>NC_136228.1:22575656-22943891 GCF_963402885.1 Antedon bifida | reverse complement strand
GTTCTATTGTTAGTCGACTGAAGTATTGTTAGTTGAAAGGCTTGTTACACCAAACTCGTATACACATGATTGTAGTGGATTTAGCCTAAATCACACAGCATATTAGACACACACTTTTGGTGAAAATCGGGTCAAGGTCAGGAGGCCAATTTTGATTTGGCCAAGTATCGCGCTATGCGCGAAGGCTAGTTTGTTTGTCTGTCTGTCTGTCTGTCTGTCTGTCTGTTTGTCTGTTAGCAGGATTACTCAAAAAGTAATTACAAGATCTTTACCAAAATGAATATACAGATAGATATGTGTGGTCAAGGACCATTCCATTAAATTTTGGGACCATTTGGGACCAGTGGCCGTATTCACCAATCTCACTTAGGCTAAGGGAAATACTTACCCTTAAAATTTAAGAATTCCCTTAACAAAGGGAAACACAAGGGGTATTCACAAATGAGTTAAGGGATTCACTTACCTAAGGAAAACACTTAATTTAAGGGTAAAACTTAAGGGTAAAAATAATCATAAATATTCATGAGTTGTCCCATTGTCCAATCACAGAGGATTTAATTCCCCTATGGTCCAATCACTTTCCTCTCTAAAACTAATTTGCATATTTAAAAAAAGAGTAAGGGGTTGGGGGGACGGGGAGGATGAAGAGAAAAGTGTATGGACGATGATCAATAAAAAGAAAATGGCAGTCAAAACAAAAACAAGTAAATGAATATTAAACCTAGACTAATTTGTATGAGGATCAAGAAAAATAGGTCTAGCCTAGATGTTACTAACAAACCAACATTCTGTGTAGGCCTATGCATCCTAGGCTGGTTACTGGGCAGACCAACAGGGGGCCTAGCATCTCTACCTAGCCTACTAGAATGGGGCTAATTTCTATTACAACGAAATGGGAAGCCATCTTCCACGAAAATAATGGCAGTCAAAACAAAACAAATAAATGAATATATAGGCATAGACTAATTTGTATGGTGGGGATCAGCAAAAAAAGGTCTAGGCCTAGGCCTAGATGCTACTCAAACCAAACATGAATCCTAGGCCGGTTAGCATGGGCAGACCAACAGGGGGCCAAGCATCTCTACCTAGCCTAGACTGGGGCCATCTACAAGTAGGCATAGTACTCGCACATACAGAATCGTCAGCACAACCAAGGTACTGAATAGTTAAGGGAACTTTTAAGGGACCTCTGAGGTCCCTTAAAAGTTAAGGGGAAATAGACCAAGTTAAGGGTTTCCCTTAACCTTAAACCCTTTGTGAATACCACTTAAGTGAAACCCTTAATATTTTCTTGATTTAAGGGAAATTCTTAGGATTTAAGGGAAATATCTCACTTAAGTGTGATTGGTGAATACGGCCACAGGGTCCCAATTCTGGACCACTTTTTAATATACTGTAACGTTTCCCCTGCCTCGTTGTTAGCGGGTTCGGCGTCGGTGTTATTCCGACGACGATAAGTAAATAATATGACGTACAGAAGCACAAACTACAATCTGTTACGAATTCAGGAGGTGTTTTATTCTTTTCACAACTGATGATAGAGTACACAATAGAAACGATATTCGTATGCTCTACCTAATATTAATAATTGCGTGTAACTTCAAGTATAAAGTAATTCCTAGTATGGATTGGATCAGATAATTTTTAAGCCTATGACTCTTCCTGTTCAAGGTTGGAGCTGCACTGCCTCACATGTGGGTTTCTTCCTCCTTAGATTACAAATCCACCCACCAATCAGAAGCCTCCTAAGAGGACTATTCCATAACAATAAGAGGGGTATCAAAATCGTTACACTGCCCCCCTCCCAGAACGATTCGTCCCCTGAATCGTCAATAAAAAATATAAAAACAAAATCAAACAAACAAAACTTAGACAGAGGGTCTACTATGCCTCTGCCGCATTCCTTAAGGGATTAAAAAAAACAACTAGCTAATCCAACAAGTATTCTTCTGTCACTTCCTCCACTAGGCTGACACTTCCGTCTCGGTAATGTGTTAGTTTCTTCTTTTTGATTACTTTAGTAACCCAGTCCGCAACCCTCCTTTCCAAGAAACCGGTACCATCCGATGTCAGGGCCTCTCGGGTCTCATCAGAGAGAAAAGCGGGCTTTCCCTTTGAGACTCGACGGACTTTCTTCGGCACCGGGTCTTCTCCCTTCACCATCTCTTCTCCCTTCACCATCTCGTCCAACAACGACTGCGACCCTGGCGACAGTTCAATTTCCGGTAATGTGGCACGTAACTCAGCCTCTTCCGCCGGGCCTGGTCGCCCCCGCAATCCACCGGAATGAGAATACATGTGGTTCCTGGTTTCGTGCCGGTCCAGAGCAGATTTCTCCCGAAACCGTCCACCGCAAAATTGGCAAACGAAATCCCTTGGGTGCTTTGTTTCCCGGTGCCCACGTAGTGCCGTCACAGTAGGAAACACGGATTTACACTCTTTACATTCTTTCATCGTTTCAATCTGGAAATAGAAAAATAATTAAAAAAAAAAAAAACAAACAAAAATAACTATCTGGTCCAACGGCAGTTTCGTTACACCGTACTAATCTTGGAGAAACCGTGCAGGACGGTTCCTCTGTCGCCTTTTCGGATAGCGGGATGAGTTATCTGGTTCGGGTTCTGCCGAGCCTGACGAGTCTGGTACCTCAGAAACAATAGATGTATGTCCTATATTTGCACTTGAATCTGGTTCTGTATGGACATTCCCTACCACCGGTGTAGCCCAGCACGTTCCTGTAACGTTTCCCTCATAGATCTTGAGGAGGTCGAAGTGAACTACCCGGTACTTCCCTTTGGGACTTAGCTGGATCCGGTACGTTACTTCCGACATCTTTTTGCAGATCAGGTACGGACCACGCCAACGACTCTCCAGTTTTGGAGAGACTCCTTTTCTCTTGGTTTTGTCGTACATGAGTACAAAACTTCCCTCGTTCAAAGAAGGTCCTCCCGCCAATCGGTCATATAACCGCTTCTGCCTCCGGGCGCTCTTTTTCAATGCCTCTCGCGCACGTACAGCAGCTAGCTGCAGTTGCTTTCGGGTACTTGTCGCCAGATCGTCCGTCTCGTCCACTGCTACGGCTTCTGCCGGTTCAACAAGTAGATCTACGGGTACAACAGCCTCTCTACCAAACATCATCATGAACGGGGTTTCTCCCGTAGACTCTTGTGGAGTTGTTCGGTACGCAAACGTCGCATACGGCAAAACCTCGTCCCACCGACTCTGATCGGAATGTGTCTGCATCATGATTGCTACCACATCTACTAGTGTCCGATTAAAGCGTTCGATTAAGCCATCAGACTTTGGGTTATAAGGTGTTGTTCTGGTTTTGTGGGTGCCAAGTAATTTACACATCTCTGCAATAACAGCCGACTCAAAATTCCTACCCTGGTCGGAGTGTATTTGTTTAGGTACTCCGTATCGTAGCACGAATTCCTCTACCAACGTTCTAGCCACCGTCTCTGCACATTGATCCGGAATCGGATAAGCTTCCATCCATTTGGTTAAATACTCGCCCACCACAAGCACGTACTTATTGCCTTTAGTCGACTGGGGCAGGGGCCCTAGGATGTCCATTGCTACTCGTTCCATTGGTTCATGCACTGGCCACTGCTGGAGGGGAGCCTTCCTGCGTTGGGGTGGGGTTTTCCGTTTGGCGCATGGCCCACACTTTCTGACATGTGCTCGTACGTCTAGGTGCATCCTGGGCCAGTAGAACTTTTGTTTCAATTTTCCTAATGTCTTAGTTACCCCCAAGTGTCCACTGGTAACACCCCCGTGCACCTCGTCCATCATCTGGGACCGGAGGTTACTTGGCAGCACCACTTTCCACGTACTGGTACTTCCGTCATCGCTTTCCCATTTTCTGCACAAAGTTCCACCTCTAATTTCTAACAGGTCCCATAGTAACCAATATGCCCGATTTTCAGGAGACACGTCCGCCCAATCGGGCCTAGCAGTATTATTTTCCTTTGCGCGGTATACCCATGCGATGGATTCATCCTGCAACTGATGGTTTGTTAAGGCTACGTTCGGTATTTCTGGTTCTAGTCGTGATAATCGGATATGGTTTTGAACTGGTACTTTTGACACAGGTTCTTCTGCCGGTTCTGGTTCTTCAGGTACAGGTTCTTTGCTACCGGTACCTTTTCCACACTGTTTGCACGGTCGACGGGACAGTCCATCGGCGTTTCCGTGTTTGGCCCCTGGCCTGTGAACAACTGTAAACTCGTACAAGCTTATTACCTCAAACCACCTGGCTAATTGGCCTTCAGGATTTTTAAAGTTTATGAGCCATCTTAAAGACGAATGGTCGGTTCGTATTGTAATCTTTCGTCCATATAGGTACTGCCTGAAGTACTTCAGGAAGTGCACCAACGCCAACAACTCTCTTCTAGTAACACAATAATTCTTCTCTGCTCTACTCAGCGTTCGACTCCCGTACGCCACAACTCGTTCCTGCCCATCTTGGACCTGTGATAAAACGCCTCCCAATGCATAATTACTAGCATCCGTGTCTAGGATGAATTCAGCGTCTGGATTTGGGTAAGCCAGGATAGGTGAAGTCTGCAACATCTGCTTAAGGGTTTCAAACGCGCTTTGCTGCTGCTCACTCCACTCAAACGTTCGTGATTTCTCCGTTAGTTGAAATAGTGGCTTTGCCAGAGCTGAGAAGTCCTTAATGAACTTCCGATAGTATGCTGCTAGCCCTAGGAAACTGCGTACATCATGGGCATTTCTGGGGGTCGGCCAATCTCGTACGGCCGCCACCTTTTCTGGATCGGTTTTTATTCCAGCTTCAGATACCACATGACCAAGGTACAGAACCTCTGTCTGAAAGAGGCTACACTTCTTAGGCTTCAATTTTAGCCCTGCGTCTCGGAATCGCTGAAACACTTTTCCCAACCTGGTTATCTCGTCCTCTATAGAATTGGCATACACAATCACATCGTCTAAGTAGATCAATAACTCTTTCCACTGCATCCCGTTCAATACCCGTTCCATGAGTCGTTCAAAAGTAGACGGCGCGTTACACAGTCCAAAAGGCATTACCGTCCACGTAAAATGGCCACCTCGTACTACGAATGCCGCCTTCTGTTTAGCGTCCTCGTCCAACTCTACTTGCCAATAGCCGGAGGCCAAATCTAAGGTAGAGAACCATTTTGCCCCCGATAATGCATCTAGAGAATCATCGATTCTCGGCAACGGATACGCGTCTTTGACAGTAAGGTCATTCAGCCGCCTATAATCAACACAGAATCGTTTCGTCCCATCTTTCTTTGACACCAACACAACGTTCGAAGCCCAAGGGCTTTCTGTTGGTTCGATCACACCTCGCTCTAACAAGTCTCGTACCTGTTTCTCTATCTCCTCCTGGTTTGTCATAGGTTGTCGTCGTGGGGGCTCTCGTACCGGGGCAGCACCCTTGGTTTTTATGTCGTGCTTTACTAGTCCAGTTCGTCCAAGATCGGCGTCACTGGCAGCAAACACGTCTTGATAATCGCTTAACAATTTCTGGATCTGAACATGGTGCCGATGTTTTACACCCTTTGTGCTACGTTCATACAACTCCGCCAAATACACAGGCAAACCGCTACTAGACGGTGTCTCGTTCTTTACTGTTCTGGTAGTAACTGTACGGTCTATCGTGACTGGAGTGAGGACACCAACTTTCGTACCAGCCAAAATCACTTTCTTTTCAGGACCAGCATTTAGTATAGGTAGCGGGAATGAATGAGCATTTGGGTCTACCACAGTTCGACCTACGACGAGGCCCTTTTCATCTAGACTGGAACAACCCTTCGGTTCCACTATCCATCCCCCTTCTGTTTCTCTGGTTCGTTGAACGTACGCAGTAGCAATACACTGACACTCTGCTGGTATTTCAATGGTTTCGTGTATCCTTACTAAACGGCCAAATGGTTCTCCGTCCCTTGTGGTACATCGGATCTTTTCGTTTCCCAAGCATAATTCTAGAGTAGACATGTCCAGTATTCCCCCAGTCGCTAAGAGGAAATCCATTCCAAGTATACCTGGTGCTGTTAGATCCGCGAATATTACACTAATGGTTCGGCAGGTATCACCTACTCGTACTTCAACCTCCGCGCTTCCCTTCGTCCTGATGGGTTTGCCGTCCGCCTGATGTAGTTCGGATGACAACTTCGACAGGCGAGGACGCAAGTTCGCCGGTATCTGGTAGTACAAAGCAGTAGACAACAAGGTACCTGTTGCCCCGGTATCTACTAACAGGTGCGTGTCTGTTTCCGTTACGGTTGCTTTCACGTACAACCCTTCTTTTGGGTCAAACAATGGTTCATAGGATCTCGTGATTTCTGGCTCTCGTTGGTTTTTCTTAACACGTTTGGTGCACCCCGACTGGTCTGTCGCGTTGTCTGGTTCACTCGTTACTGTTTGGGTGGGCCACCGTCGCTTCCCAACCTTCCACCGGCCCCTGTGGTTGGTTGTCCATCGTTTCCCGACGGTCGTTCAGATTTGCAATCTCGAGCAAAATGCCCTATTTCACCACAGCGGTAACAACCCGTCCTTGTATTCTGGTTCCGCCAATTCCCTCGTTCATGGCTTCTAGGACGGTCTCCTCCGCTACCGGTATTGTTAGTGATAAATTCGGTTAACTGGTTCAGTGCTCGTTCCATCTTGTTTAACCTCTCTTCGCTACTTTCCTCTCGAGTAGTGACTCGTACCTGTTTTCGGCTTTGAATAGGTGTGCGCTGCTTTTCCATCTGCTGAAATGCCTCTATATTCAATGCCGCTAAGATTGCATCGTCCAGTGTGTTTGGGCAAGATCTAAAGATCCCCTCTCGTACCTCAGGATCACTTACTGCCTCCATAAAATGCCCTTTCGCCAATCGCTCCTTCTCCTCCATCTGCATCGTAGGATAGGCTCTGCTCGCCAATTCTCGTATCACTTGGCCTAACATTTGCAGAGTTTCCCCATCCTTCTGCCTGCGGATTCTTAATTGCATCAGATAATTCTCTGACTGTTGTGCCGTCCCGAATCTACGTTCAAGGGACTCTACCAATTCTTCGTAACTGTATCCTTTCGGTCCAAAGTTCCCTAGTATCCCCAGGGCAGGACCCTTCAAACATGCAGCTAGAAAGGTGGCTGCTTTTTCGTTTGACCACCCATTTGCTAATTTACAGGATTCAAAATGCGTCCGGTATTCACGCCATGGTACTTTTCCCTCGTACCGGTCGGGATTAATCACCGGCCGCTTCACAGCGTCCCCAAATACCCGTTCGAATGCCTCCCGTCCATAAATGGCATTCTCTCGTTTCAAAGGCGGCAATTGCTCTGGTACTGTTACCGGTTCTATCCTAGAAATCTGGCTTTTAGGCCGGACCGTCGGTCGGTTAACCGTACTCGTAACCGGATTCGAATGTCCCACTACTGGAACATAACTGTTAACACACGTCGGTGTTGGGTTCACTCGTACCGTACTCTGCAATGGCCCATCTTCGGGTCCCATACTTACCTCTGAAACATTTCGGCCTAGGCTCGGTAAGCTATTGGCCTGGCTCGTACCACGTACAACTCGTTTCGTACTTCCACCCGATTCCGTAACTAACGAAATATTCAGGCCTTCTCGTTCCACTGGAATATCGTACGGTTCTACTGCGCTATAGCCCGCTTCAAGCTTGGCTATAAGATTTGGACTTTCCCCTAATTCCGAAAATACCCGTCCGGCTCCCCGTACATCCTGGAACAACGTAACACGACTCTTCCTAGGTCTAGGCGTATCACGTTTCTCCTCGAGTGGCTCCGAATCTCGACCTATCTGTTTACCCCGGCTGGCAATATCCTCACGTACTGACTGGTAACCTGATTCACGTTCAGTATAACCTGTGTCTTCAAGCGTAGGCCTAGGCCTACCTGTTGCTTGTTCAGGTTCTAATACTACGGGTTCCTCCAGTAGAAGGCTATCACTAAAACTCATTAGATCCCCCTCCATACCAATATTCACAAACAAAGGATAATTTACTTACGAAAATGAGAACAGCAATAATCTTAAATCCCACCGCTGCCACCAGTGTAACGTTTCCCCTGCCTTGTTGTTAGCGGGTTCGGCGTCGGTGTTATTCCGATGACGATAAGTAAATAATATGACGTACAGAAGCACAAACTACAATCTGTTACGAATTCAGGAGGTGTTTTATTCTTTTCACAACTGATGATAGAGTACACAATAGAAACGATATTCGTATGCTCTACCTAATATTAATAATTGCGTGTAACTTCAAGTATAAAGTAATTCCTAGTATGGATTGGATCAGATAATTTTTAAGCCTATGACTCTTCCTGTTCAAGGTTGGAGCTACACTGCCTCACATGTGGGTTTCTTCCTCCTTAGATTACAAATCCACCCACCAATCAGAAGCCTCCTAAGAGGACTATTCCATAACAATAAGAGGGGTATCAAAATCGTTACAATACTTTTCAGACCTGCTAGTGTTAAAAGATAGGACAGAATTTTTCAAAAGCCGGCGAGCCCTAGTCTTAAAGTAACAAGTAAACTGAAATTGCATTTTCTCGAGAACTACTTGTCCAAAAAACTTCATTTTTGTACAATAGGCAAGAGTTTTAATTTGTGATGTGTAATTTTAAAACATAATTTGATTTAATGTACACCTTTTTTGATGCGAGAAAATAGGCGATTATTGATTTATATATCATGCTCTGAAGATGTTGGGGGATTAGGTTACATGACTTTCTCAAGTAAAACAAACCAGGCAGGACCTTTTCTTTAACATGATTAGTTTGCTTCTCCCATGATAAATTATAGACACCTAAATGTTTACAAGTCTGAACCCTTTTTAAACGTTCACCATTGATATTTAAGTTAAGATCCTTATCTATTAATTTTGCTAATTTGTTGTTAGTCCCAATAAACTTACATTCTGTCTTCTTTACATTTGTTACATGATAACCAATTTTGTATATTTCCTAAATCAATATTAATTTTAGTTGATGACATCATCTATATCATGAGATGTATAATATAGAGCAGTGTCATCTGATACATACTGATTTTTACATTAAAAACATGCTTAGGTAGGTCATTTATATAGAAGGAACAATAGTGGGCCTAGAATGGAGCTGGGGGATTTATTGCATTGATTTGAACCTACACAATTTACATTTGTGATTTGCGTACGATTTTGACCTTTATTGGTCACGTGATTTGTTTTATTGCGCAATTACTATGTTCTATGCGTTTATTGATATGGGTGCAATGGAATAAAATGATCAGTATTACATTTCCATTCCAGTGATACCATGGATGACCAACTTTAGTGTGGAACGTCGGCCATTTTGAAATACAAAATGTGGTCGAAAAAAATGGCATCTAACTTTTTTGAATTCAGCATCTCAAGAATAACAAAATTAGCTAAAAAAATATATTTTCGCACAAATATCGAGCTGGAAGACATAATCCGTACTATAAGCAGTGTGGTCAAATTTCTATAACAATGTCATGTTTATATGTATATATTTCTAACCGTTCTGCCTCTGTTTTGAACCTGACCTGGAATCTGGTTGTCCTGGCAATGGTATTCCCTAACAATGTGCGTCCCCTGTTGATCTAGTATCATG
Organism: Antedon bifida; assembly: GCF_963402885.1. Lineage (NCBI taxonomy): Eukaryota > Metazoa > Echinodermata > Crinoidea > Comatulida > Antedonidae > Antedon > Antedon bifida. The sequence continues at coordinate 22,934,278 of NC_136228.1, read as the reverse complement.
GTCTATACAGGCTTTTATTTATTTATCTATTATTAATCTTAAGTATAGTTGGCCTCCTATCACATGCCCCTTGGGATTTCTTGGAAAATACAAAATAGGTGTTTCGGAGCATTCTGACAATCTATATTAATTTTAAATTTTAGCATATTTTTACCATTTTGTTAACTTACACATGCATAGCCTGTCACTTTTGACATGCTTGTATAACATGGTTTTAAGTTAAAAAGTGAATAAAATATGATGAAATTTCTAAAGAAAGGTTGTGTTACACCCAATATGCACTAATAGCTAGAGGGCGTTAGGTTCAGTAATCGAAGGTCACAGCAGCACGAGGTCAGCACCCTACAAAACGATACACGATGTACAGTATTAGATGTCGAACCACAATGCAGCTATCTTACTACTACAGTAGATATGGTAGAAACCTCATACCGTAGATTACTAGCAGAATTTACATTATTCTCTTTCTTTCTCTTAATATCCAAAAACAACATGTTAGCAAACACATTCTTGATTAAAAATATCTTTCCCTCATAGAACAATACCGTATAATTATTCCATTATTATTATTTTATTTATATAGTGCTTTTCCAAATTAGTGTAAAATGATCAAAGCGCTTTACATCAGCAGACCCAACAATGAGTTACTTCTTAGGAAATAGATGTGTTTTGAGGGCTTTTTTAAATTTTAAAACCGTGGTTTGTTCCCGGATCACAGACGGGAGTTCGTTCCACATCACCGGTCCAAATTTTGAGAAAGTATTATTTCCAGAGGTCCGCTTTTCGAGACAGTGATCCAATCTAGTGTGATCTATCTCGGACCTCAGGCCTCTCTTAGCACATCTATACACCCGTAAGAGATTGCTCAGATAACAGGGCGCATTATTATTTATACAATTGTAGACATGAAGTAACACTTTAAAAGTGATTCTACTTTCAACAGGTAGCCAATGCAATTCATAAAGCAGAGGTCTAGAACTAACAAACATAGGTACTTGGTAAATTGACCTGGCAGCCCGATTCTGAAGCTTTTGTAATCTTGAAATGTTATGTTTGGACATTCCAACAAATAGTGAGTTACAATAATCTAACCTGGATAGAATTAGTGACCTCATAGCCTCGGTACACATTTTTTTGTCTAAACAATTTCTTATTCTACGCAATGCCCTTAAGAAAAAATTTACAGTACGGCAGACATTATCAATGTGGGGTGTCATACGAAGAAAAACATCAAACACCACACCAAGATTTCTAACTGTGTTGGAGGGTTTAACAATAATTTCACCAATATTCAGTTGAATATTTCTATTACTAATGTCGACTTTTGGTGGAGTTAAAACTAATAACTCTGTTTTTGATTCATTAAGTTTAAGTTGATTTTTGTACATCCAAATACTAAGATCATTAATACATTTAGTAATTCTATAAATGGCAACTTCGAGATCCCCTGGCACTTTAGGGTTAAAGCTGGTATACAATTGAGTGTCGTCTGCGTATAGATAAAAAAATATCCCATGAGACTTAATAATGTCAGCAATAGGTGAATGTAAGTGGTAAAAAGTGGGGGACTAATTGTGGACCCTTGAGGGACACCGGAGCTAAGATGAAATTTACTTGATTCAGATCCATTTAAAATGACTTTACAATATCTGTCTTCAACGTATGTTTTAATCCAGTTACTAGCATTTCCTATTACCACATAGTTATCTTTAAGTCTGTTTACAAGTATATGGTGATCTACCGTGTCGAAGGCTGCGGATAAATCTAGAAGTACCAGTATCACCACACGACCCTTAGAGAATTCCTGCAGGATATCAGTTTTAAGCTTTAACAGTGCTGTCTCTGTACTGAATTTGGGTTTGTAAGCAGATTGTAACGGCTCCATGAGGTCGTTTTCAATACAATAATTATTAAAAGCACTCAAGACTGGCCTTTCAATTAGTTTTCCAAGAGTTGGCAAATTTAAGACAGGTCGGAAATTTGCCAAAACATTTTGGTCAAGTGAGGGTTTTGTAATGATAGGTGTAACAGCACCTATTCTTAGACTTTGTGGAAAAACACCCGATGTGTATGAACTATTTGCAATGTGCGTAAAAACAGGGGAGATCACCTGAGTACATTTCTTAAGCAGCCATGTAGGCATAGGGTCTAATGGACTGGACTTGTTAGGAATTTGATTAATTATTTTAAACATGTCATCAGTCTTAACTAATGGGAACGTTGTAAGACTACAATCAGTTTCAGGAATAAATGTCTGCTCCACAGGCAAGGTGACTATACCACTACTGTTAGTTTCAACTAGACGATCATCAATAAAAGCCTTAATATTTACAACTTTGTCTCTATAATTAGCAAAATCTTGACATAAAACCTTGTTTGAATGGCACGTAGGAATACTACTCTTAAATTTACCTAACAGTTTATACAGTGCATTATACATTTCTTTGGGTCTAGAGTTTACAAAAATAGATTTAAAATATGTAGTTTTTTCCTTAATTACAAGATTGCATACAAGTTTTTGTTGCGCATCAAAAATAGCCTTATCTATGTCGCTCTTAGTCTTTCTCCATCTACGTTCAAGTCCTCGTCTGATACGTCGCTCGCTGTCAATCTTGTTCGTGTACCAGCTTGGCTTGCTAACAAATTTGCGCACACGTGTTTTCACTGGGCAGATATCGTCAAGAATCGATCTAACAGCATTATCGTACATTATGGCTTGCTTGTCAGGGTCGTCTAATTGGAAGATTACAGCAAGTTTTTCTTTAAGCAAAAGTTGATAAAAGAGCGTGATTTACAAATTATTTTAGACTGATCTTGTTTATCATAGTCAAGCGCGACTTTCACGATATGGTGATCTGAACCGTAAGGTAGAACTGTGCAATCTGTGACAGTACTATCGTCGACGCGACACAAAACATGATCCAGAATATGACCTTTGGCATGAGTCGGTTCCTTTACAGTTTGAATAAAATCATGATCACGTCAAATTTGTAGATACTGCGCAACAAAATTGTCTATGTGGTTATCTACGTGTACATTCATATCCCCAACAATCAGTGGTTTTCCAGACAGACATTTCATACATGAATTCGGTAAATTCATCAATAAACTGTGAATGTTTTAATCCGTTTTCGTTCGACGGCGGCGGACGGTATACAACAATTAATCTCAGGGATTTGTTGGGATCATAAATACATCCATGCTCAAACGATTTAAAGGAACCCGAGATAGGTGATCTAATACATTTCAGCTGCGCCTTATACACTATACCACCCCCGCTACCTTCTTTACGCGGAAAGTTATGAAAATCGTATCCGATTGGTGTGCACTCCTGACGAACAACTGAAGCGTTTTCATCACTGAGCCAAGACTCTGTGATAACCAAAATATCAATTTCGGACTCAATTAATAGGTCGAAGATAGTTGTAGTTTTGTTGCACATAGATCGTGCATTCCAGACATACAGAATAACATTGCTATTTGTACCGTTTTCTTGTACTAGTTTCCATGCGTCATCAATAGTACTGTAATACCCATCTCTATGACTATGCATTATAATCTAGGCCTGACAGCACCACCGCGTAGGCCTACACAAATTACAGTAACGGAACTCATCTCACACATGCGAGTCGAATCAATGAACAGTAAATACACTAGGCTTATCTCAGTACCGTATACATTATAACTTGTCCTAGTATAGTGCCAATAATTATAACGCATAAAGTAATCGCTCACAGTATTTGTTACCCTACTGGTAAATTACCCGAACATTCCTATCCAGACATAATTTATCGTTACCTATGTTGTCACATTTTATAATCATTCACGGCAACATACAGTGTGATTTATCCCTTAAAATACTGTTTCTATAGATTCATGCTTCATCGTTCGTTCCTACATAATTTCTAAATAAGTAAACTCATCTATGTTCTACTTCCTGACAATTTACTTAATGAAATAACCCAGTTATCTTTAAGACAATAATGATACACGATGTACAGTATTAGATGTCGAACCACAATGGCCGCATCACTCATGTTATCGTCTTCTCATTGTTTGGACGGTACCAATCGCTACAAGGGGTATCCCTTAATGATACAAATTTTTAGGGGGCGCTATTTTTATATCTTTATTTCAAACTATAACAATTGTAACATTAGGCGCAGGAGCCCCGGATAGCGTTACGAAGTCGTTAACTCTGGTCAGCCCAACTAATGTGTTTTTCCAAGGACAATTTATCAATAACTAAACATTGTCACCACCCATAAGTGTGCTGTTCATTTCCTATTGACCAATGAACACCAATGTAACTGGACCTGATTTTCTTGCTATTCGACCTTGGGTGCAAATTATACAATTAATTGATGTTAAGGCCACTGACTACTCTTTTCTGTATAGAAACACTGAATTGGCTGAATATTAAGAAAACCCTACAATAATTTCTACTACTACTTGATAATATGAAGAACTATATTAAAGGAATTGAATGTATGGAGAATGAAAAAAAATAAAAAGTTAAACCTTATAATGTAAAACATCACTTCATCATCTATCAGATATATCATTTTCTAAACATCGTTCCATTAGTTATATCATGGAGAATTAAGTTAGTTATGAATAAATGAGTTATTTCTCAATGAAAGTTTCTCCATTGTTATATTCACATCACATTTATTTATATTTGGTTTTACACGTAATATTTCATTAAGAATTTCATTTTCTGACAATATTGTGATTGAAAAAATAGCCAATTATATTGGCGGCCCTAAACGATGATGTTTACTGTTTGGCCTACAGAAATGATACAAATTCTCAGTTGTTTGTTTCAGGGGCGACAATGCAAACATCCCGCCAAAATTGTCTTGATTTCTGCCCCTACATTGTGCAGTGAAAGTAATTTCTAATTATTAGTTCAACGACGCCCCTAAGATATGTGGCACCCAGTCCTCCCAATGGCCAACCATCCCACGTCCTTCTAATATATCTCTGTATTGCCAAGAACACACGGGAAAAGAACAAATAAAAAACAAAAACCATTCAAAACAGACCTATTTCTGTTTTAAAAAAGATTGAAATGAAATAATTGTTTTTAAACACTCAGTATACTGTACTTGGAAACACGTATTTGATTTGTGATATCCTCCGTTAAAAATACAGTAGAACCTATTTGGGTCCTGGAGGTGTCCCCTTAATAGCGGTTCTACTGCCCCTGGAACACTTCCTAAAAAAACGTGTCCTCTTCATAGAGGTTTCGCAGAAAAAAACCAATACCAATCTGGACTCGGAAATTTAAAATTTAGCAGGCAACGTTTAACCAATGAAAACTTTCAAGACAAAGGAAGTATCATAATTATTATGATATCCATTTTTATTTAATAACGATAAATGGATATAATTATTTTGTCTTTTTTGTTGTTTTTGTGATGGAAAAAATATTGGAGTGAACATTGGCACTGAGCTTAAATGTTCCTCGTCCCCTTAATGTCCCCTTTATAGGAGTGTCCCCTCAGTAGGGATTGGCTGTTTCGCCCCTTAATAATAATTTTAATGTGCTACACCCGATAATGGGCATAGAATAGAATAACTGTACAGTAGGCTCCCATTTGATGCAATGTGTTACCCAATATATGAAATAATGTGACTATCCATTTGAAATAATGTGCCATCTGATAATCCTTATAGAATAATGTACAGTATTATATCCATTTAATTGTGCTACCCAATGTGCTATGCATTTGAAATAATGTGCTATCCATTTGAAAGAATGTGCTACCCGATAATCCTTATAGAATAATGTACAGTACTATATCCATTTGATTGTGCTACCCAATGTGCTATCCATTTGAAAGAATGTGCTATCCATTTGAAAGAATGTGCTACCCGATAATCCTTATAGAATAATGTACAGTACTATATCCATTTAATTGTGCTAGCCAATGTGCTATGCATTTGAAATAATGTGCTATCCATTTGAAAGAATGTGCTACCCGATAATCCTTATAGAATAATGTACAGTACTATATCCATTTGATTGTGCTACCCAATGTGCTATCCATTTGAAAGAATGTGCTACCCGATAATCCTTATAGAATAATGTACAGTACTATATCCATTTGATTGTGCTACCCAATGTGCTATCCATTTGAAGGAATGTGCTATCCATTTGAAAGTATGTGCTACCCGATAATCCGTGTAGAATGTACAGTACAATTATATCCATGATTGTGCTACCTAATGTGCTATCCATTTGAACTAATGTGCTGTCTGTTTGAAATAATTTAGGTTTTTTGTTTTGAATATATTTTGCTATCCATTTTAAACGTGCTAAACAAGTTACATATTTGTTGATATAAGTTTGTGGTACACCACGTATATTAGTTCTGAAAAGAACTGTTGAGTTGCTCAACGTTTCGATTTGCTCCAAAGTCTTTTGTTTATATCGTAGCTATTCCATCATGCTGTATTCGGGGAATCGCCAACAAGTGTTTTCTCAGAGCAGGGTCTGTTCCGTATGGGGTTCTGTATGCTATTTTTTAATAATGTACAAAAAATGAAATGAATACCATCATTGCAATTGTAGTTTTGCGTTCATACCTCTAGACCACCGAGCTTGCGCTAATGGCTAGTGATCTGGACGTCGTGTGTTCTAGTCCCACCCGAGAACTACATGCGAATTTTTTCGCAAGTATTCTCAAATGTACTTAGTATAAAGTACAAATTACGTCAGAGTAGGGCAAAACATCTAATTAAATACCATCATTATTAATTACCGGTATGTACGGAGGAAGCTCAGCGGAAGTCGAGGGTTACTTTTGCCAACAAGACGAAGCGCGAAACAAATAAATAACGAAGTGCGAAACATCTGAAATGATATACAATTTCTTAAAACATGAAAACACGGAATATATTATATTAATATAACTTTTTAATATTTCCAAAGGCTCGAACATGGAAGAAGGGCCTTAAAAAAAAATTGCTATATGTTAGACCACATTTCCATAACTTTTCAAAACTCATCGAATACTCTGCTAGTAGGCCTAATTAATATAGGAGCGTATCGCCAAATCATTAGAAAAAAAATGGCATGAAGATGTAATTAAACAAACAACGGCCAAAATATACCAACAATTTTAATTTAGGTTTCGATTCGTAATTACTACGGTGGTGGACTAAGCCTAGTTTGAAACTATAGTGACCATTTATTTTAGAAAGAAAGATAGAAAATTTTGTTTCTATCTCCAAGTTAATACCAAGGCACTTTTCAATTAAAAATTCTGGCCTAGTATTCTTGCAAGGTCGTCACAGCTCCAGTTACAAAGGTCGTCACAGCTCCAGTTACAAACGGTGATACAAAGTGTCAATCATTTGACCAGTGAACAGCCCACTGGTAGGATAGTCCTTGAAACCGTCCGTAAAACACATTAATCACTCACATCAGTCATGCCGCTAATGGTTGAAAACCACACTTTTTGGGGTTTTCAAACGTAACGCTATCCGGGGCTCCTGCGTCTAATGAACAGAAATCGGGCAAAAAGAGTGCAATTTTTTAAACGCTTAAAATTGCCTGAAACGACTCTAATTCCAGCGAAAATAAATTTTGACAATTTTAAGCGTGCATACGCATGCGATATGCTATGCACGTAACTGTAGTGCCATATGATGAAATATGCCCTGAAATTTATGAGTACCAAATTTGGTTGAATTATTATACATGCTTGGGAATCGTATGTAGACCGCGTAATTTTTAATTACGCACCGTGAAAAGATAATCACATCGATTCCTGGAAATAAGGAATATACTCTGAAAAATTTACGTAGCTAGATGAAACTGATATCAAGATAATTGATGGACAAATTAATGTTAAGGAAAGAATAAATAAATAAAGATTCTGACAAAATCAATAAGGTTATTACACATGATAATGCATTTAACCTAATAAGCAAACCCAATAGAAAAAACTTGATGAACAATAAGCAAAATGTTGTACGTGCATATACATGCAATTTTTAAAACCGTATCTATTTTTCTTCCAGGTTTTGTTGATTTTCAGTACCTTCCAATGACAAAAAGAAGCTCTAATACTTGTGAATCAATTCTCGATAAAATTGTTCCTAGTAAATTAGAAGACTCATCTTACTTTAAACGAGATGTGCCTTTATTTCTTTTACCTGAAGTATTCTCGCGCACTGATGTTTCTTGTGATTACAACTACAAACAAGAGAAACAAGTACAAAGAATAAAAAGCAAAATATTACACGAGGCTCATTTAGTTGGAACTGATAGAGATCGAAGAAATAACAATGCAATATTTTTGAAATTTGAAGACAAAGGGATTCCCATTGAACCAATGCCAGCTGCTGTAGAAGTGCTGAAGAGGTATAAACTTAATGATGATGTTAACATGGTAAAGAAAGTAAGAAACCATTTAATTCAGTTCTACTGTAGCCATGTAGGCCTTTTGTCAGGAGGTTGTGGAGGGTGAGCGTGTGATCAAACCCGGCCGTTTGCTAGTAAACTCCAATTGGACAATAACAAAATCATTAATAAATAAAATGAATTAAAAAAATTAAATAAAAAGAATTAAAGGTCCATATTTTGGTCATTTATTTTCTTACCTCAGACCCAACCATAGTGTTGCTGTGGTGGTAGAGTCCTCCTCAATCCTACCACTACTGAGGCGAATGCAAGATTTTGTTATAGTGGGTGCGAGGAAAAAAACTCTAAACTCTAAACAACCATGGTTGGGGCTGAGAGGGTGGCATGAGGTAAGAAAATGTGATCCACTGGCCAATGTAGTTTAAATTGCCAGAGTGTCTTATATACACTTTCCCTACATTTTTTTTTTATAATTTAAGGTCTCAAAGTGCATTTTATGTAGAAATAAATACTATATAATAATAATTTACATTGCGTTAATTTTTAAAAGCTTTTAAAGCCTTAAAAATGTTACAAATAAGAAGATTCTAATATTTTGAGCAGCCTGCTATAAATACCAGCATGCATAGTGCACGGAGTGATATTTTCATTATACTTCTGTTATGCTTCCACTTTCGATCGATCATGAATGAAAAGCCAGTGGAAGAACAATAACAAATACCGTCTCCCCCAATTTGTATTAATGGATTATTCGAGACAACGCCGGGCTAGGATTATAACCAGTGTACAATGTTCGTACATTACCACTGTTTACCAACTGGGTCTACAAAACTATAAGCCTAAGACTGTATGAGAGAACATTCAATGCAAGCTACTTTAGGTAGTGCATTTAAGACAAGGAATGACCTCAGTTAATGTAATATAATCATTATTTTTACAATATGTCAACAATTTCAGGGAAAGTGTCTAATCGTTGGGAATATTGACTTCTCTTGAGGGCTCAAAATAGCATTTCATGGCAATATAACAATGTGATGACCAATCAGATGTCATAATGTCATTCTATGAAAAGACACCGACCAACAGAATATAACAAACAATTCAATTGTCCAAATGTACCATAACATTTTGATAAAAACTAAACACTTTTTCAAATAAAACCAGAACTTCCCCCCAATTGTTCTTCGCCACGAACCAAATCTAGACAAAAAACACAATTGTATTTTTAGGTGATCATTTAGAATAAAATGATCACCTATTGTTATTGTAATATACGGATTAGTAGAGCGCCCTCTATGTTAGAGAATAAGGAATATTTCTGTGTATTTATTAACGGTACAAGCATTTATATTGGCGACGATAAATACGTGAGTTAATATAATAAGTGAATGCCTATGAAGGATAAGTTGACAAAATAATATAACTTAACCCTCTTTAGTGCCACGGGCGGCGTTAGACACCATATGGGACATGCGTTGAAAACCCCTAGTCGGCGATACACACCAAACCAAAGATCTTATAATATATAAGATCTTTGACCAAACGTACCTTCTGTGTTTGAGGGCGATAATCACTAACTTCTGCCAGAGCCATATATATAAAGAGTTACGACATTGAAAATTAGAAGCCATTTTTGTGTCAAAGAATTCGCACGCTGAGGGCGCGCGCGTCTCTTTTGTACAGCGTTTTCCTATTGTTCATGCATTATTTTTAGATTTTTTTGTGTATGAAATAACGCTTATATTCCGTTTTTATTTTAGTAATTAATTTTATTAATGGTATTAATTTGGTAACATATATATATTGTGTCTATAATAACAAAAGAATAAATGCTAGGGCCTACATGCAAGTCAGAATACATCAAAGCATGAACCAATACAAAAAACACAAAAATTCACCCCTCTTTTTATACAGTATATGGCTCTCTGTGTGTTTTTGACACAAACTTTCAGAGACTCGTTCATCATTTCATTTGTAATAATTTGCCTTTGTTATTTTAATATTGTTCATACCCTATTCAATATATTAACAAATATATCAAAGACACTCTATTATTTTATTTAGTCATCAAAGCATGCATTATGAATTGAAAATATTACATAATTGTTATTAATAGGACGTAGTTATGGGATGTTTCGTTCCAAAATCAATCAATCGAACTTTATAATGTACTAGCGCACGCGCGCGCAATATTCTTTGCCGCAAGTACTTCTGTACGCTGTGCACACGATATTTAACGGTAAAATGTGCAATTACATTTTTTTAAATATAAGAAAAAGTTTTAAGTATTTTCTTGCTCCTATACTTTACATGCATTAACGGAGACAAGTTTGACACAAATTGATCTGCATATCACGTGACTATAATCCAATGTCGTAACTCTTTATATATATGGCTCTGACTTCTGCTTGTCTGAGGATTCTGGGATAGCTTTTATTCGATCAAGCGTAAAATTTTCTTTCGAAAAATGTCAACGAAAAAATTTTCGCTATAGGAAAATCTTTTGGAAATATCAATTAAAAACTAATTAATTAATCAAAATCATGTTGTTTGTTGATTACACGTTCTCCGTATCTAGTCACACAACCGGAAATACTGACTCCTTTGTTGAAAAATGTGCAACGCGAGACGAATTGTTTGTAGGCCCATGCAGCACGTTGTCAGAATTTACTCGCCTGAGTAACTTGCTTATAGTGGGCATGCTCAGACTAACGATGGTGATAGGATGGTTTGATTGGGCCTAGGCTAAGATTATACGATGGCGGTTTATTTGAATAAAATAACTCGTATCTAATTCTCCTATTATTACTTTTGTTCAAGTAAATATACATTTATAGGTATGTATTATAAATATTTGTTTGTTGGGGTTTTCTAAATATCATTTTATTATCGTTTTTATACGATTTTTTAAAGCAATTTCTTGGAAATTTTAATTAAAAATTAGAATTTTTTTTTAATTCATACATTTCATAAATAAAAATAAATCATACAAATATACATTATACATCATTTTACAGGAAATTTAATAAGGAATATTTGTTTTTAGAAACATTTTTTCATACATTTATGATAAAATGATGAAATTACTGTTTGAAAAATTTCAACTCCCTGGAGTATTACAAAAATGCTGTTCTGAAAAGAATACGGTTGAGGAGAAATGGCTCTCTCTCGGGAATTTGGAACTAAGAGGGTTAATTGAAGATAAATTAAAGAGAATGGCGTCACACGACCTGTTATCTCGCACACTGACTAGATTTGACCCAGATGAAAACCCGTCCAACAAAGCGGCGAGGTGGGAAAAATGGATAGTCAGGCTTGATACGTACTTCATAGCAAAGAGTATCACAAAGGATGAACAAAAAAGGCCTAACTGTTGCTTTTAGCCGGGACTAAAAGTCTATGACATTTACGATACCTTGGCAGAAACAAACGATAAATTTCAAAATGTGAAAGAAAAACTAACACAACATTTCAGTCCAATGAAAGATACTGCCATAGCGATATATTTATTCAGAGAGTGTACCCCAACAACCAGACGAGGTAGTAGATCAATGTGACACGGCTACGAAATATGGCCAAGCACTGTGAATTTGCTGATCTGGCTAAAGAACTAAGAGCACAAATTTTACAGAAAACTGTAAATAAGAAGTTGCGCAGAGAAATCTTGAAACGCCCTGATTGGACATTAGATAATGTTTTGAAGGAAGCGAGGGCTATAGAAGTGAGGTAAGAGCATCAGACATGGAAAAAGTAAAAATTCATAAAGTACAAACTCAAAACAGACCAGTTTTCAATCACAACCGCAAAATACAAAATGTCGGAACTGTGGAGGTGTATATCCTCATAGAGGAAGTTGTCCAGCCAAAGACAAAACTTGTCACAATTGTAATAAGTTGAATCATTATGCCAGAGTATGCCGAAATAAACAAGGGACAAACAACACCAATAGATATAGTTCAAGCAGGCAGACACTTCGCACAGTACGTCAAGATCAACAACAACAGCAGTCAAACAGTGACAGTGATGAGTATTTATATGGTATGAAAAAAAGGAAAACAAAACGGTGGTCCTACAGTTCACGTCACCATAAATTGTTATCGATTTCCAATACTAATTGATACAGGAGCATCCATAAATGTCATTGATATAGACACACATCGGAAAATAAAGAATGCTGTGCTAACACCAGCAAATATAAAAGCGTATGGCTACAGAACACCCAATGAAATTTCTGGAGAAGTTTGTTGCGACCGTCTATGTGACGGAAAAAGTAAACAGTGGTTGTTTGTTAAGCAATCAAACCGCACAAGAGCTCGGATTGGTCAGTATTTATATCAATAACGTGGGAAATACTTGCACTTCCAAGATAAAAACGGCAGATCCCAAGATAACTGAAATGGTAGAAGCACATGTTTCAGTTTTTGAAGGTATGGGAAAATTAAAAGAACATAAAGTTAAGTTAATAGTAGACAATGAGGCAGTGCCAGTGGCACAAAGCCAACGAAGAATCCCTTTTCATATGAGAGATAGGGTGAAAGAAGCTGTCGCAGACCTGGAACGCAGAGATATTATAGAAAGAGTTCCAGATGGACAGGCAACCCCATGGGTAAGTCCTGTGGTATTGGTTCCAAAGAAAAATGGAAATGTTCGATTGTGTGTTGATATGCGCAGGCCCAACAGTGCGATCAAGCGAACAAAACACCTCATTCCTACTGTGAATGACATCAGCTATGACCTACAATAAATGGAGCCAAATACTTTTCAAAATTAGACCTAGATGAAGCTTACCAACTTATCAACTTGAGTTGCATCCAGATTTTCGCTACATCACAACCTTTAGTACACATGTAGGACTATATCGATACAAACGCTTATGTTATGGTATAAATGCAGCTTCAGAAGTATTTCAATATATCCTAAAACAACACCTATCTGGAATTAAAGGTTATCTGAAAGGAAACTTACATTGAATCCTGAGAAATGCATATTCCTTAAAGAGGAATTATAGTTTTTTGGACAAATATTTTCTAAAGATGGTACCAAACCAGACCCTGAGCGTATAGAAAATTTAAGGAATGTATCCGTACCTACCAACACAGGGGAAGTTGGAAGCTTTCTTGGTATGGTTAATTATAGTGCAAAGTATGTGCCCCGATGAAAACCGCACCGTTAAGAGAATTAACTAAGAAAAATGTTAACTTTGTGTGGAAAAATGAGCACCAACAAGCATTCAATGAGTTAATCCTTGCACTTTGTAATGCACCAGTTATGGCTCATTTTCAAAAAGCGAAAGAGACATTTGTGATAGTAGATGCAAGCCCTGTAGGAGTATCTGCGATCCTTTCACAAAATACGCCAAAGCGTGATGATAATAGAATAGTAGCATATGCCAGTCGAAGCCTGTCCGATGTAGAAAAAAGATATTCGCCAACGGAAAAAGAGGCACTTGCCATTGTCTGGGCAGTGGAACACTTTCATTTATTTTTATTTGGAGAAAAATTTACGCTTATCACCGACCACAAGCCTTTGGAAGTTATCTATGGAAGTTCCACATTGAATTGAACGCTGGGTACTACGTCTCCAACCATACACTTTTGAAATACAATATAAACCAGGTAACCAAAACCCTGCTGACTGCATGTCAAGACACCCAGTTTATACTAGTAAGTATAATGGTGATGATGATACTGAAGAATATATAAAATTTATAACATTACATACAGTACCAAAAGCGATGACGTTTGCAGAAATCAAAGAAGCAACTGATAATGATCAAGCACTTAAAGCAGTCAGAGCAGCAATTAAGCTAAACAAATGGACTGCAGATATTGTTCAAAAGTTTAAAAGTGTCAAAGATGAAGTAACTATAGGACATGATAATATAATATTGCGTGGTACCAGAATTGTTATTCCTGAAGCACTGTACCAACGAGCAATCGAGATAGCACATGAGTCACACCAGGGACTAGCGTAAACAAAAAGCCTATTACGTGAGAAAATTTAGTTCCTGTCAATCAATGAGATGACTAAAAACATGATTCAAGGCTGTACAGTTATAAGTTTAAAAGTAAATAAAAAAAACATAAATACACAGTAGGCCTAATTTAAAAGATATATACAGAACAGTTAAAAACAAATAAAATATAAAAAATAAAATACAAAAAAATGTAGGATCACTTGGATGACATAAGAGTTGCTATATTTTTCAGTTTATAAATATGTTTCCCAGTTACTTTTGTTCTAGTTTCAGTTGGTAAAAGATTCCATTCTTTTGTTGCTCTGTATTTGAAGGTTCTTTTACCTTGAGCATTTTTCCAATTTGGTGTAATTAATGTTTTACAACTTTGGCTACGGGTGCATTTGGGGTGGAGGGAGTCATTAAACCTAAACATTGAGGATAAATATGATGGTGAATGGCCATTAATGCATTTGAAAGTTGTAAGTAGTAGATGTTCCCTCCATCTTTCATTTAGTGTAACCCAATTAAGTGTTTTAAAAATATCGTTTATCGGTGCATATATATCTGCGGATAGCAGAACTCTACCTAATCTATTGAATAATATTTGAAGTGTATTTAAAGTTTCTTTTGTACAATTAGTCCATACAGCACTACAATAGTCAAACTATGGCATTACAAGAGAATTTGCCAGCATAATAGTTGTATGAGATGGCAAGTAGTATTTCACACGCCGTATTACCCCTATTCGTTTAGAAACTTTTGATGATACACTATTTATTTGATCCTTCCATGTCAATTTAGGATCAAATATAACACCTAAATACTTAAATGATTCCACTCTTTCAATGTTAGTTCCATTATCATCAAGTGAAATATTTTGGAAGTTATTTAATAAGTGACTAGTACCAAATACCATAAGTTTAGTTTTTTTAACATTCAAAGTCAATCTGTTGTTATCTAACCATTTTGATATTTTACAAAAATTTGAGTTTAGATTGTTTTGCAGAGTTATAGGGTTTGAGGAGCTACATAATAGAGTGGTATCATCAGCGTACATAACACATTTACAATCAACAGCATCAGGAAGAGAATTTACATATATAATAAATAACAAAGGACCTAAAATAGAGCCCTGTGGAATTCCAATGTCAATTTCTCTTAAATCAGAAATTGAACTATTTACATTTACAACTTGTGATCTATAACTTAGATATGAAGTAAACCAATTTAGGGCATCATTACATATACCAATTTCCTTAAGTTTAGCAATAAGTAACTTGTGATTAACAGTATCAAAAGCTTTTTTTAAATCTAAAAATATTGCAGCAGTTACATTACCATCATTATAATTATTTAGAATATAGTCAGATACATCTAAAAGTGTTGTATTTGTGGAATGTTTCTTTCTAAAACCAGATTGTGATGGGTTTAAAATATTATTATTTGTTAAAAACTTATATACTTGATCGTGCACAGCACGTTCAATAATCTTAGATACAATAGGTAAGACAGAAATTGGGCGGTAATTATTTACATCAGATTTGTCACCTTCTTTAAAAATAGGGGTCACCTTTGCAATTTTCCAATCAGATGGAAAAGTTGACGTGAACAAAGAACAATTCATATATATGCGAGAGTTTCACATACAACAGGAGCAGCTAACTTTAATAATTTACAATTTATACCATCAAGACCAGAGGCCTTATTGTTAGAAATGTTATTAATTTCATTAAAAACATATTCTGGTGTAATTATATCAAATTTAAAAGTATTCTGATTTACAGCATTATTTATGTTATTATGGTTAGTAGGAGATATAGTAAGTTTTTCAGAAAGTGATTTACCAATTGAAGAAAAGTGTTTATTAAATTGGTTTGCAGTGTCTTTATCACTTGTAGTTTGCTCATTATTCTTATTTGTAACACTATTTATGCAAGATTTGTTTTTAGGAATTAATTTATGGATTGTATCCCAAAGTTTTTTAGGATTATTAGAAATTTCTTTTATAGAATCTGTACAGTAGCTTTTTTTAAGAGTTTTACTTAAATTGTTAATTTTATTTCTAAGTTGTTTAGCTTTTTCCCAATCACCAGCATTGTTTGTTTTGTGTGCTTTAGCATAGTAGTAGTAGTCTGTCTTTTGTTAAAGATGTATTGTCCCCCTGAACAAATTTTTTTTTTTTTTTAAAGGCCATTTTAATGATACATAAACGTTATTCACTTTGAAAAAAAATTGGATCAAAAAAAAAATTATTTACCTGAGAAAATCGTAATTTAAAGTAAAAAATAGTCAACCGGAAGTCGGTTGGCTGGCAGCCAACCGACTTCCGGTTGATTTTAACCTTTGCCCTTGGATTTGCTCATGAATATGCATATATTGTTCAATTTTTCCCATGCGGGGAAACACTGATCAAAACTTATATCGCACTGCCGGCTGCCGGAGGAACAACAACCTCTCGCGCGCGGGGACAGAAAACCATTCTTATGATGGCGAGTCAGAAGGGTCAGAAGCGTCCTGGTGCGTTGGTCACAAATTCAGAAAAAAAGAGACGGAAAAGTAGAATAAATACCAATATCAATAATCGCAGAATACTGCTAAGTCCGGAAGTTTTTGTAAGATGGACAGCAGTTCAGGATTCAAACAATCTTGAGAGCAAGACTGAAGTTGCAACATTTTTACTTGATATGTGAGTATTCTGACTGTCTGGGTGGTGGTGGGCCCAGGGCCGTCCGTCCTACCTCCTCCTAGGCTAGGCATACTACTCTAGTAAAGTAGGCTAGCCCTTCTAACTGGGCCCTAGGGGCCTAACTCTTATTTAAGATGAAATGCATGAAAAGTTCGCAATTAACAAACTAATATTAATAACATAGGCATGGCCTATGTTAAATTATTTAGCATATAAATAAGATAGGTAGGCCTAGGCTAGGCTAGGCCTATCTTATATAGGCCTAGCCTAGGCCTAGGCCTACTAGTTATAGGTAGTCATGGAGCCTTCACATTATATTTATTAGCCATCATGCATGTTTATTCTAAATTCTACTACTAGGCCTGTCTATATATAAATTATTAATACTGTTATAGGTATGAGAAAACAAAGCAGTCAACGATGACAATGCCTTCTTCTAATGAAATGACTTCTACAACTAGTAGGCCTTGTAGTAGTACTACTAGTACTACTACTGCTAGGACTATGCCTAGTGGTACTAGGCCTAGTAGGAGTTTGCAACAAGTGGAAAAACAAGTATCTCCCCAGTTTGCAACAGCAATGACATCCACTCCAATGATGGCAGTGGAAACAAAATTGGTGACACAACATCATAGTTCAGATTCCACTGAAATTCAGTAAGATTCTATGATTTTCAATTTTAAAAGTAACATCAAATAAATATTAATAATGCAAAATATGGTGTGTTCTAACTAAATATGATTTTTAATTAAGTTGGCAATTAGGCCTGTGTTAATTATACTATAATACAAAAATAACCATGATTACAACAATTGTAATAAATTGTTACTTGTGAATTGGTAATCAATAAGTCAATCAGTTTACAACACAATGTTGGTTTGCTTTCAGCCTTTCAGGTATATCTGGAATAGATCAATTAAGCACTACTACTAGTCATGGTTCAGCCAGTTCACCAGCACCAGCACTTTCATCTTCTAATGAATTGTAAGTCAATGTTTAATTTACTGAATTGCTGAAATAACAGTAACATTATCAGATGACATTGGTATATTATATTTGTTAAGAATCATTACATTTTCTATGTTTCTTGTGACCTGGGAGATGTGATGTGATACTTCTGGGAATGGTATGTGATGGTGGGCTTCAAAGGCACTCAATGTAAATTGTTAGTAAATAATAACTCCTTCTGTAAGGTCACTGACAAGTGAATGTACAGTAAATCTGTAATGATGCACTATACAATGTAATTTATTTATTGAAACAATATTTTACAATTGAAAAGGGTGAATATTCAATGGTTTAAATGATATTTTTTTATTTTTAGTGAAAGAGATACTGAAAGAAAGGCAGAATATGAAAGCAATGCTGGAAAGTCAAAGTAAATATATTTTGCAATAACAAAGAATGCATGTTGTACTGATGGTGAACAGTTTATGGTGATTGTACAATACATAAACATTGAATTCAAATTCCATAGAAATCAAATCATTTAATATCCATCAACCAATGTCAAGTTAGGTAGAAAATTGTATTGCAATTAAAACTGTGTTATGCTTGTTTTTCTAGTATGACTATTGAAATTGACATAAGTGAATCAGATGATGATGAGGATGAGTATGATGATGATCCAGACTACGACCCTCCTTTTAATATCTTCCTGTGGTAAGTTTACATGTAACATTGTCATTGTGTAATGCCTATTTTAAGACTACTGTTTAAATTTTATTCACATGCAATTACTAAAGCTGTACTACATATTATTGCTGTTCATAATGCCAGTGACTTGACAATAGTGTGCTTTTATTTTTATTTTATAGTCGAAGGAAATGGTTAATTTATATTCCATACTATTCTACATAAAGAATCTGTGGTCAAAACTTAAAACTAAATGCTAGTCTACATTGGTAGTAAACTAAAATTGTGTATTAATTAATTGTAATTTGATAAAATAAGTAATCTTAATTTCATGTAAAGCAATTAAGTTTGAATAAAGTCTCATTGTACTTTATTATAGTCCTACTGCAGCTCTTGATCTGCAAGAAACAACTTTTTCTGAAGAGGAATTTGAGGAGGAATTTTACAGTGATGATGAGGAAGAAGAAGAAACCGATAAAGAATCTTCTGACAATATTAAACATGTCAATATTATGGAAGATTCTCCAATACTCCTCAATGATGAGACATGTTTTGTGTATGCAAATTGTTTAAAATCTTTGGCGTCCATGACTGTAAATAAAACCTGTTCCAAGCAAACGTGCAACAAGCCTGTCAACATGAACACAAAGTTTATTGGATCAGCAATATATTTTAAATGGGTAGGACATCACTTTCATCACTTTTGGACATACCATGTACATGATTGAATAGCAAAGAACAGTAAAAAAAGTTTCTGCTAAATTTCTTGTTCTAGTGGTGATCTCTCATAAAAGACACTATAGTACTGTATCTATTAATTAATACTTGTTATATTTTTAAGATATGTGTTAATGGGCATCTAAACAATAAGTGGTGTTCCCAACCAATTTTGAAGAACCATCTTCATGGAGGTGACCTGTTAACATCAACTGCTATATTGGCTTCTGGGAACAACTATGGAAAGATAGCTTTGTTTGCCAAGTTCATGAAACTGCATATAGTAAATTATAACACATTTTACAGAATACAAAGACGCTATTTGGTTCCATCTATAAACAAGTTATGGGATAAAACACAGGAGGAGATTCTAAAAAGTCATGAAGGAAAGGAGGTTGTTTTGCTTGGTAGGTTTTGTAATTTACACTAAATTCTGATATATCGAGGGTTAAATGGTTTAATTTGTAAACCGTGAAATCTAATAAATTTACTAAATCTTTATATTTAGGAGATGGCAGAATGGACAGCCCAGGCCATTCCGCACAATTCTGTACCTACACCATGATGAACAATGCAGACAAAAGCATTCTGTCAATTATAACCCTGGACAAGCGTGAAACCGGTGGTAAGAGTACAGCAATGGAAAAGGTCGGATTTCAAGACAGCCTAAAATTTCTTGAGGAACAAAATGTTAGGGTGATTGAATGTGTTACAGATGCACATATGCAAATTGGTGCAATAATGAGTATGTATTTCTTTTCTGTAAAATTGATGACATTAAACTTAGATTATACTTGATAATGCCAATGTTATTAAAGTAAAATTTTCACAGTATTTAAAATTGCATGAATTGTATATCCATTATATAAAATGTGCTATTGTGTATTTTTTTTTATCAGAAAAAGATTATCCAGAGATAAAACATTCTCATGATATCTGGCATGCTGCAAAAAATCTGGCAAAAAAGTTGGTTGCAGTAAGTTTGAATACTGTATTTATTATTTTTTTTATTTTGTTTTATTTATAGAGGGTAACGCTTCCAGCTGGACAGATTAATGCCAGGGGCAATCTTAAGTTCAACTAATACAAATAAATACATAGACAATATGTATTCATAAGATTCCTGCTGTAAACTCATGTTCTTAACTTTATTTTCTGAATATATGTTACTAGGCAGGACAGAAAAAAGAGTGCAAAGCATTACTAAGTTGGAGCCAAGACATCGTGAACCATTTCTGGCATACATGCGAGGTTGCAAACACATATGATGAATTCATTGTAAGTACAGTATGCCTATGGTTAATGTATGATGAATAACAGAAATGCATTTAACTGTACCAGGATGTATCATATGTTAATAATCTTGGCAATTCCAGTGTCAGTGATTATAATTTTTTTATTATAATTTTCTCTTTGTGGTTTATACAATAAAAGGGTATTTGGTGTGGAATTATCCACCATGTCGTCAACGAACATGAATGGATGTTGTCGTACAGTGATAGTGGAACGGCCTGTTGCAGCCATGGCCCATTAGAAACAGATAGAGATAAAGGCTGGTTAGCAAAAGGCGATCCAGCACATAATGCATTGAGGAACATTGTTTTGGGCAAAAGGTTCCTCAACAAGATTCCATACTGGCTCAATTTCCGGTGAGTACTTTGTGTAGGATGTAGAAAAAAACTGTATTGAGAACCTACTGTGTTGAAATAGGATTTTTTATTCTTTTTACAGTAAACAATAAATGTTAAATTGTTATAAATTATGCATTTAGTAATAATTAGCAATGTATTGTTTATATTTAGAGGAACAGCTGAATTGGAAAATTTCCACCAGTGCATTCTGATGTATGCTGCTAAGCGTTTTTCCTATAGCCCACCAGTTTACAAGGCAAGAAATCTAATAGCAGCATTGGATTATACATCAAACCACCAGAGACCCATAAAAAAGAATAATGATGGGACCACACGGTATACTTTCTAGTTAATTTAGTATTTGTTTCAACTGCCAGCAATTTGTGGATGTGATCTGCTTTCCAAATTCCATAAAAATATGATCAATTTAACATTCTCACAATAAATGATACATTGTTATATACAGTGATAATTAAACAATGTGAAATTGTAATTCACTTGGCCCACAATATTCTGCTTTTCTTTATAGGTATCAACGTTTATTTAACAAAAAAAGCAAAAGGTGGACAGTGGTACCTGTCAAAGAAGAGAAAACGTATGGGTACATCCAAACCTTGTTTGAAATGGTTGTTGAGCTGCGATTAATGGATGATACCAGTTTGAAGGCAGCATTGGATTTAGATGTAAATGATCCTAGAAGAATTTGCCCAACAATTGCTCAAGTTCAGCCACCACCAACACAGCAATTAGTTGATGACAAATTATCACGATTTTAAATAATCCAGAAATTCATGATTGATATACAGTAGTATAATATATTATACAGTAGTATAATAGATATATTAATTACCTCATTTTTTATTATGTACTCGTATTACAATTTCAAAATATTTCCTGTAATATTTTTTTTTCCCATTACATCATATATGAACTTTAAGTGCAAAATATTTTTGTTTTATTTATAAATAATGTACAATGATTTTATATACGAGCTGGTTGGAACCCAACGTATTGGCCGAATTCATCAGGATAGCGGTCTCGTATTTTCCAAACGCAGCAACTTGGAATAGTCCTGCGAATTCCTATGCCAAGTCTGCCATGTTGCCACAAAATATACTGTCTGTAGGCAGTATGCCTATGGCCTCTGCTCCAGTTGTTGTCTAATGGGGCAACCAAAACATCTTGCCGGTATGCCCGCGCAATGTCTAACACTGCCTCATTCAGAACAACCAGTTCAAAGTCCTAAAAAAATGTTGTTAAATGTTAAAAATTTCTTTACTATATTTATGTGTATTATAAATATGTTGCAAAGTGATACAAATGAGGGATTAATTGTTTAAAATAAGGAGGTTGGTCATATTTCTTCTTTTTTTTTATGTAGTTGCTAAAACTAGAAATATCAAATCAAATAAATACTTGAATAATTAATATCAATGATATGTAAAGCAATGTGTGACATAATTACTTTTGGTTTGATTATGGTTTCATATCAAAATACCAAATATCTAATCAAACAAATACTTGAATAAAAATTAATATCAATGTCAAGCAATTTTTTTAAAAAAAATTAAAATATTGTACTTACTGGAAGTAGGGATGTGCAATTATCGGGATTATACCCACAACACATTCGCTCTACCTGTGTCGGCATCTCACGGCAGGCGTGGCACACACACCAGTCTGGTGCAGCTCCATCAGCATCTGGGTGATGTCCTCTTTCAGGCAGCTGTTGCCTATCCAAAACACTTAGAATCAAGCCAGGATTTTTTTTTGCTGCCTCTTTTAAAAGATTCCGGACTTCATTCTCATTAAGTGCATCTATTTTTGACTGCAAATTAAATACAGGCTGCATATAAATATAGTAATTTACAAAACCAATGTTTTCATTTTTAAAGCTATTTATTTGGGATGCTGGTATCCAATAACTTTCCTATGTTTTTGGTTTTCCATGATACATAAATCAAAAAATAATCATAAAACTTTCATGCATTGTTGTCACGTTCTTAAATCTCCATTCTAGACATATATTCACAAAATAAAAAATTCTTACAGAAATGTTTTCTTCTCTCTGTTGTAGAACAATATGGGTTCCATCTTTCTTTCCTCTCCCTCTCCTTCCTCTCCCTCTTCCTTTACCTCGTCCTCTTCCCCTTCCTCGTTGCCTTTGTCTTAAACCTACTTCTGGACTTGACGGTTCAGATGATGTACTTGAAAATAACTACAAATTATATTAGGTACAACACACAAAAAAAAATAAATATATGCACTAGGCCTAGGCCTATATAGGAAACAACACAGTTAATCCTAGCAAAGTATACCTTTCATTTACTTTAGGCCTAGTGTCTAGTACTTATCTAGCATAGGCAGGTTTCCTAGTTATCATGACTCTAGCATAGACATATAAACCTAGGACTAGGGCCTACTAGAGTAGCCTAGTAGGACATTATGGATGGGCGAAACAGAATGGAGAAGAAAAAAAACGGATACAGTGTGACATGATTACTTTTGGTTTGATCACAGTCAATTTCTATTGATTATGGTTTGATATCAAAATACTGTATATTATTTCCCTCCTTATAGGTAGGCCTCTACCTAGTAGAAAGAGTAGGCCTCTACCTAGTAGAAAGAGTAGATAGGCCTAATTGAGATGAGAGCCTATCGTCCTTGCTCTCCTCCCGGGACGGGACGGACCAGCCATTCTGTTGACTTGTGAAGAGGTGTTCTTCTTGATCCATTGGGGTCATCTTTACTATTCATCTAGGCCTAGCCTAGGCATAGGAGTAGTATCTAAAGTGCGTATAACTAATGTAAACAATTCCACCTACCGATAAATCCATTTAGATTTTCAGGCTTTTTATCTTTTCGACAATCGGATGCAAAAACAATCTTTCACGCGCTCTAAGCGCACAAGTTTTCCGATAATCGCGACACTAAACTTTTTTTCGATTACCGGCGGCCGTCGCTCAAAAAGTATGTGGTCATTAGCATATCGTGCATATTCATTAGTTGATGATTAAACGACAGTATTTTGAAATATCAGCGCTCCAAGTTCGAAAAAAATGATGATTTTAAATCGGTTTTTTGGTAAGTAAAATCATTTTTTTCTCCGGATTTTTTTGGGTGAAAGTGAGTAACTTTAGTATAACTACAAAATGGTCTATTCAAAATTTGATTTTTTTCATCTTTATTTTTCATGTTTTGGGGGACAATACAACTTTAAGGTTATATAATCACTTGTGATCCACCCAGGAAGTGAACCTTTTATTTTCTTTGTTCTTACAGGAGCATGTTTATTACATGCATCATCAAATAGCTTTTTCCATGTTGACCATGCAGTATCTACATCATAGCTATGCATAACTTGGTTCCAATCTGTGTTTTTAATGGTATTAATAAATTCATTGTCATTAAATTTTTTAAATGAACGTGTTTTAATAATTTTAGGTGGAACCTTAACTTTTTTATTTTTTCGGATTAGGTAAATTAGTGAATGGTCACTTAATCCAAGACTATGAACTCCAGCAATTGAAATATTTTGGTTGGAAACAAATAATAAATCTATTATGGTTTTACTTGTGTTAGTTACTCTGGTGAAATCTTTGATTAGTTGTATTAGATTACTATGTTTAGCCGATTTTGTTAATTTTATCAGCATTACACTTTTTAGCTATATCAACATTGAAATCACCAAGTATCACTACATCCTTATAAAGCATAGTACAATTTTGAAACATGGTATCTAATTTACATAAATATTCAGATGTGGCACTTGGAGGTCTGTATATCGTACCAAGAAGGATAGGTTTAGTGTGTGGTAAGTTTATCTCAATCCAGAGTGCTTCCACATCATCTTCTCTTAAGGTACTTAATTCTTTAAATACTATTCCAGATTTAATATAACATAAAATACCACCACCTGATTTACAGTTTGATCTATCTAATCTACATATATCATAACCATCTATAGTGACTTCCATGTTATCAATATTACAATTTAGCCAAGTTTCAGAAAGGCATAGAATATCCACATCATTAATGTGAAGGAAGACTTTTAGGTGATCAACTTTATTCCTAAGACATTGAATGTTCAAATGAACGATCTTAAAACCCCTTTTGAGTAAACAATTGTGATCAATATAACTTCCTTCACTAAATGGGAGTTCTGATAAAGTTGCCTTAAAGAAGCATGCATCACACCACCAAGTGTTAACCTTAAAAGAACTAGGAATTTTGCAACAATTTAGATGAAAATCCAAAGTGCAGTTGCTACATGAAATACTTTTTTTGTGCAGTATAATATTTTTTAGACAGATTCCACATTGACTATACTAGTATGTTATTTCTTTTAACATCTTTTTTAACATCATAATTTATATGGTTGCACTTTTCACTATTGTTTGCAGTTATATCATTATTACAATTCTTATTTAATTTTTCCTTGTTTAAATCAAATTTAATATTAGTTGAAAAAGAAGAATCTAGTTCATATTTGGTATCTTCGGCTTCATTTGCTTCGCCTTCATCTCAGTAGACAGTTTTTTTGCAGAATTTAGCTTTATGCCCATTCATGTTGCAGTTCCAGCAGGTAACAGGGCTACGATGACAACAGGCATGACTGACATGACCAGGTTCGTTGCAGTAGTAACATACGTTAGTGGCAGCGGCAGGACCCATTCGATTTACACTGCTCCTAGAATAATTGAGTATGGGTTTAATAGCATGAATACTACGAAGTAGTGCTGTAGTTCCCCTGATGTTAAGGTGCAGTCCATGTTTTGTGAAGTTACTTGGAGAGCTTAGGTGCGTTGCATGGTCAATAAATTGTTGTTTGTAGACAGTTTTTAGCATCTTATTAGCAATTTTCACTTGTTCGTTAGCCTTTGGATCATCAAAGCGTTGGCACATAGCTGAAATGTAGACATTTCCGGTTATCTTCTGCTCTAGCAAAGTCACGAGTGCATCAACATCATCTTCGAATTTCTCCAGAGAAAAGTTATCCCCACTGCAATCATTCGTTCCAACATGAATAATAGCATCTTTTACCTTCAGATCTGTTTCGTTGAGTTTATTGCAGACTTTGTTGATCGTTGCTCCTCTCATGGTCCTCACTTTAGTTTCTAGGAGACCATTGGTCTTTATATGTTTTAGCATTGAATCACCAATTAGAAGAGTTTTGCATTCAATTGATTCTTTGGTGTGTACGTCTGAAATAACTGATGTATTAATGGTGAGGATTTCAAGAAATATATGAAATTACTCGGTATAGAATTTAAACCTTGTACCCCAAAGTGGCCACAAGGAAATGCTGAAGTAGAACGTTTTAACCAACCGCTAATGAAAGCTATCCAAGCTGCAACAATTGAGGAACGAAGGTGGCAACAGAAAACGCTTTCAACGCTTTCTTTTACAATATCGGTCTACTCCGCATGGAACAACTGAAGTATTTACGGCGGAATTGTTATTTAATCGTCCGATATAAGGCAAATTACCTATGTTGCAGAAAACCATGGTAGACAAATACGAGAAACAATGAAGAAAGGAAAAAGAAATATAATAAACAGTACGCAGACGAGAAGAGAGGGGCAAGAAAAAATAACTTTGAAGAAGGAGACGTTGTGTTAGTAAAACAGGAAAAGAGAAATAAGTCGTTTTAATCCAAAGCCATACACAGTAATAGATAGGAAAGCTTCATAAGCAACTGCACAAAGCTCAGATGGACATAAAATAACAAGGAACACCTCATTCAAAATCCCGCAACAAACCATTGTAGAAAGTAATGATGTTATTGATGTAAATGATTGTGTCACAAATGGCAAAGTTAATGATCAAGTAAATGATCAAGTTAGGCGATCTTCAAGAAAGACCCGACCATCTTCCAGATATAAAGATTATTATACTGTACTCAGACTGATTACACTTAATTCACTGGACACATAAACTACTGTCTAAACAATTACACATCCAAATGTTAAATGTTATACAAGGTACACTTTATTGCAAACACTGATATCAGAGCGAAATGTTCACATAAATATTTTGGAAATATGATGATCTGTTTAATCATGGTTTACTATATGTTTAAGTTTGTAGTTCAGACTTAAATTAGTTAAAATGGTTCTAATGAAAAAAAAGGAGGGATGTAATATACGGATTAGTAGAGCGCCCTCTATGTGTTTCTGTGTGTTTATTAACAGTACGAGCATTTATAGTTATTGTATTAAATTAAAATATTATTCTTCTTTCTGTACACTTTTTGTGTAACAATTATCTCAAAAAGTTGAATGGCAATGATCACAAACAACATTTCACAATGTCTTTCAAATACTTTAACTTTACCACTTTTACCAACTGGGTCTACAAAACTATAAGCCTAAGACTGTATGAGAGAACATTCAATGCAAGCTACTTTAGGTAGTGCATTTAAGACAAGGATGACCTCAGTTAATGTAATATAATCATTATTTTTACAATATGTCAACAATTTCAGGGAAAGTGTCTAATCGTTGGGAATATTGACTTCTCTTAAGGGCTCAAAATAGCATTTAATGGCAATGTAACAATGGGATGACCAATCAAATGTCATAATAAATAAATAATTTTGTTTGACAAATCCAAAAGAAATTACTCACATTCTTTAGCTTTCGCCATCTTGTCTGATGGCTTGATCACAAGTGATCCGGTCCACTGCTACTTCCTGGAAATCTGTTGTTATTGTTTCTAGGTGACGTCATACATCAGACAAGATGGCGAAAGCTAAAGAATGTGAGTAATTTCTTTTGGATTTGTCAAACAAAATTATTTATTTATTACCTACAACAATCCTACAAAATGCGCTTATTCACGGAAATGTCATAATGTCATTCTATGACAAGACACCAACCAACAGAATATAACAAACAATTCAATTGTACCATAACATTTTGATAAATAAAACCAGAACTTCCCCCAATTGTTCTTCGCCACGAACCAAATCTAGACAAAAAACACAATTGTATTTTTAGGGGATCATTTAGAATAAAATGATCACCTATTGTTATTGTATTAAATTAAAATATTATTAGTTATCCGCTTAGTAGCGGATAACTCCTTGTAATTGTCTTGTTTCATCATTTTTTCCTGTATTATTAGTTATCCGCTTAGTAGCGGATAACTCCTTGTAACTGTCCTGTTTCATCATTTTTTTTTTTTTCTGTATTATACTTCTTTCCTTCTGTCATTTGTGTGCGTCGCGTTTCTCTAAAACGTGTAAACAGAACATATCGTAACTTTGTCAACATATCGACATTTACGTGAACTTGTGCACCTCCTATTTTTGGATGACGTCAGAGTTGCGCAACATGACTTACACGCGATTTTATGAATTTCAATGATTGATCATAGATTATAAACCAAAATTCATTTTGTATTGAAAATTTAAGTCAAATCAAGGGCAAACTTTCTATGGATTAAAAATGGCATGTTTCACAAGAAGTTACGCGCGTTAGAGCATTTAAAATTTAAAAGTGCGCAAAATTAATTTCTAATCAACTTTCTACGCTGATCATGACATTTTGAGCATGTCAAAAATTCCCAGGCGCGCGAAAAATTTTACGCGTAAGGTACGCACGGAGCATGTAAATCATGTGTTTTTCTCTTGAATTATGATTTTACAGCCTTTCCTAGTCATTTTAAAAAAGATTGACATCATTTCAAATTAAAATGACATCATACGGACACGTTGATTTAGACCATTTTAGGGGAAAATTATAAAATATTGTCAAAATAATGCCAATTTTGAATCTATTATAGCTCTTCAGGATCAAAGGTGATCCCCAATTTTTTTAACTTATTATGTAAGAAGATAAATTGTAGATATGAATTCATGCAGAATTTTTACCTCTCGGATGTTATGATGTCATCGTATGGCCACACGAATGTAAAATATAGGATTTTTGTCTCTTTCGTTATTGCTCATCACATTCAACAGAGCGCATCTCGCTTATACATATTCCATTTCCCCCGAGATTTTAATATTGTCTACGTCAATCAACTATCTTTCGCATGAGTTAAAAATATTTTAATTTTTATGACGTGACGTCACTTATTTTCATCTTTACAGTAAATTTTAATCTGTTATAGCTCATCAGAATAAAAAGTGATAATCATGATTAAAACGTTTTCTGGAAGCTATTGGATTGTAGATACGAATTCATGTAAATATTTTGCCAATCAGATGTTGTGACGTCATCATATGGCTAGTTGAATAAAAAAAGTTGTATTTTCATATTTTGCGTCATAGTTCATCACATTTAAAAGAGCATGCATCTATATTTTACGTATTCAAATTTCTTTTACACGTTAATATGTTGTTGCTGAGATAATTTCCTTCCGAAATTGCTATATTAATGTTTCATTTTGATACCGTCACCATGTTAAAAATTGGAATAAATGGCGGGACCCGTAATTTCACTTATTCTACACTGTATGTAATATGTATACAGATTATACTATGTATACTGTAAATAGTATATGACACAAAATATACAGCATTCAGCACTAACAACATATTATATTCTTCAGTTCAGGTCATAAATGCCATAATCTTTTTCTGTGTGCAATATTCCAACGTATGACGTGCATGTGGCGTTTATCGAGTGGATTCTAACTTGTCAAAGTGATGAGTTTCATGTCTAGTGCTTCTTTCCTTCTGTCATTTTTGTGCGTTGCGTTTCTCTAAAACGTATAAACAGAACATATAACTTTGTCAACATATCGACATTTACGTGAACTTGTGCACCTCCTATTTTTGAATGACGTCAGATTTGCGCAACATGAATTACTCATGACATTTTGCGCATGTCAAAAATTTCCCCGCGCACGCGAACAATTTTACGCGTATGGTGCGCACGGAGCATAAAAATCATGTTTTTTTTCTCTTGAATTGTGATCTTCCAGCCTTTTCTAGTAATTTTTAAAAAGATTTCCAAATTAAAATGATGTCATACGAACACGTTGATTTAGACCATTTGCGCATGTTTTAGTTGAAAAAGTTACAAAATTATGCCTATTTTGAATCTATTATAGCTCCTCAGGATCAATGGTGACCCCCAATTTTTATAATTTAATATATAAGCAGATATGTTGTAGATATGAATTCATGAAGAATTTTTACCTCACGGATGTTGTGACGTCATCGTATGGCCACACGAATGTAAATTATGGGATTTTTGTCATCATTTGTTTTTGCTCATCACATTCAATAGAGCGCATCTCACTTATCTTTTTCTGTGTACAACATTCCAACGTATGACATGCATGTGGCATTTGTCGTGCGGGTAACTAACTCGTCAAAGTGACGAGTTTCATGTCTAATGAACTCATCCGTGATGTCATTTATACGCCATTTTGTGAAATTACATTATCAATCATATCTCCATAATTCATTATCACATACTAATGAAATTCACTACACGTAAACTTCAGGTCAAGAGTAAAAATATTAGCAAATAAAAACGCACGCGCACGTAAGGTCATGCACGTGAAATCACGCATTAAAAATTTAAAAAGCTCAAAATTACGTTTTGATCAATTTAGAGCATGAATTATGCTATTTGCGCAAAAACACGTTTTTGCAAGTGCGTACATAGAAAGCATAAAAAAATACAAATTTTATGTACAAATTGCATTATACTCATCTTCCTTTAGTACATTCACCAAATTTGAGTCCATTTCGACTTAAAATAGTGCTATACGAGCACATTAAAAATGACAAAATGCGCACATTAATTGTACAAACATTCTAAAAATGGTAAAAAATAAGGCCTTTTTAAAATGAATATAACTCTTCAGAATGGAAGGTGACCCCCAATTTTTTTAACTTATTATGGAAGCCAATGAGTTGTAGATATAAATGTATATACACATTAGATGTACAAAATGGTATAACGTCATCATTTGGCCACATGAATTTTTAAAATAGGGTTTTTTCCCCTTTTTGTCATATAACACCATATTCAACAGAGCGCAACTCGCTTATCTGTGATCGATTTTCTTTTAATTTTTAATATATTCTACCTCAACCAATTATGTTACTTATGGGTTGCCAATATTTTCATTTTGATGACGTCAGCACGTCTTAAAATTTGAATAACGGTGGTTACGTAATTTCACCTACAACGTATATTTGAATACCTTACAGCTCTTCTGAATTAAAGTTGACCTTAATGATTATAACTTATTATGAGAGCTGGTGAAATGTAGATATGAATT
The DNA here is from genome assembly GCF_963402885.1 of Antedon bifida. Lineage (NCBI taxonomy): Eukaryota > Metazoa > Echinodermata > Crinoidea > Comatulida > Antedonidae > Antedon > Antedon bifida. Next base: position 22,903,025 of record NC_136228.1, on the reverse strand, counting down.
TATATAAAAATTAAGCCTATCGGATGTTGTGACATTATGATATGGCCAGTTGAATTTAAAAAGTAGTTTTTTCATCTCTTTCGTAACATTTATAACAATTTTAAATGCCATGTGCACGTCAAAATGATTATGCCATTGTGACCTGAAGAAAAGAAGATGTTGATAGTGTGCTCTCTGTTTTGTGTCTAAGTATTACGCAGTATACACTATATACTGTATATTATACATACTATATACAATGCAGCATAGATGAAATTACGAGACACATCTCTTAATCCAATTTTTAACATGATAATGTCATCAAAATGAAGCACATAGATAGCAATTTCGGAAGGGAATTATCTGAGCAACAACATATTAACGTGTTGAAGAAATTTGGATACGTAGAATATGGATGCGCGCTCTTTTAAATGTCATGAACTATGACGCAAAATATGAAAATATGACTTTTATAATTCAACTGGTCATATGATGATGTCACAACATCCGATGCGCAACATTTTTACATGAATTTGTATCTACAATTCAACAGCTTTCAGGAACTGTTTTAATCATGAAAATCACTTTTTATTTTGAGGAGCTATAGCATATTGAAATTTACTGTAATGATGAAAATAAGTGACCCAAGTTATTAACGCTTTTGAACATGATGACATCACAATCATGCGAAAGATAATTGATTGACCTAGACAATATAAAAAAAATGGAGGGAAATGGAATATGGATAAGTGGAGATGTGCTCTATTAAATGTGATGAGCTATGACGAAGGAGACAAAAATCCTCTATTTTATATTCGAGTTGTCATACGATGACGTCACAATGTCCGGTTAGCCATATTGATGCATGATTCGATATCTACAACTCATCAACATCATCATCAACACGCAATTAATACAATTCGATGTGCTCATATGACGTAATTTTAAGTTGAAATTGTTTAAAAGTTGGTAAAATTAATAGAAAAGGCTGGAAAAACATAAATCGTGTGAAAAAAGTATGTTTTTAATGCTACGTGCGCACCTCACGCGTAAAAAAATGTGTGTGCGTGGGAATTTTTGACATGCTCAAAATGACATGAAACGCATAGAAAGTTGATTAGAAATTGGTTTTTCGCACCATAAAATCTTAAATGCACGTGCGCGCGTAACTTTGTCTACAACATGCCATTGTTTTCCACAGAAAGTTTGCGCATGATATAAATTACACTTTTGCCAAGTTTCAATTTAAAAAGTAAAGTTTTTTCCATACTGGTAATGAGTGCTCAAATAGAATTGCATGTGTATCCAGTCCATAGATTGGTATTAAAGGGAAATATATTTATTTCACCCACTAGCGATGGACTTATTGCTCTTCAAATAACTAGCAAACGGCATATGGCCTAGATATAGCTTGCACATTAACTTTTTTTTCAACAAATAACAAACTTTTTAACTGTTTTAAAGCAGCCTGTTTAGGTAATTTTGGGTGTTAAAATTTACCTCCAATATCTCTCCCCCCCCCCCCTTTTTGAAAAAAAATGCAACGCCCCCGGGGCGTTTATTAGTAACAAAACAGTAAATTAAACTTTTGCTAAGTTTCAATTTAAATTGTTATATGGTTTTTTTTAAATACGCGAAATTCATAAAATCGCGAGCAAGTCACATTCACGCATTTCTGACAATAGGAGATGCAAAACTTCACGTAAATGCTCACATGTTGACAAAGTTATAAAATGTTATGGTTATACGTTTTTGAGATACGCAAGACACAAAAATGACAGAAAGAAAGAAGAACTAGACATGAAACTCGTCACTTTGACGAGTTAGTTATCCGCACGATAAACGCCACATGCACGTCATACGTTGGAATATTGCACACAGAAAAAGATTTTGGCATTATGACCTGAACTGAAGAATATGATATGTATTGCTGAATTCTGTTATCTCAGCAACAACATATTGACGTGTAGAATTTTTGTGGGAATTTTTGACATGTGCAAAATGTCATAAAACGTAAAAAGTTGATTAGAAATTAATTTTGCGCATTTTTTAATTTTAAATGCGCGTGCGTGCGTAACTTTGTGTAAAACACGCAATTTTTTTTCAACAGAAAGTTAGCGCATGATATAAATTACACTTTTGCAAAGTTTCAATTTAAAATGTTATTTGGTTTTTGACTTATGTTAAATACGCGAAATTCATAAAATCGCACGTAAGTCACGTTGCGCAATTGTAAACATCCTGAAAAGCTTCGCTGCACAACTTCATATGAATGACGATAGTTGAGAAAGTTACGAAATGTTGTGTTTGCAAGTTTTACAGATACGCGTGACACAAAAATTACAGAAAGAAAGAAGATAAAGAAAAAAAAGATGATGATTTCGTACAATCACAAGGAGTTATCCTGCAACTTCGTTGCGGATAACCAATTATATATTGCCAACATAAAGAAGCAGATCAAATCAGATAGTTTATTGCGATCGATATTCTAGTTTGGACAACTTTGCATTTATTTGGTAACTAATATGCATATTAAAATGTTGACCTTTGACCTTACCTCAACTGATAAAATGATGTATTCACTCTGTTACGTTGTGCTTCAATAAATTTGTTATAATACATACATCAGGGTTCTCACCGCGCCGGTCGGCCCCGTCTGGCACTCAGAATTTCCGACCTGCACAAACAGGCTCCCGACCGGCACAAATTATTAGATCTAAGACCTAGCCTAGGCCTAGACAAAATACCTTGTCCTTAACCTTAAAAAAGCCAAATCTGTGCTATTATCTAACATAACAAAACAATAGCCTTTCAGTTCACCCCTTTGTCTCGCAAACAAATAAAACGTTGAACAATACAATACAAAGCCGTCGATAACCAATAACGCCCAACGAATCTTGTTAGGGTGGTGTTTATGGCCGATCGGCACACCACGTACATAGTGGCTTGACGCAAATACAGTACTGGCAAATACTAATAGCCAATAGTACACGTGCGTGAAGTGTTTGTGTCGACCGATCTCTTGATGAATGCGAAATTAAATAATTAGAAAATAAATAATAAAATTATGCTATATTTATCATTTCGTTGCATGCACATTAGTTATTATTAGTATATTATTAAAGTTGTTTCCAGTTAATTACTGCCGGCACTCTAAAGGCTGGTTTTCTGTCAACGTAAGAAGTCGAATTTTGCAACGATTCTTGCGTTTCACACGTTTCTTACGTCTCTTACGAAAGTTGAGAAAAATTTGACGTCGTTGACCTTAGTCAAGATCGTGTCGGGCCGCAGAGAAACATCTGTAGTTATGCTGCTCCCGAAAGTTGAAATTTTAGCTGTGAAACACATGTCGTATGCTTACGTCGATTTTAGTGTTGTTACGAAAGTTGAAATTTTTTTCTTACGTCGGTCAGATTTATGACGTATTTGAAACAACATCTCTGATTGGTGTTTCTTTTTAGAGCGGGTTTTATCATTTTTCGCGCGAAATGTTGAATGTTGTTATTGTACCTGTAGCTACTCAGCAGCAGTGTCAGTGCAGCACACCAACATATTATTTTCAGTAGATAGGCTAGGCCCTAGTATTAGTAAAATACTTAATTAATACTGTACTAATAGGAATTGATTTGACCAAATAATCAAACTAGCCTAGGCTAGTATAGGCCTATGTATTATTTGTATGAATCAAAATATGAATTAATTATCCTGGCCCTCTAGGCCTAGCCTTAAATAGTTTCAAAATTAAAAAAAGGCAAATCATTTCGAGATTCATATTATTATTAGACCTACCTAGGCCCTAGGCTAGTCATTGGCCTATAGGCCTATAAGCATATCTAATCGAGCATGAGATAGTACTACCGCAGTAAGATACCCATTATTTACAGGCCTCAAGAATAAATTTAACAAAACAATATAAATTATACAAAATCAAGCAAACAATTTTTTTAAAAAGTTACATAATAATATTATATTGCTTACAAAGGGGCTTTCTATATCTTATCTTGTTGCAAATGTTCATTTTCCCGACGTTTCTACCGACAAATAGAACAGAAGAATGTCAATTTCTTTGATATGCTGATTGTTTATTGCACGTCCATAAATAAGAGTATTATATTTTGATATGAGTTGTAAACTCCCTGATTAGAACATTATTATATAGAAACTACTGTGCATTTGTAAAGTATGTACAACATCGTAAAGTGGGCTAAAATTATAGTAGTAAAAATACATATACAAATGTTATTGTCCGGCTTTATTTCACTATAAGGACATACACATTACGTCATAACTCTTTTCGCTCATTGGTTGCTTGTTACGATTGCGCTTAAGTCTCTTGCGAAAGTTGACTTCAAGTCAACAAAAAAATATATAAAATACATAAAAATAGAAAAATCTGTAGAAAAATACCATAAAAATATTGCTTACTAAAACAAAGTAGGTATACATGTGACCTCGTTCATTTTTTGACAATAAAAAAAAATCGACAAATCGACGTAGTCGCAACAAAAGTGATGTTCTTACGTCGACAGGAAACCAGCCTTAAATTGTCAGAGGACGGCATTCTCTTGCCGACCTAGAAACTCCTTCAAGCCTCCTAGCAACAACATGGTACATTAAGGGATCGTATTATTGAGACTTTAACAGGCATATTCACCACCATGTGGTGTTTAGTTAACAAACCATGGAATTAAGATGATCCCTGAATTCACTCAACCATTGCATCATGCACTGTGTGAGCTGCATGCTTTCTATCCGAGCTGGCGGGGCACAGCGCCAGACCTGTGTAGGGGAATACCCTGTTATGTCAAGCAAACAACTATGCTCTGTGTACGGCTAGCTCCATAACCACGATTTCAGCCAGGGAGATGTAATCTCCCTGGTTCAGCAGTTATCAAATAGAATTTATCTTGTAAATGTTAGCGTTAGGTTGTTATATTTTATTTTAGTTAATTTTGCTTTGCTTTTTGCATAACATATAGGCTAGCTTAGGTAGGGAGTCTAGGCCTAGGTTAGCAAGCTAGCTAGACACTAGAAAATGCAACATTACATAAATACATACTAGGCCTAGTCTATTGAAAAATAAAAACAAGACAAAAATTTTTTAATCAATTTTATATTTGGGGGGGGGGGGGGAAGACTGAAGTCGTAACCCCCCCCCCCCCCCGGATTTAATCGCCGACCGCCACTCCTTGCATGCTGGTGAGAACCCTGTACATAATACATTGTTGTAATTGGTCAATTTTGCACTTTGACCCCTTATATCTCAAAAACGCTTCCTATCCTGGGGCGGATTGCAACCCCTGATCAATTACCTTCCAGATTCGTAATCTATGGAAATTTCTGGTCAAGAAAAGTTGGATGGCAATTTGTCCCCTTCCTGCCACCGGACTATATCCTTAATTCTTCATAGAGTACATTTCTACTGTAATTCACAACTCTAAAATAGCCTTTTTAAACTTGAAAAAGCAGCATTTTATTAAATTAATAACATTTTTGTTAACATTTTCTCTTTTGATCTATAGTTATTTGAGGAGCGGCCTATCTGGTCTCGAACGTCTTTGATGGGCATTGCAAACTTGGAATTCAAGAACATAAAAGTGGTATTGCCAACCATTGCATATTATTTTGTGACAGGTCCTTGGAGGGCGCTGTGGTGTAAAATTGGATATGACCCAAGGAAAGATCCAAAGGCCAAGATATATCAAATGTTGGATGTCCGGATTCGCCTTTGTAAGAATATTTGAATCATCATATTTCCTTATTTTAAATACCTTTTTGTTGTGTAAGATAAGATAAATTTATTGAACAAACGCTTTTGTATCAGCGGCACACGTTTAAAAAGTAAACTCAACATGGCGGGGAATTGAACCCCGGTCTTCCGCGTGACAGGCGGAGATACTCACCACTATACAACCAAGGTGAATTTAAGGTGAATATCCGAACAACAATATAAGCACACCATAACACACGCGAGTCCGAGCTTAAGCTACGTTCACATCAAGTCCGGGCCGGTGGCCGGAGAAAAATTCGGTCCGTGTTACGTTTTTAAATCAGTGCGTTCACATCGCTGCACGAATTCTTTCTTTGGTTCGTGCGCTATTCTAATTATAAATCATTGAAGTTGAACTATGTAAACATTGACAATGGCAGATTACAGCAATGACGACGAAGATGTTATTCTGTTGTATTATTTGTCAACCGTTAACAGAAAGAGAAAAAGACCGGAATGGATAAACATAATCAACAAAAAAAGAAAGACCCCATGGTCAATTCAAAACATTAATCCGTGATGATTTTTTCTCAGGCTAGGCCGATATAGATATATAAGTCTATAGTCTATACTCTATACTAATTCTTCAGCGTTAGTTACTATAGGCATATGCTTTCACCACATTACTGCAGCATATCATTCACGCTGCTTTTTATAATACTAGGCCTAATACTATTAAAAACAAATTATTACAAATATTTTTGAACCTATAGGCCTAATCATATCATAGGCCTAGGGCAGTTACCATTATTTTTAAAATCCTACATATATGATATTATTAGGCTAGATCTACCTAAGTAAACCAGGCCTAGGCTAGGCAGTATTATTAATTAGGTGATCATTTAGAATAAAATGATCACCTATTGTTATTGTATTAAATCTTTATTGGTTATCCGCAACTGCGGATAACAGTACGAAATCATCATCATCATCTTTTTCTTTATCTTCTTTCTTTCTGTATCATTTTTGTGTAACGCTTTTCTCTAAAACTTGCAAACATAACATTTTGTTAACTACCTTAACATATTGACATTTATGTAACGTCGTCAAGCGAAGCTTTTCATGACGTTTACAAATGCGCAACGTGACTTGCGCACGATTTAACGATTTTCTCGTTATTCTTCTTCTTTCTGTACACTTTTGTGTAACAATTATCTCAAAAAGTTGAATGGCAATGATCACAAAAATTTCACAATGTCTTTTAAATACTTTAACTTCGTCATAATAAGCTTTTCAGCGATCACTCATCCGTGACGTCATTTATACGGCATTTTGTGAAATCACATTATCAATCACATAATAATGAAATTCACTACACGTCATCTTCAGGTCAACGAAAAAATATTAGCAAATAAAAACATGCGTGTTTCAAGGTTATGCGCGTGCAATCGCGCGTTAAAAATTTAAAAAGCTCAAAATTAAGTTTTGATCAATTTAGAGCATGAATTAGACCATTTGCGTGCGATTCTTAAAATGCGTAAAAAATTAAATTTGATGTATAAATCACATTCTACTCACAATCCTTAGTACATTCACCGATTTTGAGTCCATTCCCACTTAAAATAAAAAAAAAATGAAAAAATGCGCACATTAATTTCACAAAAGTTCTGAAAATGGTGAAAAATAGGTCTTTTTTAAAATGAAAATAACTCTTCAGAATGCAAGATGACCTCCAATTTTTTAACTTAATCGGGAAGCCATTGAGTTGTAGATATGAATTCATGTACACATTTGACGTACAACATGTTGTGACATCATCAAAAGGCCACTTGAATTTAAAAATTAGGATTTTTTATCTTTTTGTGTCGATTATCACATTTACCAGAGCGCATCTCGGTTATGTGTGCTCGAATTTCGCACACATTTCAGTATGTGCTTGCTTAATTATTTATCTTTCTCATGAGTGGTCAGCATTTTCATTTTGATGACGTCATCACGCGTAAAAACTTGAATAACGTAGATTGTGTCATTTCCCCTACACCATACATTTGAATATCTTATAGCTCTTTAGAATTAAAGGTGACCTTGAAGATTATAACTTATTATGAAAGTTGATGAAATGTAGATATGAATTCATATAAAAATTAGGCCTATCAGATGTTGTGATGTAATCATATGGCCAGTTGAATTTAAAAAGTAAAGTAGTTTTTAAATTTAGTCAAAGTTATACAAATTTCAAAGAGCGTGCATTGCGCTTCTACGTGTCAAATTCTCTTCCAATTCTTATATTTATTTGCTCAATTCATTATCTTTCGAAATTGTCATCTTCGAGTTTATTTTGATAATTCCATCATACCAAAAAATTAGAACATGATGTGTGCCCCGTAATTTCACCTATGTTACACTGTATATAGATATAGTACAGTATATACTGTACATATTGTATATGGCATATAATAGGCACAACTTAACACTATAAGCGTATATATAGGATGGCATATATCAACATTTTCCGATCGTGTGTTAACGTACGTGCATGTTTAAAAAACAATAATTTCGGTAAAATGATAAAAATGATCACATATAATTCGTCAAAGTGACAAATTAAATTCTAGTTATTACTTAGGTTTGTGGTGGTTTTTTTTTCAGAATGACTTCAGATCAATTTGAAGTTCTTTTCGGTCTCGTTAAAGATTACATCACAAAACAAAACACAATTCTCTCAAAGACTTCTCTCTTCTCTTTCTGTTTTCTTCACGCAGTTAAAGCAACATTTTATTGATTCTTAATACGTATCCAGTGTGCAATTATTTTATTTTACCAGTTTTAAAGATGTATTGTCCCCCAAAAGAAATTTTTGGTGGACAATACATCTTTAAAATGTATATAAATATGTAATTCTATGAATTGCTGTGTGCATGTATTTTGCTTAATTTTATTCGCAAGACCAGTGTAATCAACATTCAGACAGATCCTGTCGGCGATTCACATCCCTTACAAAAAAGTTCTATAGAATTCTATAGAGTTCTATAGAACATTTTATAGAGCTCTATGGTATTCTATAGAAGTACAAAATTTCTATAGAAACATATTTCAATTTCTATAGAATTTATTTTGTGTCTATAGAATGTTTCTTTTTTTCTATAGAACCTATAATTTTATAGAATTTCTATAGAATTTATTTATGAATTTATATATGTGATTAATACATTGTCTCACCATTATTGAAAGATCATGGAATGAAGTGGATTGATAATTACATTTTTATTTTGCCAATAACAATTTTTTTTTCATCGCTTTACAAAAAATTATATGATAAGCAATTTTGCATGTAAAAGAATAGGATTTTTCTTTACCAGTTTATAGATTGTTGAAAATAAAATTAAAACCTGGACAAAATACAGAAAAACAATATAACACTTTTCTGTAGAAACTCTATGAAATCTCTATAGAATTTTGATAGAGATTTTATTCAATCATTCTATAGAAAATCTATAAACGAATTCTATAGAATATTTGATATAAATTCTATAAAATTATATTTATTTGATTTGACAAAATTTGAACAAATTTGTAAGGGATATTAACATGAACCAATTATCATTGTGTACTTGAATTATATAAACTTTTGCTTACTGTATATCATCAATTATTATAATTTTTATTGTTTAATGGGGGTTACATTTTGATTTTGCCAATAGCAATACAATAATACCTTTTACAATTTTGCATGTAAAGGAATATGATTTTTCTTTATAGACTGTTGAAAATCTAATTAACTTGGACAAAATATAGAAAAACAATACAATGCTTTTCTATATAAACTCTATGAAATCTCTATAGAATTTTAATAGAGATTTGATAGAATCATTCTATAGAAATTCTATAGAATAGTTGATATAAATTCTATAAAAACATTTTTATTTAATTCTATAGAACACATTTTTAATATTAACATGAACTAATTATTAATACTGTGTATTTGAATTATATCAACTTTTGCTTACTGTATATCATCAATTATTATCATTTTTCATTGTTTAATTAATGGGAGTCGTTAATTAACACCTCCCTGGTTTTAACAAACACTACTCCAAGCCATAATGGATTGGTCCATGCATGCAGTGCCTCATGGGATAGCTTGGTGCAACTGCAAGAAGAAAATCGGCGGGAGGATTTTAATTGTGTAGCAGCCAAGCAAGCTAGCCTCTAATTTTATTTAAAGAAAGATGAATACTTTGAATCATGTACACTCAGTCTTAGCCAAAGGTTGGTTAATTAGTATTGTATTATTAACCTAGCTTACACATACCATATATGAGTTACATAATATAAGAATCTATGCTTTTTGGCCTAAATAGTAGTAGGCCTATGAGAATCAGGCCAACAAGCCCAAAGTAAGGCCTACTACTACTAGGCCTACATATGGTGACTTGGGATTGGTTAAAGAAGCTAGGCCTAGCTAATTAAGAATTTAATTCGTTTTGTGCCTTCAAAAGAAAAGCCTATATCATGATATAAACAATTCTGTCCTTATTCTATTGTTTTATAGATCTCACCATCTCGTTACCAGATTATACTGTACTGTAAAGCTGTTTTTTTGCTGCGACAGTCATTGGCCAACAAAGTAAAAGAGATGAACAAAACACAGAAGGTTAGCGCACAGGAGTCACAGCAGGACGAAGATACTGAATAGTTTTTATGTTTTGTATATTTTGTTGCACCTTGTTATTAATTCTTTTATTCATTACTCCAACTCATAACTGACCGGTAAAGTGTATGCTGATGTGTAATTATTAGTTTTATATTTTTAATTCTAAATTAGTTATTTAATTTATCCAAAACCTTGATCTTTTTACAGTGATATTATCCCTATTTTCCACAAGGTACAACCAAAACAATCCAGAATATATGTATAAAAGACACCGAACTAACTACTAGTTATTTAACTGCAAAAACAATATTTAATAGTGTATAATAGTATATTTTTATGTGTATGTATACATGTGTAATTTCGTTTTTATATTGTTATCCTAAATATTTTATTGATATTTCAATAAATTGCAGTACGCACTGAAACAGATGAAAAATTGACTTTAGATTTTATTACAGTACTCTTTTCGCCTAGGCCTAACAAACGATTTGCTGTCGCATGAAAGAAGGTCTAATAGCGGACTTGTATTTAAGCTGAAGATCTCAACCACCCATAGAAAATAAACATTGTTTGGCTACTCATTTTCTATAGAAAGTTGTTGGGTTTCTATAGAAAAGTGAAACTTTTTCATGGAAGTTCTATAGAAAATGTTATAGAATTTGTATACAGCTCTATATAATTTCTATAGAGTTTCTATGGAGCTTTATATAATTTCTATAAAGTTTCTATAGACCTATTATAGTTTTTACAGAGTTTCTATAGAATTTCTTTAGAGTCTCCATAGAATTTCTATAGAGCTTTATATAATTTCTATAGAGTTTCTATAGACCTATTATAATTTTTACAGAGTTTCTATAGAATCTCTATAGAGTTTCCAAAGAATTTCTATAGAATTTCCATAGAATTTCTATAGTTTCCATAGAATTTTTATAGAGTTTCCATAGAATTTTTATAGAGTTTCCGTAGAATTTTTATAGAGTTTCCATAGAAATTCTATAGAATTTTTATAGAGTTTCCATAGAATTTTTATAGAGTTTCCATAGAATTTTTATAGAGTTTCCATAGAAATTCTATAGAATTTTTATAGAGTTTCCATAGAATTTTTATAGAGTTTCCATAGAGTTTTCATAGAATTTTCATAGAGTTTCCATAGAAATATCTATAGAATTTCCATAGAGTTTTCATAGAGTTTCCATAGAATTTCTATAGATTGTTTCTATAAAAAACTTTATAGAAAATCTATAGAAAATTCTATAGATCTTCTATAGAATTTTTTTTTATAGAATTCTATAGAAAATTTTTGTAAGGGATGATAAGCCAAAACTAATTAATCTGGAACATACTGGACACCATAGTAGTGGAGAGGCCATTGGAGTTCGAAGCTGGAAAAGTTACATGGCAAGACAATGTTTGTTTTGGCCATGCAGATTAAACTGACAAAATGAACATTTCATATAACACTAATTATTTTAATCACTTTCTGAAATAATTTATTCTGAATAACATATTGATCATTTTCAAGAATGATATTCAAATACATTTCTTTTTAAAAGATTATTCTTGTTTGAAGGTTTGCATGGTAAAGAATACATATTAAACTAGAAAGCCACTCCGAGAGTGCATACCTCCGCCTACTGTAAAATTCTCCTACATAAGATTTCTCCGGGAAAAAATATATATATGTATTTGTGTGTGTCTTAATGCTGTTTGTGATTTAGGCTAATTTCACTACAAGCATGTGTATGAGAGTTTGGTGTAATGGTTATGTAACAAGCCTTTGGAACGTATCCGGATATTCACCCCCTGGACATTTACCCCCCGGAAAACTACCCCCCGGACAACCACCACCTGGACAACTACCCCCTTAGGACAACTACCCGTTTAGGACAACTACCCCCTGGACAAATACCCCCCGGACAACTACCCCCTTAGGACAACAACCCCCTTAGGACAACTACCCCTGGACAACTACCCCCCGGACAATTACCCCCTAGGAACAACCTGACTCTGCAACAGTGTATAATAGGTAGTTATCCTAAGGGGGTAGTTATCCTAAGGGGGTAGTTGTCCTAAGGGGGTAGTTGTCCGGGTGGTAAACATCCGGGGGGTAACTGACTAGGGGGTAGGTGTCCTAGAACCCTTTCAGCAATTAACAATAGCTTCAGTTGACTAACAATAGAACAGCAACGCGAAAATCAAACGAGTGAATTTAAAAAGAAATAGGTTTTTTTAAACTACTCGCATCAAAAAAGGTGCACATTAAATCAATTTATGTTTTAAAATTACAAATCACAAATTACAACTCTTGCCTCTTGCACAAAAATTAAGTTTTTTGGACAAGTAGTTCTCGAGAAAATGCAATTTCAGCTTACTTGTTACTTAAGACTGCTCGCCGGCTTTTGAAAAATTCTGTCCTATCTTTTAACACTAGCAGGTCTGAAAAGTATACTAAAAAGTGGTCCAGAATTGGGACCATGGTCCCAAATGGTCCCAAAATTTAATGTAATGGTCCTTGACCACATATCTATCTGCATATTCATTTTCGTAAAGATCTTGTAATTACTTTTTGAGTAATCCTGCAAACAAACAAACAGACAGACAAACAGACAAACAAACAGACAGACAAACAAACAAACACATGCGACCGATTACATATACCTGTTTGGCGGAGGCAAATAAATGCTTGCGGTAACACTACATAAAAGTTCAATAAAGAACTGAGAAAATCTCAGTTCTAATTGAACATTTATTTAGTACATCGAGAATACTTCAATAAGAAATTTTGTATGTACTGAGTATTCAGTACAACATACGTCAGAGTTAGGCAAAACATCTTCCTATTATTATTTTTACTATTATTTACCTCCGCCAAGGAGGTATATGTAATCATACACAAACGCATATGGACCTAAAGTGTCTCAAGATTATGATCACATACCGGACATACTTGGAGTTAGTAATGAAGAGATAGGCACAGATGAACCGAATGCCAATAGTTACCCCAATACTATCACACTTCGAAATGTGGCATCTGCAAGGGAAACCAGACAAAAAGTCGGAATTTTAAAAATTGAGATTTCCACAAATACTGAAACTATATAATCCAAGATTTAAAATGCTGAAAAAAATATCTTGATACCATGTCTACTTCCAGAGATATCTCAGTCTAAAGTTTTGGTTGTTACAATCAGTGTTTTAAGAAAAATGCTTTTAAAGTTAAGTAACAGGAAATTACAACAACAACAAAATAAACAGGGCATCTAAGTTTACGCCTTAGCAAAAGGGTATTCTAATTGTTTTATTTCAATGAAACTTCGCACCTTCCTTAATTAACTATTGTTCTATTATTATGCAAAATTTCATCAAAATCAACTCAATGGAACACTTTCATTTTAAGCATAAAACATGATAGGTTTTATGAAAATCATACATAATTTACACCATCTTTTTAACCAACATACTACAAAAAATGTTAAAATGTATCTATTTATTTGTCTCAAAATAGAAAAACCAAGGTAATGTAAATAAATATTGTTTCAGCTATCATTTTCTGTAAAAATAAAAAAATGTAATTTTTCAGCCTTTTAATGTTTTTGGCTGTTTCTACAAATCTACAAATGCGACTTATGTCCGATTTCGCTTGCATGTGCCACAAATGGTCATTGGAGTGATGAAAAAACGACGTAAACAATGTATCATCAGGTAAAAAAGCTATTTATAATTCAATTGCATCACATAGGTCAAAACAATAATACTTGTATTAAATAGAAAGTATAAATATATCAATCCAAATTCAACTAATAACCCCTCCCCACATCTCCTCTCTATTCATTTCAGGTTTCACAAGGAGAAAAACGAGGGTGAGGAAAAATATCGAAATCTTCTTATGCTTTATTTCCCATGGCGAGATGAGGACCTCGATCTTCAGGGACATTTTGAATCGTTTGAAGATCACTTTTTGCATGTTCATGCAGTTGTTAGAGCAAACGAAAGTAAATTCACACAAAACGCCGATGCTGTGGACCAAGCACTGGTTGATCTGCAACAAATTGGACCTCCTGAGCACGCCTGGGACAAAACCAGGCAGACCAGGTTGCTGAAGGCATAATTGAAGAACGAGCCCTGCATATAGAAGACAGCAACAGCAACTTTGACATGGATCACACCCCATCCACTGCCCGATCGGAGCTTCATGTAAAATTTTCAGCAGAACTAGGTAAACAGTTCATGACGCCACCACAGTATAGAGAAATGATGCGAGCTCTAAATACTAAGTAACAACAAGTGATCGCAATGCATCGTAAGTGGTGCAAAGACACTATTATCGCTCTCAAAGGTGACCTGCCTCCTCCAGAGTACATAATTTTTCTCCAGCGGTCCAGGAGGTGTAGGCAAAAGCCACATGATCAAAATGATACATTATGAGACTATGAAGCTCTTAAAGCCTCTGTCAGGACATTTTGAGCCAGATGATCTTCCAGTACTGTTGACTGCCTTCACTGGAACAGCTTTCAATGTGGCCCCAGGGCCAAGAAGGAGTACCTTCCAGCAAGCAGTGAGAGACTTAACACCCTCAGGTCAAGGTTAGAGAAGTTAAAGTTACTCATCATTGATGAGATATCCATGGTAGGTGCTGACCTTCTTTACCACATTCACCGACGGTTAGGAGACATTACAGAAAGATGTGACCCAGAAACCTGATTTGGTGGCGTCCTGGCTGTTGGCGACTTGTATCAACTCCAGCCTGTTGGCCAAAATCATGTGTTTGGTCTTCCAGGAGACAAGTAAGTACAGTACAATGTCACTACAATGTCACTACAATGCCAACATCTTAGTATAGTAAAGTTTATGTTCGAAATAATCACAAATATCCAAAATTGTGCCTCCCAAAAATAATCACTTCTTGTGGTCTAATGCTTATCTTTCTTGATTCATTGCAGCTATGCCAGGCTACATGGATCACTATGGCAAGAAAACTTCAAATGATGCAGCTTACTGAGAGCATGAGACAAAAGGAAGATCAAGATTTTGCACAGCTGCTGATGCGAGTCAGAACAAGTAACTGTACCGAAGATGACATTATCATTTTGAAATCACGACAAATCTCCAAGTTTAGCCCACTTTACGCAACGGATGCGCTTCACGTTTTCAAAACAAATAAAGAAGTGGATGTGTATAACCAAAGTCATTTACAGAAACTGGCATACCAGGTATTCAACAAGAGGAAGGATGTCCACACTGGCCAAATTAATGTTGACATTTCAGCGAAGGCTTCTAACACTGGTGGGCTTCGAGAAGTTGTGTCAGTTGCCGTAGGAGCTAGAGTCATGGTTACTGTAAATATTAATGTTGCAGACGGACTGGCAAATGGTGTATGTGGCACCATCACTGGGATAGACAGAAATGGTGATCAGGTACATGTTGTCTTCGTGACGTTTGACAGTGAGCGAGTGGGAAAAAAAGCAATTGCAACTAGCGAATACAAACAGATGCACCCTGGAGCTGTCCCAATCAAAAGGCAGGAAGTTCAGTTTTTTACTGGACGAGGAAGGCATTCAGTTGAAGCCAGACGTTCACAATTTCCCTTGACACTTACTTGGGGATGCACAATTCACAAAGTACCTGTACAAGGGAAAACACTTGAACAAATTGTAGTGTCAATGGAAGGGAAAGGAAAATTCATGCCAGGTCAAGCGTACGTTGCTCTAAGTAGAGTCAAGACCTTACAAGGTTTATACCTGCTTGGGTTTAACGCATGCGCAATCCGTGTCAATCCATCTGTACAACAGGAAATGGCCCGTCTCATTGATGTTGAAATAGCACATGACTTACAAACAGATGAAAGGAATTACAATCTGGTGATCAAGTTTTTGAACATCAGGTCATACCTAGAGCATGTAAAGGACATGCAGGTAGATGCAGCATTTAATGATGGAGATGTCCTGTCCTTTGTGGAAACATATTTACGTGATGGCCAGAAGCTTGGTGAAAGTACTCAGATACTTCCTAGCATGATCTCTTTCCGAAACGACAAATGCTCAACACCAGGACGGGAGGTATCATGATGATGGCTTCAAGTGCAGTTAGACCACAACAATTGCCAACGGCTGTGAGTGGAATAGAGTACACAGCCGTGTCCGTGGCCAAATGTGACAGGAAAATCAACATTGTGACCGTCTACAGGCCACCGTCGATGAACTCCATAATCTTCTTGGACCGACTGCAAGCTTTGGTCCAGTCATTGCCAAGAAATGTATTGACAGTTATCTTGGGCGACTTTAACTACAACCTTTTGGATAAGTCAGATCATAAAGTTGTAAAACGTATGGCACAATTTGGTTTCCATCAACAAATCAACGCGCCTACCACAGACTACGGATCAATTTTGGACCATGTCTATGTAAACAGATCATGACATGATTTCTGTGCGCTTAATACTAACAATGTAGAAACATAAATATGATGTCTAAGGCTATTTTAATGAACACTTACAATTACAAAAGTCACAGAGAAAATGTGAAGAGATCTATGGTGTGTGGTTTTCATGCATATATATAATGTTGACCGACAGGCAAATTCCAAACCACAAAACTTGATGAACATTGTATTTTTCTACAGAAAATATACTTCTTCAGAACCTTCAGCTTCATCAGAGCCTTGTTATTTATAACATTCCAATCCACATATATTTAAATTATTAAAACCGGTATTTCATAAAATTGTTTAGCACTTTTCACATTTTCCAGCAAACCTGTAACTACCTTGTTCCAAGTTGTAACCAGGTTATAAACAGGTTTGCTGTGAAAAGTGCTAAACAATAAAAGTTATATCCAATTTTATTTTCTTTCCTTTATTGCCTACCAAGAATGACAAGAACAAATAAAAAAAAAGGCTGAACACACGATTTCAATTTGAAAAAGATACTATATTTTTTTTATCATTATTTATCATTATAAGCCTACTCTTTTAGAATTAATGGTGAATCTAACACCAACAGCAAATCCTCATCACTCTCACTTGGCTTTAAAAAGGTTGCTTCGGAGAGACCCACACTAATATCACATTTAGGCTCTGCAGTTGCTTGACTGCTCGAAGCTTCTTGAGCAAATTTACGTTTTTTTGATTCGGCTGTTTGAAGTCGAAGCTGCCTCTTTAGGCCCTCAATTTCGACAGCTTGCGATTTAATTCTTGAAGCCGCAGTCTGCCAAAGTCTGCTCTATCACTCTCCCTGTCCTCTCTGCTGTATTCCTTAACTTCCTGTCGGAAATTTGGACTTGGAAACAGTCGAAATAGAGTGATGCCGTTACAGATGCAGCTTCTATTTGTTTTAGCAGATCCTCGTTCATTTTGATCAATCTATTGAAAGCGAATTGAACAGTGAACTAACACAAATATAAGACACACAGTCAAATACATTTCGTAGGCCTACCATAATTACTAAGATTAAACCTAACATCCAATTAAACACTAAATTTACCTTAAACTTGTGTACACAAACTCCGTAGAACTTCAAAGATGGAAGATTTTATACTAATCTCAAAATATTCGTAAACGCTTCTTTTATACTATTTCAGTGAAACCATTCACCAACGAAAAGTCGACATCTGCTAATTTTATTGTTCTAGACCATGAATTGATACAAAGCAACAGGTGACACTGCTTATTTTGACTACTTAATATGTTATTTATTCAGTATTTAGAATATACATGTGCATTAAAAAAAAAAAGCGTATTTGAACCCGGTTGTTAAAAATGATTATGCTGACAATATTTTAAAGAACAATCCTCAGCAGTATTTAAACAAGATGCAATCAATAACATCAAAAATGATATATTTGGATGAAAATCGTATTACGAGAATTTCTATATACAGTAATATAAAGGATTTATATTAATTATCAAAAAAAAAATGATCACCTGTAAAAAAAAAAATTATATATATTACTTTTTATTTATTAAAAAAATATACTCTGCAGGAACTGAACCAGTGATCTCAACTACAAGGCTGCATACATAACCGTTACACCAAACTTGCATTTACAAGGTTCTAGTGCAATTTGTATGATTTATCCCCAAATTGTACAGGATCAAATTATTTTGGACCTCCATAATAAGTTGTTCCATCATAGAGTCATCCATTTTTTCTAAAATAAACAAAATAAACCTTATTAAAACTACATTAGCCTTCCTACTAATTAATAATAGGATCTAGCTAGTAGATGAACCTTCAAAATACCATGGAAGTAAGAAATAGACCTTCATGATGCAACTGGGTCGCTGTCATTCATGAAGCATAACAGTACCTAAATGTGCCAGGACAGGTAGGCCCTCCCCTACCTCACATACCTTCTCCGACGTCGTCTTCAAAAAATCTCCTTTCCATTCCGACTTTTAACACTAAAATGTATGGCCTAAACACTCTTTTTCTTTCAAATTGAGCTCTCTCATACACCGCGCATTTGATCAGTTACTGCTGGAATTACAAATTCGTATTAATATTATTATTACCCAGTTAGGACCTAATAAATATAATAATATGAATAATAATTTAATAATAATAATGGGGCCTATAGGCTAGTCAATCTAGCATTTTGAGTGAAACAAATTGCAAACAGAGATTTTTTTTTTTTAAATGGTTACATATGATAAGGTGATTATTTTTTGAGCATCACACCTCTGACACTCATCCCGAAGGTATGCAAATTAGCTTAAATATGCAAATTAGGGTGAAATTACAGGGTTACCATATCTTCAAAACTACTAATCCTAGAGAGTTCGTTTTTGCACAGTCTGGTTCAGAATATATATATTTATATTTGCTCTAATGAGACATTTTACAAAAAAATGTCCGGAAGTACCAGATTTTGACCCTTGACCCCGTTTCTCAATATTTACATAAATATGTGATTAAAATGTCTGTAGAGACATTTTTTTAGACTCAATGACTTGGATATTGTTTTTCAATACCCACCATAGAACTGTATTATAATTCCTAAAATCACACCTTCGTCATGCACCTCGAAAGTATGCAAATTAGTAGTACAAGTAATATTAAATATGCAAATTAGGGAGTGAAATTACAGCGTTGCCATATCTCGAAAACCGCTAATGCTAGAGTGTTGATTTTTTCTCTAAAATATTTAAAATATGTATATTTATATTTGCTGTAATGAGACATTTTACAAAAAAATTCCCGGAAGTATGACATTTGACCCTCGACCCCATTTCTCAATATTGCATATATATAATTTATTTATAATGAAACTAAAATGTCTGTAGAGACTTTGTTTTGCCCTCGAATGACTCAGATACAGGTTTCTAATCACTCACCTTCAAAGTATGCAAATTATTAGTACAAGTTACATGAAATATGCAAATTAGGGGGTGAAATTACAGGTTCCTATATGTATCGAAAACCGCTAAGGTAGAGAGTTGATTTTTTCAAAAACTTGATCGGAAATACAACAATTGACCCTTGACCCTATTTATCAATGTTTGCATACATAATGCGACTAAAATGTCTGTAGATAATTTGTTTTTACTAAAATGACTCGGATACAGTTTTCCTATCGTCAGCATAGGACCGCTTTGTAATTCCCAAAATCACAATTTTGTCACACAAAAAGAAAGTATGCAAATTATTAGTACAAGTTACATGAAATATGCAAATTAGGGGTGAAATTACCGTCTTCCCATATCTCAAAACCATTAATGCTAGAGAGTTGATTTGAATTCAGAGTTGATTCAGAATGTACATATTTATATTCGCTCTAATGAAACATTTTACGCAAAAATTGTTGGAATTATGACATTTGACCCTCAAATCTATTTCTCAATATTTTCATATAATGCAACTAAAATGTCTGTACAGACTTTGTTTTGGCCTCAAATGACCCAGAGACAGGTTTTCTATAGCCAGCATAGAACTGTTTAGTAATTCTCAAAATCACACCTCTGATACTTCGCTTGAAAGTATGCAAATTAGTAGTACAAGAAAGTTTCCATATCTCTATCGGTCATTAGCGTTTTCGACATACATAAGGCAATTCACTGTAATTTGCGTATTTCATATAGCTTGTACTACTAATTTGCATACTTTCGGGGTGCTTGACTTATACTGGCTATATAAAACCTGTATCTGAGTCATTTGAGGCCAAAACAAAGTCTGTACATACATTTTAGTTGCATTATATGCAAATATTGAGAAATAATAATAATAATATTAATATCCTGGATTTATATAGCGCCTAATGTTGTGAAACCTCTAAGCGCTGTACAACTAAAACTAATATGAAAAAAGGGAATTCCAACCATGCCAAAAAAAACCCAAACCGAAGTAAAGAGATACTCCTTCGTCGCTAACCAGGGATCGGTTTAATTGAACCCCGGTCAGCACCAGTTGTGTCGAGGGTCAAATGTCATACTTCCGGTCAATTTTTTGTAAAATGTTTCATTGGAGCAAATAGAAATATGTACATGTACGTACGGCTGTGATCAACTCTCTAGCATTAATCGTTTTCGAGATATGGGAAGACTGTAATTTATTTATTTATTCACCCCCTTATTTGCATATTTCATGTAATTTGTTCTACTAATTAGCATAATTTTGAGGTGCATGACGAAGGCGTGATTTTGGGAATTACAAAGCGGTCCTATGCTGACTATAGGAAACATGTATCAGAGTTATTTGAGTCCAAAACAAAGTCTCTACAGACATTTTAGTCGCATTATGTATGCAAACATTGATAAATGGGGTCGAGGGTCAATTGTTGTATTTCCGGTCATTTTTTCGTAAAATGTTTTATTAGAGCGAATATAAATATGTACATTTTGAACAAGTTATTGAAAAAATCAACTCTCTAGTCTTAGTAGTTTTCGATATATAGGAACCTGTAATTTCACCCCCTAATTTGCATATTTTATGTAACTTGTACTAATAATTTGCATACTTTGGAGGTGAGTGATACAGGTGTGATTTTGAGATTTACTAAACAGTTCTATGTTGCCTATTATAAACCTGTATCTGAGTCATTTGAGGGCAAAACAAAGTCTCTACAGACATTTTAGTTTCATTATATATGCAATATTGAGAAATGGGGTCGAGGGTCAAATGTCATACTTCCGGTCAATTTTTTGTAAAATGTTTCATTGGAGCAAATAGAAATATGTACATTCTGAATACGGCTGTGAAAAAATCAACTCTCTAGCATTAGTGGTTTTCGAGATATAGGACAACTGTAATTTTTTCCCTTATTTGCATATTTTATTTAAATTGTACTACTAATTTGCATACTTTCGAGGTGTGTGACAAAGGTGTAATTTTGGGAATTACAAAGTGGTCCTATGCATGCTATTAGGAACCTATGTCTGGGTCATTTGAGGGCAAAATATAGTCTCTACAGACATTTTAGTCACATTGTATATGCAAACATTGAGAAATGGGGTCGAAGGTCAAATGTTGTACTTCCGGTCATTTTTTCGTAAAATGTTTCATTAGAGTAAATATAAATATATACATTTTGAATAAATCAGTGAAAAAATCAACTCTCTCGGACTAGTAGTTTTTGAGATATGGTTACCCTGTAATTTCATCCTAATTTGCATATTTAAGCTAATTTGCATACCTTCGGGATGAGTGACAGAGGTGTGATGCTCAATTTTTCATCTCCTCATCATATATGACCATTTAAAAAAAAAAAATCTCTGTTTGCAATTTGTTTCACTTTGGGCTGTTTTTTTTGCTAGATTGACTAGCCTACTAGGCCTTTTTAGAATATTTATTAATAATAATAATAATAAATTTACAATGCAGGCAGTCATAGTACTCAACGCTGATTGGTAAGAAGAAAAAATCTGTACGATTTTACAAATGAAATGACTTCCATATCCATCATTCCAAATCCGTCCACCGGAGGAAATTTGTACGAAATCCGGAGGAAATTTGTACGAAATCCGGAGGAAATTTCTACGAAATCCGGACGGATTTGATGTGAACGCTTCTATTCTTTAACACTATACCCATTTTCCAAAAGGTTTTCTCCGGCCACCGGACCGGATCCAGGCTTGGTGTGAATGTAGCTTTAGTCGTTCTCCATCTTTCAAACATTCAGGCCTTTATTCATTTTGCACAACACTATATATAGAGGGCACTAGACCCTATTACAATTAATAAGTACAGTATATGACATTTTTTTTTTCCCGTACAGGAGTTCCTCCATCAGTTTGATTTGGTCCTGCCCATCGATGCGTGACTACGTATACAGTACACAATTCCTACGCCGCGAGAGGAGAGGCGAGCTCTTATTTAACACAACAGCCAGCAGTCTACACCAAATACGAGCTTGTGCTAGATTAATTTTGAAAATTAATAAACTGTATTACAGTAAAAACATAATTCTAGCTAGGCTTAGCATTTTCAAGATGTTTTATCATCAGTCATGGGCGGACCCAGGGGTGTTGCCCTAGTGGCCCGGGCAACACCCTTAATTTCGTACTAAAAGTTCTTTCTGCCACTAAAATAAAATTTAAAGATGTATTGTCCCTTTGTCAAATTCCAAAAAAATAAAAAATAAAAGATTTCGAAAAAAAGTGGGTCATTTTGAAGTATCATAATAGTTATTAACTTTCACCAAAAATTAGTCGAAAAAAAAATCATTTAACTGAAGTACAGACGTTTTTTGGTTCAAAAAATAACTTTGACTTCCAGTCAAAGTTTTCAATCAAAACATATCTCATAATGCAACGCGCTTATTTGGCTACTCTGTATGCATAATCATAAAACTTCCTCGCGATCTGTGTGAAAACACCTTCTCAACCGTGATGAGTTGTAAACAATCCTAATTAGCATCATGCATAATGTATAATCATGGTTTGAAATCTTTGTTTACTTTCGCTCACGATGATTTTCCAGAAGAAATGTAATCAAGTTAATTTACCTGTTAATTACGTAAAATTGTTGTTTTTGGCTCGAATTTTCGACTTAAAGTGAATAACTTTAATATTACTTTGATATGGCCAATTTAAATTTAGAATATTCTGACCTTCATTTTTTTGTGTTTCAAGGGACAATACATCTTTAAGTCCCATTTCATCGTATACAATATCCATATAAAGTCCAGTCTGGAAGGGAATATTTGTAAATTGGCAGAATGCACAGCAGGTATACTATTATACCGCGCACAAATTATATCAGCGATCGACGTATTTTTTTGTAGATAAGTTTCTGAGCATGCGCAGAATGAATTTCTGACTGACTAGTTGATTGTGGTGCGTGCGTTATGAGAGCAGGGAGATGTATCTCTCCTCAGATGAGAGGTGCGAGAGGAGGCCAACACACACTGTGTTCGGGAAAAACCTGTCATATGGGTCGTCAATGTGTTCATAATTATTGCGTTTTGCCAGTTTTCCATAATTTAAGGCCAAATCATAATCTTGCGAATAGTTTTATTTTTCCGTGTAGTATCTTCATTTTCATATACGTCCGTAATATTTCCTTAGTAAAACAGAGAATTATACCGGTAGCAAAGCAAAGTTTGCTTCTTTCTGCAAATTTCCTATCTTTGATTTATTATTTATTGTACAGTTTATAGTGGATAAATGAAAATGAATTTTGGAAATTGTGGTTTTAATTAACTGCTGACTTATTTAGCATTTAATTCAAAATAATACAATTTAACGTTTTCCTCAATATTTATAGCAGCAGCTTCATATTTTTGTTGTCTATGCATTTGTTGCCTTCTTTTATTATAAGTTCAAAATATTGTCAATTTACGATACAAGTGGGATATTGCATCATTGACGCACTCGTTTATCATTGCAGCTGCAAGAACCTACAATTCAGATATTGCATTTAAAGCGGCTGCAGAAAATAATTCTACCAAACTTCCACGTTCATTATTTAGTTCAAGGCGGTACAACCATACCTGCAGATTATCCAAGCTTCCTGTAAGTTTTTTTAACATTTTTATTTTGAAAGGTTGAAGAGACAAGTGACTGCGAAGAATTTGCTAGCATCTTACTATTAATTACTTTTCATAGTATACATAAAAAGAATAATAAAAACTAGAATTTAATTCGTCACTTTGACGAATTATAGGTGATCATTTTTATCATTTTACTGAAATTAATTTTTTTTAAACATGCACGTACGTTAACATACGATCGGAAAATGTTGATGTATGCCATCCTATTATAAACTTATAGTGCTGAGTTGTGCCTATATGCCATATACAATATGTACAGTATATACTGTATATCTATATACAGTGTAGCATAGGTGAAGTTACGGGACACACATGTTCTAATTTTTTGGCATGATGACGTTATCAAACTAAACTTTAAGATGGCAATTTCGAAAGATAATTAATTGAGCAAAAAAATATAAGATTTGGAAACAAATTTGGCACGTAGAAGCGCAGTGCGCTCTTTGAAATGTGTATAACTTTGACGAAAAATATGAAAAAACTACTTTTTCACTTCAACTGGCCATATGTTAACGTCACAACATCCGATAGGCTTAATTTTTATATGAATTAATATCTACATTTCATCAGCTTTCATAATAAATTATAATCATCAAGGTAACCTTCAATTCTGAAGAGCTGTAAGATATTCAAATTTACTGCGAAGGTGAAATTACACGGCCTACGTTATTCAAGTATTTACGCATGATGACGTCATTAAAATGAAAATAGTGTCAACTCATGATAAAGATAATTAATTGAGCAAGCACATACTGAAATTTGTGCGAAATTCGAGAACGCATAACCAAGATGCGCTCTGTTGAATGTGATAATCTACACAAAAAGATAACAAATCCTAATTTTTAAAGTGGCCATTTGATGACGTCAAAACATTTTGTACGTAAAATGTGTACATGAATTCATATCTACAACTCAATGGCTTCCAGAATAAGTTAAAAAAATCGGGGGTCATCTTGCATTCTGAAGAATTATTTTCATTTTAAAAAAGACCTATTTTTCACCATTTTCAGAACTTTTGTAAAATTAATGTGCGCATTTTGTAATTTTTAACGTGCTCGTATAGCGTTATTTTAAGTCGGAACTGACTCAAATTTGGTGAATGTACTAAGGATGGTGAGTAGAATGAGATTTGTAAAAAAATTTCATATTTTTTACGCTTTTTAAGTATCGCGCGCGAAAAATTTGTTTTTGCGCAGTAATTTTTTGAAACACGCAAATGGCCTAATTCATGCTCTAAATTGATCAAAACTTAATTTTGAGTATTTTAAATTTTATTCTAATTGATCACCTAACTAGCATTCTTTTCTGTGGTTGATAGTGGACCAGGATGAGGAAGTATTGGATATCGCCTGCTTAGAGGTAAAATATAAGATTTGACATCCTTGAGGGAATGATATTTTGCTCGAGGGAAAGTATCATTTCCCGAGGGGATGTCAAATTGTGTATTTTATTGATTTAAAGGGCGATATCTGTTATATTACATAGCCAACAACAAGTAGAATATCTACTGGGTTGGATAGCTAGGCCTCCTTTGTAATAAGCCTACCTAGTTAGGCGTTGCATTCACTTTACCTTGCGAAGAATAATATACAGATAATTACTAATTAATGATTCCTTGGCAATAAAATATTCACTTAGGCCTAGGTCGTTTAAATTAACAGAAGAATATCAATAAGCCTACATTAATAATATTATTATCAGGTAGGCCGAATAAATAATAATTCGTCTTCTTCAAGCCGAATCACTGGATGTTCAGCGCGCCGCTGATGCAGTTTTAACCAATCACGTTCACGTATTTACATAGGCTATGTACTATAATGTAATAAAACCTCTTTATTTCCTGCCTCACTTTTCAGGTTTATAAACAAACCATAAAAGAGGATTTTATCAAATCTATTTAAGGCCTTAACATATTTGTAGACCTAGTATTTGATGGTGATAATTAGTAAATTATCAATGGGCAATTAAAGCGTACTGAAATACTTTCAGCAAAGAATAATTATGCGCGCGTGCACACAAATTAAAAAATTCGATTAATTGAATTATTTTAGAACAGTTTGTCACATTAGTACTGTTAATATATGAAACTTAAGCCCAAGAAGTGCAAAACCATGAATTTTGCCTTCTCTAAGATTATCCCAAATTTTCAACCATTAGCATTAATGATTCAGAGTTAGAAACAGTCTCTCAATTTAAGCTACTAGGTGTAACCCTGCAAAACATGGACTGCCCATGTTGAGGGAATGATTTCAAGAGCCTGTCGTACACTTTTTATGCTAAGTCTCTTAAAATAATTTGGATTCACCTTGCCCAAGCTTATTAACATTTATTGCTTATATATACACTCTATTGTTGAATATGCATGTCCTGTTGTTTTTTATAATGACATTTTAATGTTTTTAACATAAATTATTGTTGTACAGTTGTTACTTCTGTTTGTTCTAATTCTAATGTTTGTACATTTCTATGCAATTCAGTTCTTGACTGCAATATCAAGATGTTTTATATATACCAGAATAAAATAAAATAAAATGTGCTGCATATCAAGAATCATTAGTGTGCGGAATATGAGCATGTTCCATTTTGTGAGGAGATTTGTCAAATTACATGAGAAATTTACCAGCATTTATTTATAGATTATAGTATATAATAATATATATATATGTAACTATAAAAAAAGTAATTATGTAAACTAGTTTTTGCTTATTATAGGAAAATCATCATATATTCAAAAGAGATATTCTTCCACCATTTCATCAAATGTATTACCAAGTCTGTGATCTTAAAGATGATGAACTTCAGAAATTTGTACATGCCAATGATGGATATGAGCAAAGTTGCGATGAACGTGATGGATGGTTACTACCAGATACATTTCAAAAAATGAGAGACCTGATACACACACTGATCACATTGAAAATACAAGAAAGTGAGTTTAATAAAACATCATAACTACTTGAACCTAACCATAATTATATAATTATGTTGAAATAAATTCTGGTTCTAATGGAAATTTGAGAATTTCAATGGAACTGCACATGAGAATGACAGTAAGTTTCACCAAATTTGACCTTGTTTAACAAGAAAAATTCTCCAAAAAAATAAACCATAAATAGTTGCTATGACATGACATACTGTAAGCTGAAGACATTGTCCCTACAATTGTTGACGTTTGTAAAAATAATGCATTTATATTATTATTATTACTTTTGTCTTAAATGTTATGTTTTATGGTTAAATATTATAAAAAGAGAGAAACAATGCACTACCTAAGTAGCTTGTGTCAAATGTCCTGTCATGGATGGTTAAGGCCTACCCATGCTATTTGCCGACAAAATTAGTGTCATTACCTGTACATGGTGGTGATCAATATATGTTCTAGGATTGCATAATAGTCATGTTGTCTTATAGGGATAACGATGCAAAATTAAAACCAAATTAAACATTATCTGTTAGTATTTTGTATTAATATTACAATAAAGAAAGAAATTGCGGCCTCACAGTCGACAATTGTATACTACGCCATTTTTGGTTAAAATAATTATATATAATTACGTTTTTAGTAATTTATTTTATATATCACCATTGGAAATATCAATAAAACATGTTATTAAAGGCTCAACTACAAAAACAAGGTTGAATATTGTAAGGTCACCGTTCGAAGACTTTTGAGTAAACAATCTAGCGCGTACGGCCGTACGTGTGAGATCATAAGATATTTTAACCACATTTTTTACGTGTTTAGGTAGATGTAATGAAAATAAAAAATAGTTGATCTGAATGGAATGATATGTAAATAAACAAACACTCAAAAGAATTATGTTTACAGTTCAATTATTGTCAGAATAATAGTTTATTCTGACATTAATTGCCTAACTTTATTTTTTTCCCGGCATCTTTGTTTGCCGACGGACTGCGATGATGTGCCGACGGAGGTAAATTATAGTGTACTAGCAAACACAAGGATATAAGATAGTTCTTAAAGCTCAGGTACAGGCATGAATTTTAATTATAATATCTGGTTAATTGTAAATAAATCAAATATTTGTAATAGAAATCAAGACAAAAAAACATACATTTCCCTTAAAATACAAAATTAGGCAAAATTCTGCTATAAAAACCAGGAAAACTTTTTTCAGTAGTTAGGTAGGTTTACCTAGTGTAATAACAAGGTGGAAAAAAATTGTGGATATATGGTAGATAATTTTTGTTATAATAAAACTAGAAACGTAAAATTCAAGTTATATTACTTATATTTAGTCATCTGATAACATTTTTTACCACACCGTTTATTTTACACAGTTTTTTAAATATATGCCTCTCTATTTACAAGATTGTGTACGAAAGAATAGAGATTTTACTGTGTAATTTGAACTATCCCAACTATTATGAAACATAGTGGAAACTATAGATCGATAATTATTGGAATGTATGATCAATAGAAATGTTTTGCCTGCACCTGGCCTTTCAAACTCTCTCTTGTATATAGTGTATATAGTAGTGAATAAAGTTCCATATCTTTTACTTGAATCTGTTGTCTGTGTGTTATATTAGATTACATAAGGATAAAATAATTCAACCAAAAATTCAATTTGACTGTTTTTCATTAAATTACATTTTTTTTCAGGTAAATAATTGTTTAACCCAATTTTTGGTCAAAGTGAAATTAAAATGGTATATTAAAAAAAAACATTTAAAAAAAATCTCTTTCAGGAGGATAAATCTTTGAAGCTGTTGACCTTTCACTATTACACCTGCTGCCATTAAAAATAAACTGTTTTTTTTGCAGTATCAGATAAAGAAACTCAGGAAATTGAAAGAAATGAGGACGAGGATGGAGAAGGGGATGAAGATGAAGAAGGGGACGAAGAAATTGATGATGAAATGGTAAACGAAATTATGGAATACTTCCAGCCAACACTTCAAAATACATAAAAATAAATGTATCACTATCATGTATCAGGTATTAATTACATTGGTATGCCAAACTGTTAAATTCAGCCTATTTAGAATAGCAGGGCAGAGCTGTGTATGCAAATTAAGTATTTGTAACAATGTAAAAGAGGATGAAAGGAAAAAATGGACAATGCACATTTGCTAGAACCAGAGATATACATCCTGCAGTCAGATTCTTGAAGTGTGAATATTTCATAGTTACCAAACATTTGTGACAGACTCCGCCATTGGTTTGGACTAACTTATACAGGTTGTCTTTCCAAACAAATTTTAAATATTTAGTGTCCAACTCTGCTATGGGTACAGTAAAATATGCATCTTTGAGATCGACTGACGTCATATATACACCTGGTGATTTCCATTTTGAAATGTTTGTATGTCACATATTCATTTAATTTAGAGAGGTCTAATATCATTCTGAACCCTCCATCTTTCTTTGGCCTTGTAAAAATATTTGATACAAACTGGTCATGTTTAAACATGGCTGGTTTGACCACCCCTTTTGATATCAATTTTACTATTTGATCATCAGTAGCCTCCATATCCATGTTGCTGAGTTTGTATGGATGAGGCATTTTTCCTTTTAGGTGGTAGGGTATAGGTTTATCAAACTCTATTTTATATCCTGAAACCGCATTTAGGATGTATGCATCCGAAGTATATTTTTTCCACCTATGTATATATGACCTGAGTCGACCTCCTACTATGTCAAGGTTATTATGTTTGTTAACCTTATTGTTAGGAGAAATACTTATATATTATCAATCGACTTACCACTGCCAAGGAAATTAATGAAGATTTGCCACACATGGTGACAGATGCACTGAACATATTAGTAACTGATGACATTCACCATGCATCATGGTCCAAGTGTGGTTCAGGTGTGATCTCAATTGCAAAATCAATATTACGGAATCAATCTGAAATAAATATGAAGAAATTATGGATAGTCTGCTGCAGCCCACAGCTGCAGATATCCTAAAAGCTGTTTTCCAGCTGAGGATAAACAGAAAGTTTATTAATGATTTTTTGAATAAGATAATCACTAATATTAATAATACAGAAACTGAAAAAGAGGCTTTTGTTCAAAGATTTTTGACCTGCATAACTACATCATTTTTTAAACGACAAAATGAAAAAATTGAAGTAAGAAATAATATGGAAATAGAGTTAGTAACTACAGCAGACAAGCAAATCATCCATCATATTATAACATATGATATATACTTGACAAACAAAATCATACCCTCTGCGTATATCTTGTCCTTATCTGCATCCGCAAAAAAATGAATAAAGAAATAAACAAATAAATAAATAAAACTGTAGAGTAACCGGTAATCTAACATCTCTACCACATCTTGTGGTTTCAGGAACAGAGCGATGCATTTGTTTGGTATCCTGTTGAATATGAGGTAAATTCTCTTCTTGTGATGGTTGGATGTATGGTTTAAGCCGGTTAAAATGGACTCGTCTGGCATACTCTTTACCAGCTTGATCTTGCAATTTATATACCACACCATCGTTGTTGACCTGTATGACTGTATAGGGACCTTTCCATCGTGGGCTTAACTTATTTCGACTGTTGACTGGATCGTCTAACCAAACCTTGTCACCAGTAATGTATGGTTGAAACCTTTGTTTGTGATCATAATATTGTTTTTGTTTGTCCTTTTGTGTTGATATTTTGTCATTTGCTATTTTAGATGCTTTTCTAATACGTTGAACTAAATTTGCTACGTACGTATTCCTGAGTGGTCGGCGTAGTAGTAGATTCATTTGTCTCATATAAGACACTGCTCGCCAATCGAGGTTCTCGTCCATGAACAAGGTAAAATGGGCTATATCCAGTAGTTTCGTGAATAATAGCATTGTAGTGCAATTCAATTTGACTAAGTAAGTTGTCCCAATCACTGCCTTCATTATATAGTTGCTTGGCCAACTGGTCTTTCATGGTTCTATTGAATCTTTCTATCATCCCATCGGATTGTGGGTGGTACAGGGTGGTCTTAGTTTTGGTAATACCAAGGAATTTGCAGATTTCTTTTAACAGATTAGATTCAAACTGCGCACCCTGATCGGTGTGAAGTGATACAGGAACACCATGACGCTTTATAAAATCTTCACATATACACTTTGCAACAGTGGCTGCTGTCTGATTGGGAATAGCATAAAGTGATATATACTTTGTGAAATAATCACCGATGACTAGGACGTATCTATTACCTCTATTTGACATTGGTAGTTCTGTAATGTCAGCAGCAATTCTCTCAAATGGCCGACTTGCTGACACAGTACTCATTGGAGCACGTAAACCAGGGACTGGTTTACGCCTTGCCTGGCAAGCAAGACACTGTAAGCAAACTTCTTTACATCTCGTGCCATATAAGGCCAATAATAGTTTGTAGAGATAAGGTCTAAAGTTTTGTAAGAATTATAATGACCTGAATTCGGACCATGATGTAATGTTAACACTTCTTGTTGTAAGGAACTGGGAATAACAGATTGTACAATAGGTTAGGTCTGCGAGATAATGAGTCAGCGTTTTGATGTATTTTTCCTGGTTTATATACAATGTTCCAATCGAACATATCAAGTTCACCAATCCATCTTGTGCGACGACCTGTAATGTCATCTTCAATATGTAATCCATGCAAACCGACTAGAGGCTTATGGTCTGTGACAATAAGAAAATGGTTACCTTTCAGATAGTGCCTGAAGTGACGTACGCTCCAGACAATGGCGTATAACTCTCTATCAAAAGTTGACCATTTGCGTTCATTCTTGCTCAATGCATGGCTAGCACATGCTATGACTCGTTCTTTGCCCTCTTGAACCTGTGTTAAAACAGAACCAACTGAAAACTTGGATGCATCTGTGAAAAGTTGAAATTGTAGGTCAAAATTTGGATAACCAACTATAGGAGGGTTAATCAACATTTGTCGTAATGTGTGAAAAGCATTCTCACACTCGTCACACCAGAGGAATTTGACACCTTTATGAGTAAGTTTTTGTAATGGATGAACAATGATGGCAAAGTTTTTAATAAATCTTCTGTAGTATGAACAAAGACCAATGAATCCTCTAATTTGGGTAACATTTCTGGGAGTGGGCCAGTTCTTTACTTTTTCAAGGTTAGTAGGATCTGGCTCAACACCATCTTTCGAAACGACATGACCTAAAAAGGTAACACGATCTTGAAAAGAATTACACTTGTTAGGACGTAACTTTAATCCAGCTGTTCTAATTCTCTCGAAAACTTCCTTTATAAGTTAGCCAATTTCTGCTCAAAGGTGCGACCAAAAACAATTATGTCGTCTAAGTACACTAAAACTCTGCTCCATTGCAAACCATGGAGAACATATTCCATTAGGCGTTGGAATGCGGACGGTGCATTTGGCATTGGCATGACTTTAAATTGGTACAGCGAGTCGCCAGTTGTAAATGCTGTTTTCTGTTTATCATTCTGATCCATAGGTATTTGCCAATATCCTGAGGATAAATCCATAGTGCTAAAATATACATTTCCTGCTAAAGCATCAATAGTGTCATCAATTCGGGGCAAAGGATGAGAATCAGATATAGTTTTCATATTTAGCTTTCTATAGTCGACACAGAACCTGAAAGTGTTATCTTTCTTCCAAACCATAACAATACGAGAACTCCATGGACTTTGGCTTCTCTCAATAATATCTTGTTCCAGTAACTCGTCGCAGTGTCGTCTGATCTCTTCTCTCATCTTAGGAGATGTTCTATATGCACGTTGTCTACTAGGTCTCTCGTTTTCAGTATTTATAGTATGTTGTATTAGATCAGTGCGACCATAGTCTTGCTTAGTTGTACTAAAGATATCATGGTAGTTATCAAGTAGTTGATGGACTTCATCAGCTTCTTTCTTGCTTAAATTTTTGGAAAGAATTTCAAAAGAGAATGTTTTAGATGATGAAGGTAGATTACTTGATTGATTAGAATGAAATGTCTGGATATCACTAATATAAAACTCATCCTGCTTTCTATCACAAACTGAATAAAACTGACCAAGTGGCGTATTTCTGGTCAATTTAATATCATCATGAGTAGGGTCCATTACCAAAATCGGTATTGTTCCATTATCAACAACTGCAACAGTTCTACCACAAATTATGGGAATATGTATATCGGGTTCCATCACACCCTCATACCCATGTGGTGTAGAAGAATATTCTGGAGATGTGACTTTCGCATTAACTGTCATTTCAACACCTGCTGGAACAATTAAATCTCTTGGTAAAAGAACATTACAAGTATGCAAAGCGATTTGACTATGAGTGTTAAATGGTACAGTACAATTAGAAATCTCAATTATTCCATGTTGTAGATCAATTCTTGCGCCATTAGCAATAAGAAAATCCCATCCTAAGATTAGCGGTCTGTCCATGCTATTTGTGACATGAAAATCATGGTATAATGGGGTTTCTCCAATGCAAAAATTAATACGAACACGGCCTAAAATATCTAATGGACTTCCATCAACTGTTTTTGCTTGTTTAAGTACCTTTTCTATACTTCTTGATTTCAGAAACTTGTTAGAAATTAATGAAATATGAGCGCCGGTATCAATGAATGCACTGACTTTGTGACCTTCTATATGTACCATAATTTGAGAATTAAAACCTTTTGGAAGACTAGTAGAAACATTATCAGGAAAACTACCATTAATATCGTCTACTGCAGACATCTGTGAGGTCTTCATAAAATCAAAAGCGATATTAGCACCTTCAGAAGCTGAAAAGCGACCTTCATTTCCAGCTAGTTCTATAGTTTTCCGGATTATGTTGAGGTGTATTATTAAAGGTTACATGTTTAGGCTCTGGCTGCGTCCTCGTATGCTACTACGGTATGGACTCTGGTGTCGTGGATTAGAAGTATTGGTATAATTTGAAGATTCATACCTGTTTTGTCTCCGTTCAGTTCTCTCTGTACTCTGGTTATAAAGCTGACCACCAGGTGAAGATCATCTGGCGTAATCATGCTGCCTTACAGGAGTATTATCTCTATAATATCTGTCACGTCCCTTTTCACGGTCACCACTACCCCGTGAGTGATCTCTGTATCTACTGTATCCACCAGATCGAAAGTTTGGAGATTTGCTGTGGTATCTCGAGTACTGATAATTATGTTCTCTGTCACGACGTCTGCCTTCACGTTCACTACTAATACTATCCATTTTGTTTTGCATGGCAGAAACCATATCTTTTAACTCTACGACAACAGCTCGCAAATCTGTTACTTCTTTAACTGTCACCGCGTCTACTTTTGGTTCGATGGATAAATCATATATTTTACTAGAGAGTGAACTTACATCTACTTGCTGAGGATACCACATATTATTATGATTAGTGTTCTGAGTTAATAAGTTGAGTTGAGCCTCATTCGCACTCTCGATTTGTTGTGCAATTTTCAATGCACTGTCCAAGGTTTGTGCACCATGTTCATAACATTTCAGTTGCAATGCTGGTTGCAATCCAGCAAGAAATCGACGACAAGCTTCACCCCCTTGCGCAACAAATCCGTAATCAGGAAATGCCTCGCGAACCAAACGTCTTAAATCTGCAGCGTACACTTGTAAGGATTCATTTGGTTGACGTGGTCTAGCATTCATTATACGTTTGAATGCATCAATTTTATTTGTGTCAGCTCTAAATACCTTTGTCAACTGCTCTTTAAAGATGTATTGTCCCCCAAAATCATGAAAAATAAAGATTTTTAAAATCGGACTTTGAATAGGCCATTTTGCAGTTTTAATGAAGTTCTTCACTTCCATAAGAAAAAAAACGGGGGAAAAAATTATTTCACCTATAAAAAGACAAAAGAAACAGTTAAATTACCCAAAAACTCATTGTCTTCCAGACAATTTGACCATTTTTTGCTTTAAATTACATTTTTCTCAGGTAAATAAATTTTTTTCAGACCCAATTTTTTGTGAGAGTGAATAACTATTATGTGACATTAAAATAACATATTCAACAAAAAAATTTAAAAAAATATTTTTTTAGGGGGACAATATATCTTTAACCTCTTGGTAATTATTTTTAACAAGTGCAGGCAAATTATCCCAGTAATTAAAAGCTGGTCCAGAAAGCCTAGATGGTAATAATTTAGTCATATCAATCGGAGTGTGGACAGGAAAAGCATCCAATGCTACCTCTAATCTTCGCGCCCACACACTAAAATCTTCCTTTCCATTCCCCGTAAAAAAGGTGGCAATTCAACCTTCATAGGACTGGAAATGATAGCCTGGGCCTGTGGTGGATCATGTCGTGAACTATCATTATCATCATTGACCTTAGTATTACTACTAGGCGAAGTTGCCTTTGACCTAGTACCTGTTGCCATTGTGAAACAATCGGAAATAAATAAAATGAAATTCTGACAAGAGACCCGTATCGGAACGGCTCCACAGACGGCGAACGTACGGCATAGTCCGTGCTGTGTTGTGTGGCGTGAATGTTTGGAGTCGGGCTACAGCGATTCGATGTAGTCTTGCCGATGTAATTTACAAGAAGACTGGCACGGCACCAATATAACATATGATATATACTTTTTTATATTATGTTATGTTCCGGACTCCAATAATAATGAAAATACACACTTCAAATATAGTGGTTTTGGATGTTTTTATTCTCACTGATTTATCTCTACACATCACATGTGCTCGGTCTTATTCTTCCTTTCTTTCTCTGCGCTCTATCGAACGTTATGTCTTTTATATTTGGAGGGTTACAATATTACAGGTTCTATTATAAGAAAATTGAAAAAAAGGTACATGAACAAGCCAGATGAAATAGAGATGCTTAGCAATCTGACAACTGATATAATGGTGTAGACAGTAGATGTTCATGGACACAAAGTTTGGACAGAGGCGGTTTGATTTACCCCTCAACAAAATTTCCTAATTTAATTATTTTAATTGAGCGTTGGATTAGGGAGTTAATAAACAGTGATAGTTTACAACATGATTCTTTAATTAACATAAAATCTACAATACTAAAGTATAAACTGGTAACACATATATGGAGTAACCTTATAACCTCACCAAATACACAGAAATGGATAGTGTTGGACAATGTTGTTGAGTTATTTTTTTAAATTAGAGGGTTTGCTTTAACTGAACAACTTAAAAGCAAAATGCAAAAGAAACGAAAGCAACAAAAACTTGCTGCTGGAACTAAAAAAGCATTAAGAAAAGAACTAAAAGAATTAAACAAGTAAAATAAAAAATAAGCTATATGCTGTAATTTATTAACTGGAGTACTGTAAATGTTTTGTGCAAAATAAAAAAAAAGTCAAATTTACTATTATAAAATGCTATTAAGACTTTTTTACTCTGCGTTTAAGTGGAATGTTTAAATTTTCTTTGTCCAATTCAGACATAATTCGTGTAATAATAGTGTTGCCTCTTATGGGTGCAACTGCTGCTGACCCAACAACCCTAAGTGTATTTAATGTATGTCGAACATTATCAATTGTTGGATTGTCACCTGCTCCCTGTTTGTGTCTATAATGTCCAAAGTGCTGTTCGAGTACATCTTGATTAAACACACACGTATTTACAAATTTGGCTCCTTTTCCCAACAGATAACGAACACATGCTACAATAGAATTAATGGTGATATGAAAGCCATGTATGGTTTGCTGACTTGGTAACATACGCTTTCTTTTCCTACTCGTTCTTTTACATCATTTTCCCATTGCTCAAGGTATCCTAAAAACTCTGTCGCTAAATATGAAAGTCTTGGATAATGGATGTCTTTGTAGCGATTCATGTGAGTTATGAAGGTGATTGTTTCTCTTCTTGCACTGTCACCATATACTTCTTTCATGTGCTGTGCAACTCTGTTACTGAAAACTTGAGCAGCTAAATTGACTTTCATCACACTGAAAGGGGTGAGGTCAATATGTGCTCTTGTTAGTTTTGTTTTTCTGTTTTTTTGTAGAGTACACAACCTATGTACTTACTTCAAGGAGTGGTTCATTGTGTACACTATGAACAACACAATCACAATTTGCAAAATTTCCAGTGAAGTCACAATGCTTAACTTGCTCAATTGGCTGACGAGTGAGTGGTTTTCGTTGAGATGGAAGACCATTAACACAATACTTGTATCGTCTACCAATTAATGCTTTTCTTTTTTTTCTTGTCATGATCTGTTATAAATAAAAGAAAACATTGATCATTGGTTTGCACTGGTTTCTGTACATGCATTTCAGGCACTTACTTCTAGGCAAGAAACACTAAAGCCCCACTAAGCAATATAATCCCTCTCACGTCCCTCACACCCTCCCCCCTCCCCAACCAACTTTGTTTGACCCCACCCAACTACCATTCCATACTACTGCACACCAAATAGAGCAGTAAAAACAAGTTTGGAAATAGGATCAATTTGATTTGACAAGGTAAAAGCTAGCCTAGCCTAGACTTAATTTAGGCAAAATTACGCTAATGAATGCATATGAATCCCTGTGACTAGCCCTGGCTAAATAAGGCCATGCGATGACATTGGGCCTACTCTAAGGAAAATATATTGAATAAATACATAGTGTATTTCTTTTTCAAATGATTAAAAAATACACGCATACCAACATTTATATATTTAACTATCGTTAAAAGGTAAGTAAGTGATACAATATCATAAATAAGATAAAGATTTTTTTGTTCCAAATGTGACACAATTACGATTGTGTATTTAGCGTATTTAGCGAAAACTTTAAAAAACCAGTAAAATCATCATACTTAATTAAATATTAAACATTACTTTTTCCTAATAAATTGTACATCATACCACAGAAAAATAGTTATTCTATCATAATAAAACTCATTAATTACACAAGAGTGTCTTTTAGTAAAATTGCAATGCTCTCAAAAACTGGTGTTTTTAGTAGCCGTTACGACAACGACACACTAACCCAGTCTAGATGGGGTTGTCCATCTACGGTTGTCTACGAGTCTAGAACTACCCTACTTTGCAGATCAAGTTCTACTAAAACAAGATTAATTTTTCTTTAAAAAAACAGTTAAATACCAAACATTATTTAAAACTCTTACCTTTTAATATCCTAAGTTCAAATTAAGTGTAATTTGCTGAAGGAAATCTGGTAAACTGTTATTGTCTCGTATATTGCGAAGCGATCGCGACGCGTTCTCCGTCGAGTGGATTTTTCTCGAGCGCACACTTAATTTGCATAACAATGAAAATACTAAGACGAAATAAGTAGATCAAAGGGAACCGACAAGCGTTTCCAATCTCTTTGATTGTTGTCTCAGGTATAGGATAGCTTTTGACAGCTCGGTCATTACACCCTCACTCATATGCGAGTGCAATAAGTATGTTAGCGTGTCGGCTGTCGTGTTCTGTATGCTGACGTTAATACAAGAACCATTAATAAACACTAAACAACATTAGTTAAAGATGTATTGTCCCTTGAAGCACAAAAAATGAAAAAAAAAGTATTCTAAATTTAAATTGGCCACATCAAAGTAATATTAAAGTTATTCACTTTAAGTCGAAAATTCGAGCCAAAATCAACAAGTAAACATGTAATTAACAGGTAAATTAATTTGATTACATTTCGTCTGGAAAATTGTCACAAGCGAAAGTAAACAAAGATTTCAAACCACGAGTATGCATTATGCATGATGCTAATTGGGATTGTTTACAACTCGTCACGGTTGAGAAGGTGTTTTCACACAGATCGCGAGGAAGTTTTATGATTATGCATACAGAGTAGCCAAACAAACTCGTTGCATTATGAGACATTTTTTGATCGAAAACTTTGACTGGAAGTCAAAGTTATTTTTTGAACAAAACAACGTCTGTATTTCGGTTAAATTATTTTTTTTTTGACTAATTTTTGGTGAAAGTTAATAACTATTATGATACTTCAAAATGACCTACTTTTTTTCGAAATATTAAAACAAATTTTTTTTTGGAATTCGTCAAAGGGACAATACATCTTTAATACTCTGTGTCTTTATTCTTATTCTGTCTCAATGTCCATTGTAATATTGTATGTATCCCGTTCTCTACATCTACTGCCCTCTAGCGTTTACTATAATTATGGTTTGTCACAATACTACATCTCTTTCCACTTTAGTTAGAATTATTATACAGTATTTCATATTGTAAATAATTGTTTTCCATACATACAGTATTTCTTTGTTTAACTAAATTAACTCAAAACTCTTGTTAACACTATATAACTCAAAACATATTTTATAACACATAACAATATCTGTTCATTTACTGATTACAGATCAAATCTATTGGGTGCTTTCACCACTCTTCTTGGTCTATTATTGACAGTTGTAAGAATCCCTATAATGATTCGTATGTATTTACGTAACTGTAACTGTATTCCGAACGATCTCCTAATTTAAATAACTATTGCACGCACAGGTGGACAACGGTATATAGCCTGTTGTTTGCCGTGAAGGCGGTTTTTAGTTACGTTATGTTCTTTAGCTAACATGTTTAATTGTAGAAGGACTACTTTGAATTACCAGGCAGATTGCTGGATAAATGTGGTTCAGTATACTATTGTGAGAAATAAATGGAAAGACAACTTGCAACTTATGTTTTCTGCGTAATTCTTAATCCTTGTTTTTAACTCGAAGGAGTGTGGTCTCCTGTCCTATTAACGTAGCGTTGGCTCCGTTACAGTAATTCAAACGTATTGCTTCTATAGCAAAAGCAATTGAGGTGAAGTGTATTCTACGTACTGTAT
This sequence comes from Antedon bifida, assembly GCF_963402885.1. NCBI lineage: Eukaryota > Metazoa > Echinodermata > Crinoidea > Comatulida > Antedonidae > Antedon > Antedon bifida. Next base: position 22,862,983 of record NC_136228.1, on the reverse strand, counting down.
ATATATATATAAATATTGTGTATGCTGTGGTATGGTTGAGCGAAGAAGAAGAAATAATTCAACAGTGTGTTGAAATTTGCCTATTACAAAGAGGAGTTCATTATCCATGTTTAAAGTCTAGTTTGGTGGATGTTCGTTTTTTGCAAATAATTTGTTGTTATTGATTATAATCGTTGTGTGTACGAGTCTACGTTCTAGTTTATTAAATCATTACGGAGGAAAGGTACAATTTGCGGGAAGCCCGGAAACCAACAGAAAAGGGTATGGCTTATCAGGTGGAATGTAAACGAACTGTTTTTGAATCGGAACGTCTGCAATTTGAAGGCAAGTTAAAAGCGGTTAGCATTGCATTGCCTTATAAAAGAGGTCACTGTATAAAGGATCTGATAAAGCAAGAAAAGCGGTTTTTAGATGCGCATGAAAATTACTGCGATTTGTTGCAAGAAGATGAGAAAGGAAGAGTAAATCTAATTGTTGAATCGTTAATTATGGAAAGTAAAAATATTATATCTGCATTTGACAATCTTAGTCGTTCTTCAAAAAAATCGTCCTAAGTCATCTCGAGTAAGTTGGCAGAGTGTTAGAGTTTGATGATAAAGAAGTTAAATTGCAACAACTGAAACGGGAACATGAACTGGAGTTGCAACGTTTTACACATGAAAAGGAATTGGCAAAAACAGAAGCGGTTATGGAAGCATTGAAGCGATTAGATAGCGACGATAGCTCGTCTATAGAAGATGATAGTTTGGATAATGTGTTGAATGATATTCCAATGGAAGAACCGGAAGCCGGAGTTCAACGTTTTCTAATGGACGCTGGTCCCTCATATGAAGGACCTCGTCTCGGAACAGTGTGTACGACTACATGGTCTGCAAGGCCACCCGAAATGTTCGTTCCTGCCGCTGTCGGTTCAGCCGTTGCTTATACTTGCGATATTCGAATACGGCTCCAGATTTTGTAGAACGCCGTCTACCTTCTTCTGTTCCAGGATTAATTACTTCGCATGCAGGCCTGCTGTGAGTATGCCACTTTATATATTACTCAAACTGGTGGTTACCCAAAATATCCGCCTCATAGTGATTCACATACTATACCGAGTGCCAGTAATCCTTGTGCCATGGGAAGCCGTGCATATCAACCGACTAATGTTGATGCTCATATGATGTAAGACTTCCCGCTCTAAAGGTTGAACAGTTTGATGGTGACCCATTAAGGTTTCCTATGTGGGATGCAGCATTCACTGCTTTGATAGAGGCCAAAGCCGTATCATTTCAAGAAAAGCTAAACCTTTTAAGTCAACATTTAAAGAGTGAACCACGCTCACTGATAAGTAGTTATTTATTATTGCAAACAGAGAATTCGTATAATCTTGCACGCAAGGACCTTAAAGACCGATATGGGAATAATTCAGTTATCTCAAAGGCATTTCTTAAATGACTTGAGAATTGGCCGAAAATTAGCCCTAGTGATGCTATTTGGTCTGAGATCCTACTCTGATTTTCTCAGTGAAGTTTCCACTGCGAAAGAAAGAATTCCTGATTTAGGTTTATTGGACTACCCTCAAGAAAATGCCAAATTAATTTCTAAAGTACCAAAATATGTTGAAGGCAAATGGAGAACTATTGTACAAACTTGTATTAATCAAAACCGTTCTTTTCCTAGTTTCTCAATTTTTGCAGGGTTTATGAGAACAAGAGCCCAAGAAGCGAATATTCCTGTGTTCGATCAAGCGGTCAATGTTGCCCAGACAGAGAAACAAAAGAAACCTCCGACACGCAATAACCCAGCGCACGTACTTACTAGGAAAGCTGATTTAATTTGCCCATTCTGTCAAAATGATCACCACATTGATGACTGTAAAGAATTCAAGAAACTCGTCCGACGAGACAAGCGACTGTTCTTCATGGATAAGAAAATATGTTATGGTTGTGGTATGTCGACTGATCATAAAAAATATAACTGTAAGGGTGTTGTTAAATGTAAGCACTGTGGTTATACGAGCATCTTTCCTGCTTACATATTTATAAACAGAATAAATCTACATCGCTTTGCGCAAATATACACAAAAATCAAGTGACTGATAATTCTATGATTCTGCCAGTGTGGTTGAGAAATAAGCAGAATCCGCAAAAAGAAATTTTAGTTTATTGTATTTTAGACTCTCAATCTAATAGTTGTTTCGTTGCAGATGAGATAGTACAGGGACTCGGAATTTGCGGAGAAGAGATTAAACTCAAGTTATCTACAATGCATACATCAGCCGTGGTTACCTGTAAGAAATTTAAAGGTCTGGAGGTTACCAGTTTCGACAGAAAAACAGTTATACAATTGCCTAGTGTGTTCTCAAGAGAATCAATTCCTGCAGAGACTACTCAAATACCGACTCCAACTACTGCGTCAAAATGGAAACATCTTGAACGAATTGTAAATAGTATAACTCCGTATATGCCAAATGGCACATTATTACCGATAAGTAAGCCTACTTGTGCTATTCGTCCTCGAGATATCATTGCAGGTAAAGACGACGAACCATACGGTCAACTCTCTATTTTAGGATGGGGAATCATCGAAACAATTTGCGAGCAAGATCCTGTGGTAAAGGTGTCGAACAGAACTGTAGTTTCTAACGAACCGTCAAGAGTAGCCTCGAAGGACAGATTGGTGAGTTTTAAATCTGCCAAAGAAATGATAATATCTATGTATGAACATGACTTTAACGATCTACAAACAACTCAGCTTCGTCACATGTCCGCTGATGATTTTAAATTCTTGCATATAATGGATAACAATATTATCAAACGTCCAGATAACCATTATGAAATGCCACTACCAGTGCGTGACAATGTTAAGATGCCTAATAATAGAACCCTTGCCGCTAAAAGACTTGGTCAGCTAAAGTGCAAGTTCCTAACTAATTCTAAATATAAGGAAAATTATATATCATTCATGAAAGATGTTCTAGCTAATTGCGCCGAAACTGTTTTGGATGAAATCAACTTGAATGATGGTTCTGTTAATTACGTACCTCATCATGGTATTTATCATCCAAAGAAAAGGGACCGTATACGTGTGGTTTTTGATTGCTCGGCTGAATATGCTGAAACATCCCTTAATAAATGCTTACTTAAAGGCCCAGACTTGATGAATGGTTTAGTAGGTGTGCTTTCTCGTTTCAGGAAAGAACCAGTAGCAATTCAAGCTGATATAAAAGGAATGTTTCACCAATACAGAATGAAGATCCATCTATTTGGTGCGATTAGCTCGCCTGCGTGTGCGAATTATGGGTTACGTAAGGCTGCAGAGGATGGTAAAGAAGAATTTGGTCTTCAAACATATCGTTTCATCAAGGAAGATTTTTACGTTGATGATGGGTTGACGTCTTTACCTACATCCGCCGAAGCTATTCAGCTGGTGAATAATAGCACACAATTGTGTGCAAAGGCTGGTCTTAAATTACATAAATGGGTAACTAATGACAAAAGAGTTCTTAATTCTATTCCAGAAGAATCCAGAGCATCAAATCTTAAGAAGATCGACGTTGGGAATCGACAGCCTATAGAACGGGCTCTTGGTGTTGTATGGTGCGTCGAAAGTGATACTTCAGGATGGATTTTAAAGACAAGCCGCTAACACGTCGTGGAATACTGTCAACCGTAAGTTCAGTTTACGATCCCTTCGGAATTTTAGCGCCAGTTGTAGTTAAAATGATATTGCAGGAGCTGTGCATGGCTAACATTGATTGGGACGACCCAATACCTGACTCACTCTACCACAGATGGGGAAAATTGCAGAATGAGTTGATCGCAAACATAGATAAGGTCAGTATTTAACGGTGTTTTAAACCAGAGAACTTTGGTATTACTAAACACACTGAACTGCACTTCTTCTCTGATGCATGCGAAAACGCTTATGGCCAATGCACATATTTGCGATTAATTAACTCCAAAGGAGAATCCTGTTTATCTTTTGTCTTAGGAAAGGCCAGAGTGACACCAAAGAGCACAGTGTTGACAATACCGAGACTGGAGATAACCGCCGCTACATTGTCGGCGCGAATGGATGAGTTTTTGAATAAAGAATTGCCCTACGAAAACGTCACAAAGTTCTATTGGTACAATAGCCGAGTGGTTCTAGGTTACATTCGAAATGAATCTAGAAAATTTCAGACGTTTGTAGCCAATCGTGTCCAACAAATTCATGATCGTACTAACATCAATCAATGGCATCACGTACAATCCCTTAATAACCCCAGTGACGAGGCAAGTAGGGGTGTGAGTATTAAGCGTCTCATTAAGAAAGACTCTATGTGGTTATGCGGACCACCTTTCCTGCATGGAAAAGTTCTTAAGTGTTTAGCAGAATTTCATCCTGGGAAAAACTACGCCGGATTATAGCCAGATGCCTTCTACTAGTAAAAAGATGGATGAAAGCAGCACATATACCTATTTTAAAGGGAGGAGTTGTAGACATGATATCGGATTCTCTCAATATTTATGTTCAAGACCTTGAAATAAGCCATATGGGTAAATCTTTGACGCTGAACAGTATTCGACAACATGGGTTTTGGATAACGCATGGACTATCGGCTGTGGGAGAAATTATCTATCGTTGCATTTACTGTAGGAGATTCAGAGGTAAGCTTTGTACACAAAAGATGGCAGAATTACTGGTTGAAAGATACTCAGATCAACCACCGTTTACTTACAGCGGAATTGACTTGTTCGGACCATTTTATATTAAAGACCGACGGAGCACTGTCAAACGATATCGGGTGTTATTTACATGCCTCGCATCAAGAGCAATTCATTTAGAATCTGCAAATACATTAGAAACTAACTCTTTTATTAACGCTTTAAGAAGGTTTTTGAGCATGCGCGGCCCAGTAAGGCAGATCTATTCCGATAGAGGTACAAACTTTGTGGGGGCTTATAACGAATGGAAATCCGTCAGTGAAGACAACGTCAGAAGCTTTCTGCTAGACAATAATTGTGATATTTTCTTTAAATTTAACGTTCCTACTGCAAGTCACATGGGGGGGCGTGTGGGAGCGGCAAATAAGAAATGCTCTCCAACCGTTATTAGATAAGCATGGAAAACAATTACAGGATGAAGGATTTCGTACGCTACTCGCTGAAGTTATGAACATTGTCAACTCAAGACCACTAACTGTCAATAATTTAAGCGATCCAAGTTCATTGGAATCGTTAACCCCAACCACATTTTGACTCTTAAATGTAATGTTTTAGTTCCTCCACCAGGTTTATTTCAGGAAACTGATATGTACTGCCGAAGGAGATGGAGACGTGTGCAGCATCTTGCAAATGAGTTTTGGCACCGATGGAAACGTGAATATCTAACAATACTACAGATTAGACAGAAATGGTCTTCACCAAAAAGAAATTGTGAAATTGGAGACATTGTGGTGTTAAAGGATGAAAACTGTCTGAGAAACCTATGGGAACTTGCCAGAATCACAGATGTGACAAGTAGCGCAGATGGGCTGGTTAGAAAGGTTAATGTGTTCATCGGCCGACGCAGTGCTACACTTGAGAGACCAGTTCACAAATTAGTTGTATTGGTACCTGCTTCTAAATGTTAAAATAATAATTTGGACTTGTTTGGACAATTTGTACTACTACTTTCTGTGCATGATAAATTAAATGTATGGGCTTAACCTATTATGTATCCGAGCACTTTGTGCTAGCCTTACGACCATATTGTGGTATAATATCTATTAGAATAAATTATAAGTTATAATGTTCAATTCCCAGTCAAGGAGCCTTGTTTATGTGAAGTATAGCTAGGCCTATGATTATATACTTCAAGGGAGCCATGTAAGAATCCCTATAATGATTCGTATGTATTTACGTAACTGTAACTGTATTCCGAACGATCTCCTAATTTAAATAACTATTGCACGCACAGGTGGACAACGGTATAAAGCCTGTTAATATTCTTCATCAAAACATAGTCTCCTATTCTAACATTAGAGTTTTGGATATTCCTTCGCTTTTCAGCATTTTCTTTCATTTTTGCTTTAGAAGCACTGTCTTTCTCCTTTAACTCTATGTGGGTTTTAGTTTTAGACATACTTGTTTGCATTTGTGGTAGCTTAACCCTTAATGCTTCACCATTTGCAATAGTTGCTGGAGGGACCCCGGTTGACGTATGGGGGGTTGCCCTATAATTTTGTAAGAATATGTAAAGCTCTTGCTTCCAAATTTTCCCTTCGGTATTTGCGCATTTACATACTTTACCTAAGGTTTTCATGAACCTTTCCACTAAACCATTGCCTTCTGGCCAGTATGGTATTACTTTTTGGTGTTCAAAACCCATATAATCCGTGAAATTTCTAAACTCTTCACTGTTCCACGGGGAACCATTATCTGTTTAAAATTTAACCGGAATTCCTCGAGACGAAAATATCTTGTCAAATAACTGGAATTACAGTTTTAGCCGATAATGATTTGATTATCTCTACTTCCGGAAATCGCGAATACTCATCTATTATCACCAACAGGTGCTCGCCCGATGGTAGTGTACCATAAAAATCTGCAGCTAGATGAATGTTTTTACCATTTGGTAGCTCAGACATTTTCAGTGGTTCTCTTGGTTTTATGTCTGTCGTAGCAGTACATGCCACACACTTATCTATGAGTTCCGAGACTCTTGATTCAATGTTTGGAAACCAAACCTTCTCTTTTAGAAGTGCTATTGTTTTTACCTTGCCTTGATGGCCTTCATGCGCCAAACACAAGGCTCTATTTCTTAGCTTTTCCGGCATAACAACTTGAGTGTTTCTGAAAATTAGTCCATTATTTGTAATGGTGAGCTCGTTTGAAACTCTACTAAATATCATTAAGTCGTTGATGTTTACATTTTTTGAATTTCAAAACTTTGTTTTGATTAATTTCCACTGGCCTGTCGGGATTAGTGACTTTAAAGCACTTAAAGTTGGAATCATCATTTGTAGCTTCTGCAATTTCTACTAAATTCATAGCTTTTGGACTGCTCGCTTGTTCCATTAAATTAACGTACTTTTCGGCAACTTTTTCTTCCCGAGAGCTACTTCCCGAGTCTACCGGATGCCTTGACAAATAGTCAGACGGATTATCTATTCCCGGCCTGTACATGACCTTTGGGTCGTACAGCAACAATCTCAAACGCCATCGCTCTAATCTCAACGGTAACTTCGCGTTCGGATTCCCTAGAAGCTTTACTAGTGTAATATTCTTTAATACATGAGACGTTTCTAGTAACACAATGCTTTTATTCTCTAGTTATTCGACATCATTGTTAACACAATCATTCGTGAGGTCTTCTATACTGAAGCCATGTTTTAGAGGTCTGTTGCCTTATGGGTATCCTACATACTATAGAGGGCGACATCATAATATATGGTGCCATCATATAACATCCCTCTTCTTTAATTACTCATAATGGTGTACAAATATAATTAAACTGTGGGTCTCATTTATCAATCATATTACAATCATAATAAAACAATTATAAGTTTTATTTACAAATCTAATCTATTTGGTTTCTTAATTTTTCTGCCACTGCTAGAGCATGATGATGGTTTGTGTTCTATAGTCTTGTAATGAGTAAGTGGTGTTTCTAGTATTATGTGTGTAAAGTGTTCGTTTGTTTTGCGGATGTGTGTTCGGTTTCTTCTTAGTGTTTTCTGGTTTTCTGTCAGTACTCTGTACGAATGTGGACTTGTTTTGTTTAGTATCTTCGCTGGGATCCACTGTGGGTTTTTGTCAGAGTGTCTGATTCTCACGCTTTCTCCTCTCTTTATTGGTTGAAGTGGTTTTGTATTTTCATCATGATATTGCTTCTGTTTGTCTTGTCGGTTTTTTAGTCGATTTCTTATTTCTTTTCTGGTTGGCATTTTTTCATTGTTTGTTGGAAGTTCTGTTTTTAGTCCTCTGTGAAATATCATCATTCCGGGTGAGGCAAGTTTTGAGTCAACTGGAGTTGCTCGCATGTATAGTAAAGCTTTATCAACATCTGTGTTGTTGTGCTGAGCTTTGATGATGGTTGACTTCACTGTTTGAACCATTCGTTCGATTAATCCATTTCCTTCATGGTGGTGAGGACTTGTGGTTGTGTGTATGAGTTTCCAATCTTTGCTAAACTGTTTGAATTGTTCACTGTTGAAGTGTGGTCCGTTGCCGGTAATCAATTCTTGAACCATCCCAAACTCTGAGAAGACATTTTTTATTATCGATATAACTGTCTCACTGTTTGATTGGTCTGCCGGTATTTTTCTTATGATTGGATATTTGGTGTAATAATCTGCTATTAGGAGGTATTCTACTCTATTTATGTAGAATAGGTCAGCTGCGAGTATTTCCCATTCTTTGGTAGGGATTTTTCTCTTCAACATTGGTTCATGTTGTTGTTTGTGTTTGTGTTATTGGCATGATGGGCATGCTTTTATCATGTTTTCTATTTCCTCATTAATACTGGGCCAATGGATTGATGTTTTAGCCATCAGTTGACACTTGGTTATGCCTAAGTGGGATGTGTGTAGTTGTTTTAGGATGTCCTGTCTCATGACTTCTGGGATCACTACTCTGTTACCCTTTAGTATTATTCCGTTCTCTGTTGTGAGTTCATCCCTATATGGGAAGTATGGTCTTATTGTCTTATGTACAGATTTTAGTTTGTCTGGCCAGCCTTGCTGTATTATACTTCCCAATTTTATGAGAGTTGGGTCTTCCTTGGTCTTCTGCCTTATTTCTTCTTCTTTGGACTCTGAGAAATATGACAGTTGTATCTTTACTTCTTCTTCAATTTGGCTGGTTTATACTTGATTGTCAGATCATATCCTTGTAGTCTCATTAGTAGTCTTTGTAGTCTTGGTGGTGCACACATTAGATTTTTTAGTTGGATCATCTCTAACGGTTTGTGGTCTGATTCCACAATGAATGAGTTTCCATACACATATGTGTGGAACTTCTCTACTGCGTATACTACCGCCAGTAGTTCTCTTTCAATGTTCGCATATCTTTGTTCCGCTTCTGTTAATGCCTTTGATGTAAACGCAACAACTTTTTCGTCTTGTATGAGTGCTGCTCCCACTCCAATCAGGGATGCATCCACTTGTAGTTTCAACTTTTTGTTAGGTTGGAAATAGGTCAGTGTTGTCTGGTTACATATTGTTGACTTTATCTCTTCGAATGCTTTTTGTTGTGAGCCATTCCATTCAAATACATTATCTTTTTTCAGAAGTTCTCGGAGGGGTGCTGTTTTGTCTGACAGCTTGGGACAGAAGGGACTCATATACGTGGCGATGCCTAGGAAACTTTGTAACTCTTTAACATTCGTTGGTGGTTTTATTTTGCTGATGGCTTCAATGCGCTTTGGGTCAGCATGTACTCCATCTTTATCATATATCATACCAAAAAAATTTATTTGCGGTTGCTTTATTTCACATTTCTCTGCATTGAATACAAGCCCATATTCTCTAGCGGTTTCCATCAGGTCCATTAAGTTTCGATCATGTTCTTCTTCTGTTTTCCCAAATACAGCAACGTCATCTGCGATGCCTGTGGCTCCGATGCATTTCTCCAATATTTGATCCATCTTATGTTGAAAAACGTCTTGGCTGACATTCAGTCCAAATGGTAATCTTAGGAATCTGAATCTTCCAAACCCTGGAGTGTTAAATGTGGTAAGATAACTGGATTCTTTGTCAAGTCTTATGGACCAATATCCATGTCGTGCATCTAGTTTAGAGAAAAACTTTGCCCCACTAAATTTATGTGTTATCTCATCTAGGGTTGGTGTGTGATGGTATGTGCGTTTTATAGCTTTGTTTAAGTCCTTAGGATCTAAACATATCCGCCATCTCCCATTTGGTTTCTGTGAGTAGGCCAAACTTGAAACCCAATCCACTGGTTTCTCTACTTTCTGTATGACATTTAATCTCATCATTTCATCCAACTCAGCCTTTATGTCATTTTTTATCGCTAATGGACATGACCTTGGTGCGTGTATGACAGGTGGTACCGTTTCGTCTATAACTATTTTGTACGTACCCTCAAACTTGCCAATGCCTTCAAATCTGTCTGGATAGAGTCTTTTTATGTCCTCTACATCCTTGATTTTGTCATTTACTTCGACTGCACAGTTTATCTGTATTATCTTCAGAGTCTTTAGCGTCGGTAGTCCCATTATAGCTGGTCCCTGTACCTCTGCAATATAAAACTTTGCATTTGTGTGTAAGTTATTGAAGTAACATGGGATGTGTATGTAACCATGTTTGATTTGTGCTCCGTTATACGCTGTGACTTTTACATTAGATTTGTTAACATATCTATCATTAGGTACATTATTGCTCATGTTTTTAGGAAACATAGCTCTATACATTCTCAGTGGTAATATATTACCCTCTGCACCTGTATCTACTTTTACTTTCAGAAAAGTTGGTTTGTTACGGTTTATTTCAATTTTGACATTTGTGAACACTTCTGTGTCACCATCTTTAGCGTTTATCTGGCTTATTTTAATTGCTTCAAATGTAATATTAGATTCATCTTCACTGTCGCAATCGCTATCATTGCTTTTGTTTATACCATGCACGTTTCTCTTACTTCTGTTAGGTGCATTTATATATTTGCCCTTTTGTTTCTCGACGCTTCTGATGCCTTACATATTTTCATGCACTTATCTAAATTTAAATCATCTTCTCTAAGCAATCGTTCACGCAATTGATTGTCCAATAGTCCACAAACAATTCTATCCCTGATGAGGGATTCCTCAATTTCACCAAACTCACATGTCTTGCTCTTGTTCTTTAGGTCGGTCACATATTGGTCTATCTTCTCACCTGGTATCTGGTTTCGTGAAAAGAAAGTGTGTCGTTCAAATGTAATGTTTTTCTTGGGGTTGCAATATTCCTCAAATTTGTGCATAACTGTGTTTAATCTCATCTTCTCAGCTTCATTTTCAAATTTAAATGCGTTATATACATCTAAGCCTTGTTGCCCAATAGTATGGAGTAGTAATGACGTTTGCGTTTCACTTGGTTTTCGTGACATTCCACTGGCAATGTTATATAGTTCAAATCTCTGTTTGAATCTCTTCCAATTCTCTGATATGTTGCCTGTCGATATATTTAATGGTTCTGGCTGATTTAGGTTCGCCATGATCAATATTAATTTTTTAATATTGTCAGTTGTTGCATACAGTGGTAACAAAATGTGTATGGGCTATTTTTTGCCTTCTGCAATCCGAATACAAAATCCAATTCGGTTCTCTCCACACGTGTGTACTCTCAACAACACGTTTTACTAATCTATTCGTGCGGCGGCGTGTACGCTAGCCTATTTATTCTTCTAGCCTAGTATAGCTTATCGATTGACTTTATTATATATTTCAATCCTACCGTTGCCACCATGTAATATTCTTTAATACATGAGAGACGTTTCTAGTAACACAGTGCTTTTATTCTCTAGTTATTCGACATCATTGTTAACACAATCATTCGTGAGGTCTTCTATACTGAAGCCATGTTTTAGAGGTCTGTTGCCTTATGGGTATCCTACATACTATAGAGGGTGACATCATAATATATGGTGCCATCATATAACACTAGTGGCTTATGATCCGTTATAACAGTTATAGGTGCTCCAAAAATATAAATATGAAAGTGTTCGCATGCCCATATTACCGCCAACGTTTCACGTTCAATTTGGCTTTTATAGCGTTGTTCAGTGGGTGTTAGTGATCGAGCTCCGTACGCGACAACACGCGGATTTTGTTTGCATCATATTGCACCAATATTCCTCCTAACCCAACAGGAGGTGCATCTACTATTAACTCGGTATGTAAATTTATATCATAGTAGACCATTGTTGGTGCTTCTCGAAGAGCTGTTTTAATATTTTGGAATGCATAGATCTGTTTACTTCCCCACTGGAAGTCTACGTCTTTACGCGTTAAACGACGAAGAGGTTCAGTCTTTAATGAATCGGCAATAGTTTGTCATTCCCAAAAAACTTTGGACTTCACTAACATTTGAGGGGGCTTTCATCTTGGTAATTACCTCAACTTTTTTAGGATCAACTTTCATTCCCTCTTTCAAAAAAATTAGACCGAAAAACTCCATTTCTTCTTTCTTAAACTCACATTTTTGTGGGTTGGCTGTAAGCCCATTATCATTTAATCGTTTGATCACTTTATCTAAAGTTTCATCGTGATCTGCTGCATTACGACTGAACACGAAAATGTCATCCGATATGTTTAAAACGAATATTAGACGCTTATATCGCCAAAGACCATCATGTGTTGAAAACGTAGTAATGGACTTGGATTTATCCGACAACGGAAGTTGGTGATATGCTGATCTCAGATCAATTTTGCTAAATATTACAGCACCATTTACTTTTGCGATTATGTCTTCTATGGTCGGGGAGGGGTGTCTATCCCTTTTTATCGCTTCGTTTGCTCTGCGCATATCAACGCAAATACGCACTTCTTTTGGGTTCTTCGGTTTAGGGACCGGAACTATAGGGCCATCTATCACTCTTTCGATTATGTCCTCGCTTTCAAGCCTCTTTAGTTCTTTATCTACCGCTTTACGTAGGTGGAAAGGTATACGTCTATGTGGTTGGGCCACGGGCACTACAGATTCATCAATATGTAAATCAACCTTTACATTTTTCATTTTTCCTATTTTGCCTGTAAATACATTAGGGTACTTTAAGACCACATCACTATTGTTACATGTGCTTAACTTATTAACATCCTGATTAATTGTCACTAAGCCTAGATTGGATGACGTATCCAAATTCAACAGGTTTCCAGACTGACCTGCTGTCACATAAACTGTTACATTGACTGCCTTATCATGATATGCTAAATTATCTTTAAAACAACCAAGGATCTTTATTTTGGCTCCACCGTACGCAACAATTTCGGCGTTACCTTTGTCTAGTATCTTAGAACTAAAATATCTATCATAGGTACACTTATCTACGAGGTTGCAACTGGCACCTGTGTCAGCCATCATTCTAATACATGTATTGGCAGATTTAAAAAACACATTGAAAAATGGTCTAGGTTTATCATTCTTGTCAGCAGCATTAACAATAGTAAACGTATAATCGGATTCAGAATCTGAATCCACATCTTCATACGCATCATTATACTCCTCCTGCACATCGTTATACTTCACATGTTTCTTTTTACAAAATTTAACAAAATGTCCCATTTTCCCACAGCCGTGGCATTCCTTGCTATAGGCTGGACAAGATTGCTTACCGTTCTCATGTGGGTATGACTTTCCACAGTTGAAACATTTTGTTTTACTTCCATATTGTTGTCGCTTCGCCTGATACTTCTGCGATGTCTTACTTTGTTGCTGGCGCGTACTGAACTTCGGTTGACCTTTACGACGACCAAGCTGTTGTTGTTGTACATACTATACTGTCGATGATGCGCCGCCATTTTCTATTTCTTCGGTTTGCCTTGTTGTAAGTTTATTCGTTCTCCCTGCAACAAGCAACTGCTCTAGTGTCATTTCGACACGTAGTCCTTGTTTTCTTATCTTACTATCCACCGTCGTTTGAATTAAATGGCGTTTAATTTCACCATCAATATCGTTAAAATCACACTTATTTGCGGATTGCCCCAGTCTCACGTGGTACTGATCTATGCTCTCACCTTGTTTCTGTGTGTATTTACGGAACATAGCCCTTTCGTATTCCCTATTAACTGTAGGTAAAAAATAGTTTTGCAAAGCCTGTTTTGCTTCCCGATATGTTGCTCCAGTATTGGGCAATGATTCAAATGTTTGTAGTTATTAGTGCCTATAAGGTGGAGCAATAGTGCTCGTTTTCTCAAATCTTGTGTGATGTTCGTAGCGATCAGGTAATTTTCGAACCGACTCACCCAGCGTGTCCATGCTGTAGGGTTTGTTGCGTCAAAAAAATCCACTCCCGGCGTATCCAATTTGGCTGTCATTTTCAGGAACAAATTCCGCTTTTGAACAATGACCACATTTACCTCGTTGCCAATGTTCTGTATACTGATGTTAATACAAGAACCATTAATAAACACTAAACAACATTAGTAAATACTCTTTGTCTTTATTCTTATTCTGTCTCAATGTCCATTGTAATATTGTATGTATCCCGTCCTCTACATCTACTGCCCTCTAGCGTTTACTATAATTATGGTTTGTCACAATACTACATCGGCCAACTCTTGGCTGACTGCTGGTGCCAATTCGTTAGATACAGCAAATCTTGCTGCAAAACCCGGAGGAAGGGGGCCTTTGACCTTACTATTACTATTAGTGGCTGGCCACTCAGAATTTTCATCCTTCTTGGATAGTTGTGTACCTGATACTTCCCCTTCCTCCAGGTCAGACACATCATGTTCGTACTGATGATGCCTATCGTAAATGTTACTCGTGAGGCTAACCACCGAGCTACTGTCATCATATTCATTGTGATGACATTTGTGTCATCAACTGAGATAAAAGGTCGTGCGTTGACTCATTTATTTGTTGAGCAGCCTTCGTCTCTTTAACCTGCTGCTCAACCAACCACTCAAGGTTTTCAACCCTAGCCTCATAGTTTATGCCTACTCCGACCTGTTGATTAGGCTGCAGCACGTAGTGCATGATGACCCGGCGATAGCAACGGCATCTCTATAGTAATAGTACAGCTAGACCCCGTCTCCCTGGCCTTTTTGATGGGCTTAGCCACCATATAATAATAATAATAATAACTGGTACTTGATATAGCGCTATGCTGAAAGCCTCAATGCGCTTTACAAAGACAGAAAATTTAGAAAAATTACAAATTAAAAAGGTGGGTTTTGAGGAGAGATTTGAAGACACTGGTGGAAGTAGCCTGACGGATTTCAATAGGCAACGCATTCCATAGAGAAACGAATGCCGAAGAAAATGAACGATTTCCATAAAACTTAGTGGAAGGATGAAATATATGGGCAAGAAGAGACTCAGATCTAGATCTCAGAAACCGCTTAGGAACATAAGGTTGAATAAGTTGAGAAATGAACTTAGATGAAGAATTATGAAGAGCTTTGAAAACAAATAGCAGGATCTTGAAGGCTGTACAAGTGGAGTTGTAGCTGCAAATGTTACATTTCCAGCAGAAATCTCCAGCACATCTTCTTGTATTGCAAGTGATTTTCGTTTCATGATCGTTCAGGTGCACGGCGTCTCCAAACGATGGCGCCGATATGAGGGTGCGCGTGCGCGTCGGGATCTCTCAGTTTACAGCGAACGTATATGAAATAAAATTAAAAATTTATTCTACAACTTGACTCCATCTCTAATCTTTCAACTCAAAATATTGTGTCAAACATTATTTCTATACTGGAATACATAGGAAATACAGGAATGTGACTGGAAATATTATTGTTGACCTTTTTAACCCTGATTTTTTTTTTGTCTCGCATGGGTTCATCACACTTTTATTCTATAACATATATATTTTCAACATTGTTATTTTTTTTTAAATTATACATATTTTTCTCATTTTACATACATATTTTCTAATTGTATTTATCTCTTCACATGATTCTCTTTCTAAAGGGTGAAAAATATGTTTAAAATGTGTTAATAAAAAAAATGAAATTTGGTATGGTAACTCGTATAAAAAATTCGTAACTTTTAAGATTTGAGGCCATTTCAAATTTGACCTTTGACCTCAGATAATGCCCGATTCCTCAGAACTTGTAAACCGTACATCCTAGGCACACGAAAATAATGGCAAATGATGCAGGAGTACTACTTTCTATTCATATTTAATAGAAACATATTAATCCATTAATCTATCGGGCGAACATTCAAAATGGTAAAAACTAATTTTATAGCTCCATGATTTGGCCGTGTTGACAGCGTATTGGTGATCATATAACTACAGCAATTATGTCAGAGAAATATTAAAACCATTCTTGTTAATGTGACATTTGACCGTGTTGACACCATATTGGTTCTTTTTCATTAATATGTTGTTTGTATGTTTAACGCTCCGGCACAAAAGGAATAAAAATGAAAATAAATACTGTATAAAACATTTGGTACATAAATCAAATATGTGTAACGAAAATCATGCTTCCATACCTGTTTGATCCGAAAAAATGACTGGGGTAATAATGTGAAGCGGTTAAACACGTGCAATAAGCGCTATATAAGAATTAATATTATTATTTATGATTAACTTTAAATTATGTTTAATTACAGCTACATGTTAATTACTGGTAGCTGGTCATAATCTATACCATGCATGGGCAACTGCATAGGTAACTTTGACCTAAAACACTTGCACCGAGCATGACACTCAATATTACAACCACATTTTTGTTAACTCTTTGCACATTGAAGCTAGGAGTGAATGATCAGACCAATGTATGACACATTTATTGTCTACTTCTTTCCATCCCCATCCAGATGGACTTGGAATTGTTGGGCATTTGATTAGAGTGTTGGCCCAAACACAACCAGCTTGATAGGTAGACCGTTTAACATGTTGTTCCAGGGCTGCTTTAGTTTACTAACTTAACATAGGTCGCTTTGTCATATACACAGCATATGAAATGTTCAATCTGGTTTAAGTCATGTTGCAGTACCGTGTTACCCTTGCTCAGTCTTGAAAATGTATCAGAAATCTGATGGCTCACAGGTGGAAGAACATCCTACATGGCATAGTCTCCAAAGGTTTTCCATTACATGGGGGAAGAGTGTTTATGAGAGCTGAACCATCTATGACTATATGGTGACCTCCTGGTTCTTCGGTTGAGAAGTCATTTTTTATAGTATTCTCCAAACAGAACACACCTCTGACTGGTATTCTTGAACAGAGTGCCCGTGCTTGATGCAAGAGAAACTTGTGCAATCATGTTCTCATGTTTGAAGAACTCTCTCATATTCAGCTTTCTGGTTTTGCATGAAATAAACAGTTCGGAGAAAAGGTGGTAGTCACTCTTCAGTTTGGTGGTTGATGTTTTCTTTTTGTCATTATTTTGACTGAAGAATGTCTTGCAGCTTTTTTTGTATTTTGTTATACAATGCATTCCATCTTCTTGAACAGCTTTGAAGAAGTTATAATGGGTTGAGATCAGAGACGAGAACTTGGTGTTAGGTATATCTCCTGTGTGCATTGGTATAAGCTCAGCTGAATTGTCATCAAAATGGTTGCCCTTTTCTTCAAACACCTCAGTAAACATTAGACATTTTTAATGAAAGTGGAGTTACAACTGTCGCCGTACTCAAGGTGGTGATTTACTTCTTTGTCTGGTATCATGTTCAGTTGTGCTTCAAATTCACCAACTAGTCATCACACCTCTGGTCCGGCAATCATCCATCGCTTGAGTGCCGAAGGACTTTTTGTGATTCCTACGACACCGACATCCCTCTTGACTTCTGCATTTTACTGTTCATATGAACAGTAAAATGCAGAACGAGCATGTCAATAGTGACAGGCTACGCACGTGTAAGTTAACAAAATGGTGAAAATATGCTAAATTTTAAAATTAATATAGATTGTCAAAATGCTCGGGAACACCTATTTTTTTATGTATCTTATGTATGATTTATTATTAAATTAACGAATACGAATACGAATACGAATAGAACTTTATTGCAATCAAACGAAAGATTGAAGTTTAACAAAAGCGTTTCACTCAGAAAAATAAAATGCAATATACAAATATAAAAGACATTCAGAAATGTAGAACATACAATCAAAAAATTAAAACAAAATTACAATTAAAAATCACTTATTATAAAAACAATAAATATAAAATACAAATTGTTAAAGACATAGGCCTGCAGGATAAAAATTTAAAAGTATTAAAAATGTTTACAAATTTAAAAAATGTTTAAAACTTAAAAAATGTTCAATAATATTTACACACAAAGGTACGGAAAGTCGCGGAAACATAACACAAAATGTTTACCATTTTTGGAATAATCTGTGATTAATAATAAACGCTTTTGAACGGTTAGTTTTAACTCTAGGGATACAGAACTCACGCAGTCTTCTAAGATTATAAGCAGCAGAAGGAGCCTCCGGTAACAAATGATTCAATCTGTGACTGGGGTCTTTGATTTTAACAAAAAAATCCTTGCACAGTCGAACACGGCGGTCTTCTAAGGTAGAAAAACCAAGGAAGCTGCGGGCATCGGAATAAGTAGCATGCGGAAAAATACATTTAAAGGCCCTTCTCTGAATTTGTTCAAGTTGTTGATTCTGTTGCTTCGTAATATTTGATCCCCAAACTGGGGCCGCATATTCTAATATAGGTCTAATGATACTAGTATAAAATTGGACAAGTGCGGGGTCATCCAGGCCTGCCCTCCGCACCTGTTTGAGAAAGTACATTCTAGAATTACATTTACTAATCATTTGATCAATATGAGGTTGCCATGACAAATTATGAGAAATAATTACACCAAGAAGTTTAAATTCGTCAACACGTTCCAGATTACAATCTCCAACATGGAGTGGCTCAAAAGCAGTCTTTGACCTTTTACAACTAATTCTCATCTCTTTCGTTTTCTTAATATTAAGGTACATATTGTTATCCTTAGCCCACTGGACAGTTTCGTCAAGAGTGGTTTGAAGTACAGTTGCCCCATCGTTGCCGACGCGTTCATGGATGGAGGTGTCGTCCATGTATTTCATGCACGGCACCCCATCCAGCAGATCGTCGACAAAGATGATAAACAACATGGGCCCCAACAAGGATCCTTGGGGGATACCACCCTTAACGACTGTCCAAGGGGACAATTCATCGCCTAGTTTAACACGTTGTTTTCTATCGCATAGAAAAGCATAGATCCAAGAGATTAGATGGTCTTCGACCCCTAAATTATACAACTTATCAATTAATATATTATGGTCAATTAAATCATAAGCCTTTTTGAAATCAAACAATAATAATCTCATTTCATCTCCTTGGTCAGTAGCATTAAAGCATTCGGTTAACAAATGTATAAGAGCGTCAGTGGTAGACACACCCTTAGAGCAACCAAATTGATTCAACTTGATTTTATCTTTAATTTGGACCCAAATCATTTCCCCTACGATCCCTTCAATAACTTTCATGGTGGTGGAAGTCAGCGAAATAGGACGCAAGTCATTCTCAAGAACCTTAGGTGGGTTAACCTTTGGAATGGGGATTATATCGGCTGACTTCCAAAGCATGGGGAGAACCCCTTCCCTTAAACTGGAGTTAACTATTGCACTTATTGGCTTGGAAAGGACATTGGCAAAATCACGTAGTACCCACGGAGGGATTCCGTCCGGGCCTGGGGCTTTATTACATTTCACAAGTTTAAGCTTAGACTCAATTGTCTCTGGCGTGATAATTAAATGGGGTGGTACTACAGTGTTACAATCATTGGTTTTTGGTTCAAGAGGTTTGAACTCAGAAGTCAGGGACTGGAAAAAACCACTAATTTTCGTGGTAAGATCGGGAGGGAGCAAAAGTTGATTAAGTCATAATTAATTGCATATTAAATTTAAAAAAATTAATTTCGACAATCAAACAAATTATGACATTTTCCTAGGCCAAAATAACAAACTTAACATTAACTTTCTTCCTTCAAAAGTTCATATATTAAAGTTAAAAGTATATAGTTTGACAGTGCATAATTTTTTTACATTTTTAGAGATGTCATCATAGTAGAAAATTATAATTCATTGCGGTATGTAATAATCTATCTGCACCAAAGTGGTTACTGCATAGTAAATACACAGAATTTTTCTACAACTTTTAGTCAGTTGTGTATGGCTCGGTGGTCTGTGCTCGTGTCTATGGCATTCAAGGTACTGAGATCGAGTCTCCCCTTGGAAATTTTTTTTTATTATCCGTATTGTTTGTTCAAATTTATTTCTTAGTGTATAGATTATACACATGATTTATAATGAAATCTAGATAAAAAGTAACTTATGTCTTTATTATTATGTAATATAATATATTATAACAAATGTGGTTTATGACATTATACGCAGAGGGATCTTTGATCGGATTGTGGTATCGGCTATTGTATTCGCGTTAGAAAGGTCCTA
This sequence comes from Antedon bifida, assembly GCF_963402885.1. NCBI lineage: Eukaryota > Metazoa > Echinodermata > Crinoidea > Comatulida > Antedonidae > Antedon > Antedon bifida. The sequence continues at coordinate 22,842,920 of NC_136228.1, read as the reverse complement.
TCATATATTATAAATAATTAAAGATTCTGAGAAAATCAATCAATCAAAATATCTTTTAAAAATCAATTATCTTTATTTAAATCAATGCATATAGCCTATAATTCGTCATATGAAATCTAGTTGCAATTTACTTTCTCCAAATGCATTGATTATCAGATTGTAGAGACAGCAGGCAATCACTTCATGGATCGAATGGTTTCCCTTTTTAATATTTCTCTGACATAATTGCTGTAGTTATATGATCACCAACACACTGTCAACACAGTCAAATGTCACATTAGTGCATCTTTTTACCATTTTGAAGGTTCGCCCGATAGGCCAAGATCTATTATTTCTCAATAACTCCCAAAGTATTGTTTTAAATGCCTATGTTTCTATTAAACATGAATAGAAAGTAGTACCTCTGCATCATTTGACATTATTTTCATGTTTCTAGGATGTACGGTTTACGAGATCTGAGGTCAAATTTGAAGTGGCCTCAAATCTTAAAAGTTGCGAATTTTCGATACGAGTTGCCATACCAAATTTCATGCTTTTACCTAAATATGAAGTATCGGCCCTTTTTTTGGAGCCAAGGTACCTCACTATTCCGCTATAATTGTTCTTAATACTGATCGTATTTTTTCTGATATCAAGAATTAAAAATTTGATCAAGAAAAACTATTAGTTATGGCTATAATTGTTATTACAATGTGTGTTTATTTTGTGTCATATAGTTTACAAATAGTTAATGTTTATGAGTGAAATAGTGAATGATGAAAGGTTATATTTCAACAAGCTGAAGCCGAGTTGAAATTTAACCATTCATCATTCATATGTTGATGTCACAACACCCAATAGGGGAAAAAATGTTAAATATTTATGTTAATGTTTTTTCCTCTTGGTTGAATATTACGAAACAAAAAAACAAAATGTTTACATTAATTCATAATTCATGATCACCTATAATAAGTTAAAACATGATGGTGATATTTCATTTGAGAACAGATTCATATACAGTATAGGGACAAATAAAAATACTGAATCCATCCAAATCCAAAATCCAAATCCATCTTCAACATGAAAATAAATAATTAATATTGCACATTTCTTATTAGGTATTAACCAGGTACAGTGAATGAAACCAAATAAACAACAAATTCATAGGAAAAAATATTAAGCCAGACCTAGATTGGGTTTTTACCTGCAGTATGTTCACTGAGAGTTGATTTCATTGTTATTGCCACAATTCAACTCTGCGCACTATGTTTATTGCCATCATTCATCAGATTAAATATTTTTTATTTCCATTGGGCCTACATTCAACATCCATTTTAGGACAGTTCAGATAGACCTGCAACATAAGGTATGACAACAAAACCTTTTTTATCTGTGATGTTAACTTTCTTCTTGGATGTTTCTTTTTGTTTTACTTATTTGTTGTTTTGCTTGTTTGAACGACCAACTAGGATATCCGCATCTGGCAAGTGCTGATGTAATGTTACATTCTTCTGTTTTTCTATCCTCGTCTGGTTTGATAAGAAGATTGTTTACACTTTATTAATTAATTACAAACCAGATGAACATTGACAATCAGGTATGTTTTTGTTTAATCTCCTTATTTTATTTTAATGGTGATCGTTCGAGATCACATAAGAGTTTAAAGAAACTCTGACCTCAATGACCAGTTTGTTTGGGTTATGTAATTAAATAACCGTAATAAAGATTTATTAATTAAACTATGGCTTATCTCAATTTAACACTTTGATTCTCTGAGTATAACTTCCCCAGAATGGGATTTCAAATGCAATCCCTAAACACAACTTGTATAACTGTAATAAACAAATTTCACAATCTACATTTCAATTTGCAATAAAATACCCTTACTTGCATTTAGAGTTACATATTACCCATTTTAATTATAATGTTTTTTTTCTGAGTACTGTAGAACCTTACCGGTGAAGCGAATTTAGGTAAATGACACCCCTAGATTGTCGAAAATTCCACCGTTAAATAAAATTGTTTGTGTATGTTAAGCTCAGCTGTCTACACTATCAAACTTTATGTAAAAAAAAAAAAATGTGATGTGATAATATCAAAAACTGAAAGCATAGACCGTTTTGCTTTTGAAACTGCTGCCAACCTGGTTGAGTAAGGTAACATGAATGCCCGCATCTCGCATTTAATCCATTGTGCTGTAGTATAAAAATATTTACTGGGCTGAGGGGTTCAGCAAATTTAGTGTTAGTTGACGTTGTGCAGTGATTATCGCTACAAGCATGCAAATTTTTAGGGTCAAATCTCGAAGGTTGAGAGATGCAACTGGAGACTGTTTCTTTATAAGGTTAAGCACTGGTTTTATGTCCAATGCAGTATCAAAGGTGTAATTATATTTAAATTAGGATTATTAATAATAAAAATAAATTTACAAATGCAACTTTACGACAAAAAAGATATAGCAATGCTTTGTATTATAGATCAAATGTCAAAAATAGTATTTCATTTTTTTCCCAATTTTTTTATTGGACCAAATAGGATTGTTACTATTCTGTGTTTGTAACATAGACAAGAAAGCAGAAGGCTACTTTATCAACTCCAATGCATTCGAAATGCATCCATCTGTGGGAGGGCTTCTCTCTAGTCTAAAATATGGCTGCCTCAAATCAAATAATCAGGCACACCAATATCACTACCCTGTGCCGAGAAAGCATAATCACCACAGGGATGTATTCTAAAACGATCCTTGTATACAAATTTTTTTTTAAATTGTTGATTAAGCCTGGTGGCCATCTTTTAGAGAACTTCTTCATAATATCCACCTTCACTACCACCTTGTCCGCCCTCTCTTACATAATTATTGTAAAAATGGCGGCCATTTTGAATTATGCAAATTAGCCGTTCCCATGGGGTCAAATGGCATCCAGCAGAAATTGAAATAAAGTATCAGGAACCAACACAACATTTGGTGATATTGCAAGAATTTGAATCAATCACTCTCATTTGAGCCCAGCAGCCCCCACTGCAGATTGAAGAACAAACTTGTATTTTTAATTGTAATTTAGTGTTGAAAATACCAAAAATGTAGGGATTTGTGGTGGTTATGGTGTACAGCCCATGAACTATTACTTCAGAATGTAATTCATTGATTTTTGTAAATAAATACAGCAATAACAACTTTTTGATTTATTTTGTTCAGGAGATTTTTTTAAATTCTAAATAATACACATTTATTATTAATTATATTTGTTCATCTGTTACTAACTTAACCTAGTATAGCAGAATAAAATACTGCATAATTTATTAATACAGAAACATATATTTATTGTTTAATAAAAACTAGTGGCCAAAAATATATTTTATTATGTTTTTAGTATTTAACATTAAGGTGTAGGCCTACTATGGTTCGGAGTAGATGTGCGCATATTAGTGCTTTTAAATGAGAAGTCTGGTGCTTGAAGGCCACCATGCTGTGAATTTTCAAACAGGTAGAGAGGGCTCTCATTAAGATTCATTGCATACGCTCGTACTTGAGCACGAGTGAGAGCCTGGCAGATGTCACTTGATATAGCGCTAGTCCTGAAAGATTTTAAATATAATATTAAAATTATATTTATTTCCACCAAAATACACAAAATATTTAAATATATAAAAACATCAAACAGGAGCAGGGCAGATAACTGAGGGGAAAGTTCCTATTTCCTAAAAGGTTTTGACTGCCCTTTAATATAAACTATACAGTAAATTATAACTTCAAAATTAAATTAAACTTTTCAATTCAATTTATTTAGTGTAGTTGCCTAATATAAAGAAATTTATAGATTGCTAATTTAAATTGAAATAACGATGGAGATTTATGAATATGAATTGGGAGATTGTTCCAAATGGCATTAAAAAAAGAATATTTAAGTGCAAACATGATATAGAAAGTAGGAAAATCTCTTCTTCGATTGATTACAGTTCAATTCCAGTAAGATTGTAAAAAAATGGAAAAGCAAAGGCAAGAGATATAGTTTAGAGAGATGTTGGTATTAATGCAATCGTGATCAGTAATTTTTAAATTAAACTAAAATCATGTAATATGTTAATTATGTAAATTGTAACTCAAATATGTATTAGCCGAATATTTATTCTAGTTGTGGGCGCATTACATGGCATACTTGGTCCTAATTTGCATCAGAAGCTTTATTCTGACAAATAGAATTGTTTTGGTTCCATATGGCATGTAAAATAATGGTTCAACTGTACCTGTCATTCTTTGAACTAATGACGCCATCTCGTCTGTCTGAGAATTTGCTGATAACATCTTTAAGATTATCCTGTAGATGGCCGATTGTTTCTTGATCTGCCAATCGTTGCATGTGAAGAACATGAAGTTTCCATTCAAGTTCTCTGATCTATTGATAAAGATTTTATGGAGTATATTTAACACCTAACTCTAGATGCCAGGACTTCTTTGTAGTCAGGATTCATAAAAACAATAATGTAAATACTGTTTTTACCAAGTTAATTACCTTCTTTTTATCATCACAATCATTCTCCTGTGGCACAGATTTTATTGATTTAACTTCTGATCTTAATTTCTTTATCATAATCTCTAGGTCTACAATACTAATAAAACATTACCAATTAGACAACACCTGAATTCTGTCAATGTGGCAAGAACAAATTTATTGGGAAATCAGTGGTAGTGTGAAGATGAAGAACAAGTAAGCCTTTATTATTGTTATACTTTATGCAGCTTACCTTTGATCACTTGAGTTTCTATCATTTTTAAAATGTTTTGACTTTACTTCCTTCTGCTTTTCTTCCCATGCTAAAATCTGCTTTTTTACACTACAAAGTTCCTGATCCTTGTCATTACAACTTAAAAAATAAATTTTGAATGTGATGATTCCCCCCACTTTGAAGTATCATGGTGTTTATTTATTTTTATTTATTTCAACAATATTTTACGATGGTGGTCCATCCAGCCGAAGCTGATCATTAGGGACCTAACCCAAAAATACATCATGACGAGACATAAACATGTAACAATAATAATTAAATTAAAATAATTTTAAGATAAAATAAAGCACAAACAATTTAGAATAAAAAATTATGAATGAAGCAAGTCAGATAGGCAAGTATTATACTTTGGTATACGAAAATACCGTTGACAGCAACTTTATCTGTAAGTTGTCCCAGATAGTAGGCCAACAATTTCCGATTCCGACCCTACAAGATTTAATAACTCGAAGAGCCACACATCATATTGTTATAACTTTCCATTGCAGGGGATATACGAAAATACCATTGATAGCAACTTTATTCTGTACGTTGCCCAAGACAGTAGCCACAAATTCCCCAGCCACTACAAGATTTAACCACACAGCTAATTGTTTTTGCACTGTAATTATTACCCTTGGGATATACGAAAATACCATTGAGATTGAAAAAAAAATCTTGTGTGAATAAGTGTTTTGTGGTTTTGTTTAGCATGGTTCAAATTGGAACGATGTCAGAAGGCGATTTTGACAGGAAATGGTTAGAAGATAAGCGGTCGCGACGGCTAAAATCGAAGCATCTAATATGAAAGAATTTCATGATTGAATAAACATTATTTTGTTTCAACTGAGTCCAGGACAAACCAAAGGAAACAAAACACCGAACTGGATGGAAAATGTCATTTATTATTAATGACGAAAGGGCAGTCACCTTATATAAGTAGATTATGGTATTGACAGTACATATAATACCGTACATTCCATGAAGGCTGCCCCTGTTATCTATACGGGTACGATGGGATGTCACTAAGTGCCTCGATGGGCCATCGCTACCACTAAACATTGATAGGAGAATAAGAGCCGGGAAACGTTATATTTGATGTCATGCTGATAACTTACTGTATGAAGCAAATGCAAATAATGTGGCCTGTAGTCAGATTTTTGTTCTGATACAGATAGTTATGTACTATAACATAGATACAGTATGTAATCAATCCATGGAATGATGATGTGACAAAAAGATGATAATTAAGAAATTAGTCATTATTCGACACATTAGATCATTTAGGTTTATGTTTTTAAATGATTTATTATGGAGGAGGACGGCCATTTTTAGGGTAATTCTGTGACATAATGTATCCCGAAGGGTCAGATCTAATGCCGTATGTTTTCACATAATTACCATATATCTATATATACTTTAATTATTATAATTTCGTATAGCTCAATGTGTAATAGTTAAGAAAAAGAATTAGCCGTTGTCTTTAATTTATTAAATCTTGTAGGGGACCGGAATCGGCAATTTGAGGCATTGCTGTCAATGGTATTTTCGTATATATCCCAAAGTCATGGGTAATTGATACTGTAGGATTTATAGCAAATCAGAGTTGTGTCTGTTGCTATCCCGGATGTTGAACGCGCAGTGAATAATTTCGTAGATTGAAAAGGACTGTAAAGAAACTAAAGTTATTAAATGCTAACCAGTGAATACTAAAGTTATTAAACGCTAACCAGTGAATACTAAAGTTTATGAATGCTAACCAGTGAATACTAAAGTTTATGAATGCTAAGTACCAGTTTAATATATGTTTAGGTACGTAGAACCATATTTAAGGTGGAATCTAATGTAAATATAGTTCAAATGAGGGACAATCTCAAAGTTGTTGTTCACACGTTGGTTGGCGATTTTCCCCCGAACTGTTGTTGAGCCTAATGTTAGCGTTAGCGTTATCAATTATTTATGGAATCAAGCGCTTTAACAAGTATCTCATAGGTCGAAAATTTACGATTAGTATGGACCACAAACCATTAACTAAGATACTAGGTCCAACCACCGAGGTGCCGGTAGTGGCAGCTAGTAGAAACGGTGGGCGTTACTACTTAACAAATACAACTACGAAATAGAATACATACGTTCAGAGGATTAACGCAGTGGCAGACGCATTATCGCGTTTACCACATAAAGAAGAAACCCAAAAACTTGAACATGCGATCTACAGTATCGATGAAGACTTTCCAATAAAACAGATGAAATTGAATGAAAGACTATTAAAGATGAAACTTTAAGTAAAGTACTTAATTATGTAAAGCAAGGATGGCCTAATGAGTCTGCATGTAAACTTCTAAGTGAAAATAATAGTTTGAAACCATTTGTACAGAGAAAGCTTGAGCTAACATGTGTTGGAAATTGCCTATTATGGGGTCCTAGAGTTATTATTCCTACTGAATTACGAGATAAAACAGAATTACATTGGGAACACCCTGGAATTTGCCAGATGTGGTGGCCCAAGCTTGATCTAGATATTAAGAATATGGTTAAGTTGTAATCCATGCCAAAGTGTTAGGAGTTGTTTACCTACCACACCACTTATTCATTGGAAATGGCCAACTAGACCACTGAGGAACTAAAACTAATATTTGCACATTTCGGTTTACCCGAGGAAATTGTTTGTGATAACGGTCCTCAGTTTGCAAGTACAGACTTATTTTGCCAAAATAATGCTATTGCATTAACGTTTTCACCTGTCTATCATGCACCCACTAATGGGGCTGCCAAAAGATCGGTTAGAGTCATTAAAGAGCGTTAACAAAACAAGTGATTGAAGGCAAAAAGGATAATATCAAAGTTAGACTAGGTAACTTTTTATTCAGATACAGAATGACGCCTCATACAACTACCAAGTGTACACCATCTGAATTATTTCTGAAAAGAAATTTAAGAACAAGACTGTCATTAGTAAATCCTAGTTTAGCGGAACGAATAGAATGTAAACAATATAGCCAAAAACTACATAAAGATCCTAAAACACAATCAGAAAGAATCTTTTCAGTGTCAGACAAAGTAAACGTGAAAAACATGAGAACACAAGGTAAAGGACAAGACAAATGGCTAAATGGCATAGTAGTAATAAAGGTATTAGGTCCAAGAAAGTATGAAGTTAAGATAGGACGATTGGTTAAAATAATACATCCTAATCACATGATGTTGGATACCACATCTGATGTAAAGAGAGAGAAAGGAAAAGGGAAAAAAGATGTAATCATTATAATATAGTTAATTTAAATCTAGAAGATCTTGTTTTTTTTATATGCATTTAAAAAAGGAAACGCTATATGTTTATTGTTACTTAGTTTTAGAATGTTATGTTGGATAGCCATACTATAATTAATACTGTATTTTACAAAACCAATATCTGTATCACTTGATTCAAATTTTAAAAGGAAGTAATGTAATATATTCATATTAGCAATTTAACGACTGGATTAGAGACAAATAAAGGAGTTCTACAAGATGGCTGAACATCAGCACATGGTCTGATTTCTTAGTAAAATACTTAGTGTTATCATTCATTCCCAGAGCACAATATATAAAACTATGCATATTAAAAAATACCTTTTCTCTAATTTTTGTTGAATTTGCTTTTCTATCAAGAGCTCTTTTGTTAGTTGTTCTACTTTCCATTGTCTTTCTCTTTGTTTTACATCATTATCATATGCAGATGATTGAATTTTAGAAAACTCTATTTTCTGTTCTTCCATACATTTCCTGATGGGGGGAGAGAGAGAGAGAGATAAAGGTTAGTTGGTTCTGTCCCTACTGAAAAAAGTTAGATCTAAAAAAATACAGTTTATTTCACTTTTTGGGTGAATTTATCTTTATGAATTACGTCAATCAATTTCACTTATGTAGGCTGTATGGACAGTGAAGCATGGTCGCCTGGTGTGAAGATTTAACATTTAAAAAACTTAATTATTACAGGATTTACGATACAATACGATAGGATAAACTTTTTTTTCCTGAATAAACTCCCTGCCACATGCATTATTGTACCAAAACACATTTCTATTTGTAGTAGAATTCATTGACTGCCAAGTATTTTTTACTGTTTTTTCCACTTCTTGATGTTAATTAATTGTATTATTGTTATTAGTATTTGTTCATATCTAGGGGCATTTATTTGATTATACATGTTACCATATTACACCCTCGAATAATCACCCAACCTATATATTCCAACTAGAAGCTATGAAAATAATTTGTTGCATCTGATAAAGAGGGGGCCAATATAGAGACACAAATGCTCGGACATTGCATCTGTGATGTTTAGATCGATTTTTGTCATATACAATAGAACTTCAAAATCTAGGCTTCTCGAAAGAATCCCAGATTAAAATAAATAGATCCTGTTTAAAATATTATATTCAATATTATTAATGACCTTACAACCATAAACATTGGAGCCCCATATATTTGTTTCAATTTTAATTGCATTTTGTAAACTTACATGACTGTTGTTAAATCTTGTTTTAATCTAGCATTCTCTTTCACCAGAATCTTGTTTTCATTATTTAGATCATCACTATAATAAAGAAAAGTTCACAAATATAAGTTTGTTTGGTAATATGTGTCATTCAAAACTTTAAAAAGAATTCAAATTGACTTACATTACATTTTGCTTCTCATACATTGTTTCATTGTTGTTTTGTAAAATATCTTCTCTGGCTCGATGCAATCTTAGTTCCTCTTTCTTTAATCGGTTCTTATAAAGAGATAGATTGATTGACACATGATAAAGTAAATTTAAATTTGAATTCAAGTCTTAACTATTTTATTTATATCATAAGCTAAAAAACTTGATTAAGTAATAGTTTTATTCACTCAATACAAATTTTTTTGTATGACTAGCATAGCTATAGCCACACTAAAAAAAACACTGTTTTAATCTAAGTGCAATCTAATATTAATTAATATGTGTTTATACACTCTACATGCTTGTAACGCAAATGTAATGCATGACTGCTTCCTCCATATTGTGTGATTCCTCCCTCCATGAAGAATCACTTTTTGAACTGCGTTGAAATATTTTATTTATACTGGGCGACCTCTTCAGTCAAAGACTAGTCTCCCAGAGGGCCCAGTTATGATCAATGGCTGTGGATCAATGGAGTGAGTGAACTCCAGCCGATTATAGCTACGTAATTTCTATGTCAACATGTGCATAGATTATCACATATACTGTATTCTTTTTATGCAAATTAGTGCTGCCATTATATATCTTGACCAATACTAGATACCTAACCAATTTGGTGTCTAGACCTATGTCCAGACTCCATGAAGAATCACTTTTTGAACTGTGTTGAAATATTGAAATATTTTATTTATACTGGGCGACCTCTTCAGTCAAAGACTAGTCTCCCAGAGGGCCCAGTTATGATCAATGGCTGTGGATCAATGGAGTGAGTGAACTCCAGCCGATTATAGCTACGTAATTACGGTTCCACTGTCCTAACCACTCTCTAACATTGGAATTGGAAAAACATTTTCTATGTCAACATGTGCATAGATTATCACATATACTGTATTCTTTTTATGCAAATTAGTGCTGCCATTATATATCTTGACCAATACTAGGGCCTGTTTCTGCTGCATACAAAATAACCGGTTAAAATCGGTGTGAATAAATTAAAATCGGTGTGAATAAATTAACTCCATTTTCTTGGCAGCAGAAACAGGACAAATTTGTGGTAACCGGTTAAATAATGTTAGTGGTGAATACAACATATGTAATCATTGGGCCAAACATTATGAGATTTTGTTTAACTGTGTGGATAACACGACTCATAAAGCATTTGTAGAGGAGACTCTAGAATACTGTCCGCCTGAGATTGGTATTAATGTCACTCCTGATCTTGTATCTAATTGCATTGATAAACTTTCTGTAGGAAAATCACCCGGACTTGATGGTTTGAGTGGTGAACATCTTAAATATGGTAGTAAACGACTTAATATCCTATTGAGTTTATGCTTTAATGCTATGCTGTGTCATGGTCATGTAACTAAAGATCTTGTTAAAGTTATTCTAGTGCCGATTGTTAAGAGTAAATCAGGTGATATTACTAATAAGAATAATTATAGACCTATTGCTTTAGCGTCTGTATTATCTAAGGTGTTTGAATCTATTTTGATCAGTCATTGTGGTAACTCATTGGAATCCAATGACTACCAATTTGCATTTAAAGCGAAACACTCGACTGATACGTGTATCTTTGTTTTAAAACATGTAATTGACTACTACAATAGAAATGGTAGTCCAGTTTTTGCCTGCTTTCTGGATGCCAGTAAGGCTTTTGATCGAGTCAATCACTGGACTCTTTATAATAAGCTCATTAACAATGGTATTAATCTTTGTATTGTTAAATTGCTCAAATGTTGGTATGAGAAACAGAGTTTTGTGATACGTTGGGGAAACTCTGTTTCAAATCCATTTACAGTATCCAATGGAGTTAGACAGGGTGGGGTTATGTCCCCTCTCCTTTATAACATATATATTAGTACTCTAAATTGTAGACTAAGTGGTTTGTGTCAGGGTTGCCAATGTAGAAACATTATCTTGAATCATCTTAGTTATGCGGATGATCTTGTTCTACTTGCTCCTTCTGTTGCTGGTCTCCAGCTATTGATACATGTTTGTGAAGAGTTTTCGCAAGAGAATGATGTTTTATTTAATGATAAGAAATCTTTTTGTATGCGTTTCTGTCCTCGTACTTGCAAACTTGAAGGTAATTCTATTACTAAACTTTTTGGTAAAAAACTTGCTTATGTTGAGAAAGGTACCTATCTTGGTCATATTCTTATGTGTGATTGCAGTGATGAGGCCGACATTCAAAGTCAGTACAGGTCTTTGTGTATTAGAAGCAACTCACTCAATTGTAAATTTATGAAATGCTCTACCAATGTTAAATGTTGTCTCTTTAGATCTTACTGTATTAATATGTATTGTGCAGCCCTTTGGTGTAACTATCGTATGAAGAATATTAGATCTCTTAATGTATCCTACAATAATGCTCTGCGCCGTATACTTAATGTCTCTAGAAGTAGTAGTGCCAGTGCAATGTTTATTGAACATGGTGTTCCTTCCTTTAACGAGTACATGCGAAAATCTACCTATAGTTTCATGCAACGTATGTTGAATAGTGGTAACATCCTTGTTGCTTGTGTTTGCAAACATATGCTCCATAACTCCAAAATGTATTGTAGATGGAGAAGCATTCTATATACTTAAGTTTAGTTTTATGGTTTATAAGTTTATTTATATGGATGATATTTCCGAAATAAAATGAAATTGAATTGAATTGAAAAGGCAGCGCAAAATAACCGGTTAAAAACACCCATTTAAATCGGTGTTAGAACGCCGTTTAACCGGTTATCGCTGAGCAATTCTTAGCTGCAACACGAAATAACGGTTATTTGATTGACAGTTGTGACCCCGGGTCAGATACCGTCGCGAACCATGTGTGTTTTCCATGTGGTTTTGACAGTCGAACGAAGAAGTGAACATGCATGTGGATGAATGAAATCACAAGATATGTTATTCAGTTGTGGGGGGGGGGGGGGGGGAGAGAGAGAAAGTACGGGGAAGGATGGCAGGCAATAGAAAAGATTCACAGATATATAAGAGCATTTTTGCGAAAGTAAAAGAGGAATTCGGGGTGGAGTTCCGAACTACCCAAGCTAAACAATTTGAGGCGTTATTATAGACGCCCTTAGTGCCTTTAATAGGAGAACAATGAACAATCTTACTTTGATCGTTTTACATAATATCATTTTTTAGAAAAACATCACATCGACCGAAAACAAAGGTTATCAGAGCCTTTGATAATGTATTAAATATGATTTTATTAAGCATAGAAATGTGTTATTATTTATGTTAGTACATAAATTTACGAAATAATGTTCAATACTCATTATTCTATTAAAGGCACACTATGTGCGTGCGATATTCTATGACTTGGATACTCTCGTTTGATTTAAGTTTTTGTGGCTAAACTCATCGTTTTGAACATAAATTCGGACGATTTTTGCTATATAAGTTGGGTTTTCATAATTAATTAACAATTATCTACTCTCGTTTGGTAGGTATTGCAACATTCTGAGTCTCGTTTTTGTTTCTGTTTGGTGTTTAGTAGGACCGCGCTCGCGAAAGACAACAGTCGTTCACGTGGGAAGGGCCGTGTGACATCGCCTTTTTGAGGAATTAGGCTAGATAATAATTATCCTAGGCGATCGGGCGCTGCACGACCCTCCCCATGTTATTGAAGGCGCCATGAGAATTAATTTTATTAGCGATGTTAAGTAGGCAAAAAAACAATTGGAGACAACATTTTATAATGTTAACATGTTTGAGATGTTCGGCGATATCACACACGTGTGTACTGACGTCGATTAAACAAACAGCCAACTTACTACTTCCGTCTGAGTGTATTGCGTTTTGGGTAATGATGACGTTTTGCTCGACGACCACCCATAGATTTAACCGGTTATTTTGAAGCACAAATTGAGCAGAAACGCGGTCTTGTTATTGTTATCTATTTTTAATCTATTTTAAAATAACCGGTTAAATTGCGTTATGCAGCAGAAACAGACCCCTAGATACCTAACCAATTTGGTGTCTAGACCTATGTTTTCATGGTCAAGGATCAAGGATCTTTTTAAGACCATTTGTGGATTGATCACATAATAAAGTTATGCTAATTTTATGAAAATTAAATCAATTTTTGCCTTCTCAATCAATACTAATGATAATCAAACTATTTTAGTGTCCATACTTATGTTTTTATGGCCAATTTTAATACCATTCGTGGGGTGATCTAATGTGTCAATAACCAGTTATGTTAATTTTATGCAAATTAATGCTGCCATTATTAAAAAATCAACTTAAGCTCTATCTACACTAGTAAATTTTATGTGACAAAAAAATGTGATATGCCCATATATAATGACTTAATATCACTACATCACACGTTTTTTGTCAAACTAGTTTGATAGTGTAGACAAAGCTTAATGGTAACCTAACCAATTTGGTTTTCATGGTCAAGGATATTTTTAAGATGTGTCAATAACCACTGTGTGTTAATTTTTCAAACAATGATTCTGAGTCTTATATCATCTAATGCAAAAAATACATGTTTTAGTGGAACACAAATACTGTCACTGTGCATGAATTAAGGAATAGAAGGATATGCATCGATGGTGACACCAAACGATTTTCTCGCTTCCCTATACTAAAGCACTGCTGTCAATCAAACAAACACGCTCTTTGAACTCCGTAGAAAAACGTAGCCATGTAGAAATCGTATGCGCAGTCTGATTGTTCTATTGACATATCTGTGTCGATGACTAATTGACAATATATTGCTGAACAATTCTGTTTTAATTTCATCACAATTGGACTACGAAAAGTTCACTTTCTTACGACCGGTAATTTTAATATATATAATAATAGAAGGTTATATTAATAAAATATGCAATTTTTATATTTGAATTATCATATTGACTGCGATCCCTGATCCGGGATTGGCTGGCTATGTATGGTTGTGATACGTCACCACTGACTCTACTACTCTCTAGCGCTCGTTTTGAAAAGTAGACGCAAAGGCAAACTTAACCATCAACAAACGAAGCATGGATTAATGAATAAAAGTACCTTGTCCATTATTATTATTCCCACAAGAAGTAGACAAAGGTGAGTATATACAGTAGATCATGATTACACGTTGTAGCTACTACACTTAAGATAGCCTACCAATAGCCTATATCAATGTCGGCAAATCATAGGGTTTACTAGTAGCAGGCAGAAGGCCTGTGCCTAGTATTCTTGCTGATTTTGTAATTTTACATGTAGGCTACTACTACTCTAAAAACATTAGCGTAGATCAATCGTGCCAAATGTAGAACATTTTGGCAAAATTAATGTTTTTTTAAACCCAAAGGTCAATATTAAATTTTCTTAGTCTCATCATATAAAGTCTTTGTTGACCCTTTTTATAAAGTCTGAGTGTATTTTGATTCCATTTTAACCGATCATCAATAGTGGTACCTAAGGCTGGTATTCATGAAAGGGGACTAACTTTAGTCCTGGACTATCTCTGGATTTAGTCCTGGACTATTTTGAAATGGTATTCATGAAAGGGGACTATCTTTAGTCCTGGACTAAACCTGGACTAAACCTGGACTAAAACCGGCAAAAGATAGTCCACCCAAGGGGTAGGTTTAAGAAAGTTAGTCCTGGACTATCTCAAGAATAGCTCGAAAAAAATGGCGGCCTGAGGTAAGGTAGGTTACAAGTGTGACAACTTTAAAACCATATTTAAGAAACAAAATATTATTAGGTGATCATTTAGAATAAAATGATCACCTATTGTTATTGTATGAAATCTTTATTCTTCTCTTTCTTATTATTTATTTCTCTCTGTACAAATTTGTGTAACAATTATCTCAAAAAGTTAAATGTCAATGATCACAAATTTTTGACAATGTCTTTTAAATACTTTAACTTAGCCATAATAAGCTTTTCAGTGTGATCACTCAACCGTGACGTCATTAATACGCGATTTTGTGAAATCACTCTATCAATCATATCTCCATAACTCTTTATTACATATCAATAAAATTCACTACATGTAAACTTCAGGTCAAGGGTAAAAATATTAGCAAATAAAAACTTGCGCGTTTCAAGGTCATGCGCGTGAAATTACGCGTTAAAAAATTAAAATGCTCCAAATTAAGTTTTGATCAATTTAGAGCATGAATTAGGTCATTTGCGTGTTTTAAAAAATTACTGCGCAAAACACGTTTTTGCGCGTGCGTACTTAGAAAGCGTAAAAAAATACAATTTTTTGAACAAATTGCATTCTACTCATCTTCCTTAGTACATTCACCAAATTTGAGTCCATTCCGACTTAAAATAACGCTATACGAGCACGTTAAAAATGACAAAATGCGCACATTAATTGTACAAAAGTGCTAAAAATGGTAAAAAGTAGGGCCTTTTTAAAATGAATATAACTCTTCAGAATGGAAGATGACCCCCAATTTTTTTAACTGAATATGGAAGCCAATAAGTTGTAGATATAAATGTATATACACATTAGACGTACAAAATGGTATGACGTCATCAAATGGCCACTTGAATTAAAAAATTAGTAATTTTTATCTTTTTGTGTGGGTTATCACATTCAATAGAGCGCATCTCCGTTATTTGAACCCGATTTTCGCACAAATTTTAGTATGTGCTTGCTTAATTAATTATCTTTATCATGAGTTGACACTATCTTCATTTTAATGACGTCATCACGCGTAAAAACTTGAATAACGTAGGCCGTGTAATTTCACCTTCGCAGTAAATTTGAATATCTTACAGTTCTTCAGAATTGAAGGTTACCTTGATGATTATAATTTATTATGAAAGCTGATGAAATGTAGATATTAATTCATATAAAAATTAAGCCTATCGGATGTTGTGACGTTAACATATGGCCAGTTGAAGTGAAAAAGTATTTTTTTCATATTTTTCGTCAAAGTTATACACAATTCAAAGAGCGCGCACAGCGCTTCTACGTGCCAAATTTTTTTCCAAATCTTATATTTTTTTGCTCAATTAATTATCTTTCGAAATTGTCATCTTAAAGTTTAGTTTGATAACGTCATCATGCCAAAAAATTAGAACATGTGTGTCCCGCAATTTCACCTATGCTACACTGTATATAGATATACAGTATATACTGTACATATTGTATATGGCATATAGGCACAACTCAGCACTATAAGCATATAATAGGATGGCATACATCAACATTTTCCGATCGTATGTTAACGTACGTGCATGTTTAAAAAAAATTAATTTCAGTAAAATGATAAAAATGATCACCTATAATTCGTCAAAGTGACGAATTAAATTCTAGTGAGAAATTGTTTTTGTAAAACAAAAAATGTTTCTTCGCAATTTCTTTCTGTACAGATTTTGTGTAACAAATATCTCAAAAAGTTTAATGTCAATGATTACCAAAATTTCTGAATGTCTTTCAAATACTTTAACTTAGTCCTAATAAGCTTTTCAGCGTGATCACTCATCCGTGACGTCATTTAGACGCCATTTTGTGAAATCACATTATCAATCATATCTCCATAATTCATTATCACATATTAATGAAATTCACTACACGTAAACTTTAGGTCAAGGGTAAAAATATTAACAAATAAAAACGCGCGCACACGTAGGGTCATGCGCGTGAAATCGCGCGTTAAAAATTTAAAAAGCTCAAAATTAAGTTTTGATCAATTTAGAGCATGAATTAGGCCATTTGCGTGTTTCAAAAAATTACTGCGCAAAAAAATATTTTGCGTGCGCGATACTTACAAAGCGTAAAAAATGCAATTTTTTTATACAAATCGCATTCTACTCACCAGCCTTAGTACATTCACCAAATTTGAGTCAGTTCCAACTTAAAATAACGCTATACGAGCAGGTTAAAAATGACAAAATGCGCAAATTAATTGCATCAAAGTGCTGAAAATGGTGAAAAATAAGGCCTTTTTAAAAATAATATAACTCTTCAGAATGGCAGGTGACCCCCAATTTTTTTAACTTATTATGGAAGCCAATAAGTTGTAGATACAAATGTATATACACATTAGACGTACAAAATTGTATGACGTCATCAAATGGCCACTTGAATTTAAAAATTAGGAATTTTTATCTTTTTGTGTAGGTTATCGCATTCAATAGTGCGTATCTCCGTCATTTTAGCCCGATTTTCGCTAAAATTTTAGTATGTACTTGTTAAATTAATTATCTTTATCATGAGTTGCCACCTTTTCATTATGATGACGTTATCATGCGTAAAAATTTGAATAACATGGTGCGATTAATTTCAACTTCAGCGTATATTTGAATATCTTGCAACTCTTCAGAATTGAAGGTTACCTTGATGATTATAAATTATTATGAAAGCTGTTGAAATGTAGATATGAATTCATATAAAAACCAAGTCTATCGGATGTTGTGACGTTATCATATGGCCAGTTGAAGTTAAAAAGTAGTTTTTTCATCTTTTGCGTCAAAATTATACAAATTTCAAAAAGCATGCATTGCGCTTCTACGTGTCAAATTCTCTTCCAATCCTTATATTTATTTGCTCGATTCATTATCTTTCGAAATTGTCATCTTAGAGTTTATTTTGATAATTCCATCATACCAAAAAATTAGAACATGATATGGGTCCCGTAATTTCACCTATGCTACAATGTATATAGATATACAGTATATACTGTACATATTGTATATGACACATAATAGGTACAACTCAGCACTATAAGCGTATATGCATCATGTCATAGGATGGCGTACATCAACTTTTTACGATCGTATGTTAACGTACGTGCATGTTTAAAAAAATGTTAATTTCATTAAAATGATAAAACGTACGTGCATGTTTAAAAAAATGTTAATTTCATTAAAATGATAAAAATGATCACCTATAATTCGTCAAAGTGACGAATTAAATTCTAGTGAGAAATTGTTTTTGTAAAACAAAAAATGTTTCTTCGCAATTTCTTTCTGTACAGATTTTGTGTAACAAATATCTCAAAAAGTTTAATGTCAATGATTACCAAAATTTCTGAATGTCTTTCAAATACTTTAACTTAGTCCTAATAAGCTTTTCAGCGTGATCACTCATCCGTGACGTTATTTAGACGCCATTTTGTGAAATCACATTATCAATCATATCTCCATAATTCATTATCACATATTAATGAAATTCACTACACGTAAACTTTAGGTCAAGGGTAAAAATATTAACAAATAAAAACGCGCGCACACGTAGGGTCATGCGCGTGAAATCGCGCGTTAAAAATTTAAAAAGCTCAAAATTAAGTTTTGATCAATTTAGAGCATGAATTAGGCCATTTGCGTGTCTCAAAAAATTACTGCGCAAAAAAATTATTTTGCGCGCGCGATACTTACAAAGCGTAAAAAATGCAATTTTTTTATACAAATCGCATTCTACTCACCAGCCTTAGTACATTCACCAAATTTGAGTCAGTTCCAACTTAAAATAACGCTATACGAGCAGGTTAAAAATGACAAAATGCGCAAATTAATTGCATCAAAGTGCTGAAAATGGTGAAAAATAAGGCCTTTTTAAAATGAATATAAATCTTCAGAATGGCAGGTGACCCCTAATTTTTTTAACTTATTCGGGAAGCCATTGGGTTGTAGATACATATTCATGTACACATTAGACGTACAAAATGGAATGACGTCATCAAATGGCCACTTGAATTTAAAAATTAGTAATTTTTATCTTTTTGTGTGGGTTATCACATTCAATAGAGCACATCTCCGTTATTTGAGCCCGATTTTCGCAAAAATTTTAGAATGTGCTTGCTCAATTGATTATCTTTCTCATGGGTTGTAAACATTTTTATTTTGATGACGTCATCACGCGTAAAAACTTGAATAACCTAGGTCGTGTAATTTTAGCTACACCATACATTTGAATTTCTAATAGCTCTTCAGAATTAAAGGTGACCTTGAAGATTATAACTTATTATGAAAGCTGTTGAAATGTAGATATGAATTCATATAAAAATTAAGTCTATCGGATGTTGTGATGTTATCATATGGCCAGTTGAAGTTAAAACGTAGTTTTTAGATTTCTTTAGTCGAAGTTATACAAATTTCAATGAGCGCGCATTGCGCTTCTACGTATCAAATTCTCTTCCAATCCTTATATTTATTTGCTCAATTCATTATCTTTCGAAATTGTCATCTTCGAGTTTATTTTGATAATTCCATCATACCAACAAATTTGAACATGATGTGGGTCCCGTAATTTTACCTATGCTACACTGTATATAGATATACAGTATATACTGTATATATTGTATATGACACATAATAGGTACAACTCAGCACTATAAGTGTATATGCATCATGTCATAGGATGGCGTACATCAGCTTTTTACGATCATATGTTAACGTACGTGCATGTTTAAAAAATGTTAATTTCATTAAAATGATAAAAATGATCACCTATAATTCGTCAAAGTGACGAATTAAATTCTAGTTAGGTGATCATTTAGAATAAAATGATCACCTATTGTTATTGTATAAAATCTTTATTCTTCTTCTTCTTCTTCTTTCTGTACACTTTTTGTGTAACAAATATCTCAAAAAGTTAAATGTCAATGATTACCAAAATTTCACAATGTCTTTCAAATACTGTAACTTAGTCCTAATAAGCTTTTCAGCGTGATCACTCATCCGTGACGTCACGTATACGCTATTTTGTGAAATCACATTATCAATCATATCTCCATAATTCATTATCACGTATTATTGAAATTGACTACACGTAAACTTCAGGTCAAGGTAAAAAATATTAGTAAATAAAAACTTGCGCGTTTCAAGGTCATGCGCGTAAAATCGAGCGTTAACATTTTAAAAAGCTCAAAATTAAGTTTTGATCAATTTAGAGCATGAATTAGACCATTTGCGTGTTTCAAAAAATTACTGCGCAAAAACACGTTTTTGCGCACGCAATTCTTAAAAAGCGTAAAAAATAAAATTTGATGTATACATCACATTCTACTCACAATCCTTAGTACATTCTCCGACTTTGAGTCCATTCCGACTTAAAATAACGCTATACGAGCATGTTAAAAATGACAAAATGCGCACATTAATTGTACAAAAGTGCTAAAAATGGTAAAAAATAAGGCCTTTTTAAAAGGAATATAACTCTTCAGAATGGAAGGTGACCCCCAATTTTTTTAACTTAATATGGAAGCCAATAAGTTGTAGATATAAATGTATACACACATTAGACGTACAAAATGGTATGACGTCATCAAATGGCCACTTGAATTTAAAAATTAGGAATTTTTTTCTTTTTGTGTAGGTTATCACATTCAATAGAGCACATCTCCGTTATTTGAGCCCGATTTTTGCACAAATTTCAGTATGTGCTTGCTTAATTATTTAACTTTCTCATGAGTTGTCAGCGTTTTCATTTTGATGACGTCATCACGTGTAAAAACTTGAATAACCTGAGTCGTGTAATTTCACCTACACCATACAGTTGAATATCTTACAGCTTTTCAGAATTAAAGGTGACCTTGAAAATTTTAACTTATTTAGAAAGCTGATGAAATGTAGATATGAATTCATATAAAAATTAAGCCAATCAAATGTTGTGATGTTTTCATATAGCCAGTTGAAGTTAAAAAGTAGTTTTTAAATTTCTTTTGTCAAAGTTATACAAATTTCAAAGAGCGCGCATTGCGCTTCTACGTATCAAATTCTCTTCCAATTCTTATATTTATTTGCTCAATTCATTATCTTTCGAAATTGTCATCTTCGAGTTTATTTTGATAATTCCATCATACCAAAAAATTAGAACATGATATGTGTCCCGTAATTTCACCTATGCTACACTGTATATAGATATACAGTATATACTGTACATATTGTATATGGCATATAATAGGCACAACTCAACACTATAAGCATATAATAGGATGGAATACATCATCGTTTTCTGATCGTATGTTAACGTACGTGCATGTTTAAAAAAAATAATTTCAGTAATTAATTAATCAATTAATGTCAATAAAATGATAAAAATGATCACCTATAATTCGTCAAAGTGACGAATTAAATTCTAGTTAGGTGATCATTTAGAATAAAATGATCACCTATTGTTATTGTATCAAATCTTTATTCTTCTTCTTATTCTTATTATTTATTTCTCTCTGTACAAATTTGTGTAACAATTATCTCAAAAAGTTAAATGTCAATGATCACAAATTGTTCACAATGTCTTTTAAATACTTTAACTTAACCATAATAAGCTTTTCAGTGTGATCACTCAACCGTGACGTCATAAATACGCGATTTTGTGAAATCACACTATCAATCATATCTCCATAACTCTTTATCACATATCAATCAAATTCACTACACGTAAACTTCAGGTCAAGGGTAAAAATATAAGCAAATAAAAACTTGCATGTTTCAAGGTCATGCATGTGAAATTGCGCGTTAAAAATTTAAAAAGCTTGAAATTAAGTTTTGATCAATTTAGAGCATGAATTAGGCCATTTGCGTGTTTAAAAAAATTACTGCGCAAAAACACGTTTTTGCGCGCGCTATACTTAAAAAGCGTAAACAATACAATTTTTTTGTACAAATCGCATTCTACCCACCATCCGTAGTACATTCACCAAATTTGAGTCCGTTCCGACTTAAAATAACGCTATACGAGCAGGTGAAAAATAGGCCTTTTTTAAAAATGAAAATAACTCTTCAGAATGCAAGATGACCCCCAGTTTTTTTAACTTATTCTGGAAGCCATTGAGTTGTAGATATGAATTCATGTACATTTCACGTACAAAATGTTGTGGCGTCATCAAATGGCCACTTGAATTTAAAAATTAGGTTTTTTTCTCTTTCGTCATAGATTATCACATTCAAAAGTGCGCATCTCGGTTATTTTGTGCCCGATTTTCGCTCAAATTTTAGTATATGATTGCTCAATTAATTATCTTTCTCTTAAGTTGTCAACATTTTAATTTTAATCACGTCATCACGCGTAAAAACTCGAATAACGTAGGTCGTGTAATTTCACCTTCAGCGTATATTTGAACATCTCACAGCTCTTCAGAGTTAAAGGTGAACATGATGATTATAATTTGTTATGAAAGCTGATGAAATGTAGATATGAATTCATATAAAAAATAAGCCAATCAGATATTTTGATGTTATCATATGGCCAGTTGAAGTTAAAAAGTAGTTTTTAAATTTCTTTAGTCAAAGTTATACACATTTCAAAGAGCGCGCATTGCGCTTCTACGTCCCACATTCTCTTCCAATTCTTATATTTATTTGCTCAATTCATTATCTTTCGAAATTGTCAACTTCAAGTTTATTTTGATAATTCCATCATACCAAAAAATTAGAACATGATATGTGTCCCGTAATTTCACCTATGCTACACTGTATATTAGATATACAGTATATACTGTACATATTGTATATGGCATATAATAGGCACAACTCAGCACTATAATAGGATGACATTTTCCGATCGTATGTTAACGTACGTGCATGTTTAAAAAAAATTAATTTCAATAAAATTATAAAAATGATCACCTATAATTCGTCAAAGTGACGAATTAAATTCTAGTTAGGTGATCATTTAGAATAAAATGATCACCTATTGTTATTGTATGAAATCTTTATTCTTCTCTTTCTTATTATTTATTTCTCTCTGTACAAATTTGTGTAACAATTATCTCAAAAAGTTAAATGTCAATGATCACAAATTTTTGACAATGTCTTTTAAATACTTTAACTTAGCCATAATAAGCTTTTCAGTGTGATCACTCAACCGTGACGTCATTAATACGCGATTTTGTGAAATCACTCTATCAATCATACCTCCATAACTCTTTATTACATATCAATAAAATTCACTACATGTAAACTTCAGGTCAAGGGTAAAAATATTAGCAAATAAAAACTTGCGCGTTTCAAAGTCATGCGCGTGAAATTACGCGTTAAAAAATTAAAATGCTCCAAATTAAGTTTTGATCAGTTTAGAGCATGAATTAGGTCATTTGCGTGTTTTAAAAAATTACTGCGCAAAACACGTTTTTGCGCGTGCGTACATAGAAAGCGTAAAAAAATACCATTTTTTTGAACAAATTGCATTCTACTCATCTTCCTTAGTACATTCACCAAATTTGAGTCCATTCCGACTTAAAATAACGCTATACGAGCACGTTAAAAATGACAAAATGCGCACATTAATTGTACAAAAGTGCTAAAAATGGTAAAAAGTAGGGCCTTTTTAAAATGAATATAACTCTTCAGAATGGAAGATGACCCCCAATTTTTTTAACTGAATATGGAAGCCAATAAGTTGTAGATATAAATGTATATACACATTAGACGTACAAAATGGTATGACGTCATCAAATGGCCACTTGAATTAAAAAATTAGTAATTTTTATCTTTTTGTGTGGGTTATCACATTCAATAGAGCGCATCTCCGTTATTTGAACCCGATTTTTGCACAAATTTTAGTATGTGCTTGCTTAATTAATTATCTTTATCATGAGTTGACACTATCTTCATTTTAATGACGTCATCACGCGTAAAAACTTGAATAACGTAGGCCGTGTAATTTCACCTTCGCAGTAAATTTGAATATCTTACAGCTCTTCAGAATTGAAGGTTACCTTGATGATTATAATTTATTATGAAAGCTGATGAAATGTAGATATTAATTCATATAAAAATTAAGCCTATCGGATGTTGTGACGTTAACATATGGCCAGTTGAAGTGAAAAAGTAGTTTTTTCATGTTTTTCGTCAAAGTTATACACAATTCAAAGAGCGCGCACAGCGCTTCTACGTGCCAAATTTTTTTCCAAATCTTATATTTTTTTGCTCAATTAATTATCTTTCGAAATTGTCATCTTAAAGTTTAGTTTGATAACGTCATCATGCCAAAAAATTAGAACATGTGTGTCCCGTAATTTCACCTATGCTACACTGTATATAGATATACAGTATATACTGTACATATTGTATATGGCATATAGGCACAACTCAGCACTATAAGCATATAATAGGATGGCATACATCAA
The DNA here is from genome assembly GCF_963402885.1 of Antedon bifida. Lineage (NCBI taxonomy): Eukaryota > Metazoa > Echinodermata > Crinoidea > Comatulida > Antedonidae > Antedon > Antedon bifida. The sequence goes on along the minus strand of NC_136228.1, from coordinate 22,818,461 downwards.
CATTTTCCGATCGTATGTTAACGTACGTGCATGTTTAAAAAAAAATTAATTTCAGTAAAATGATAAAAATGATCACCTATAATTCGTCAAAGTGACGAATTAAATTCTAGTTAGGTGATCATTTAGAATAAAATGATCACCTATTGTTATTGTATAAAATCTTTATTATTATTTTTTTTTTTCTTTTTATTGTTTCTGTACACTATTTTGTGTAACAATTATCTCAAAAAGTTTAATGTCAATGATTACAAAAATTTCAGAATATCTTTCAAATAATATAACTTAATCCTAATAAGCTTTCCAGCGTGATCACTCATCCGTGACGACATTTATACGCCATTTTGCGAAATCACATTATCAATCATATCTCCATAATTCATTATAACATATTAATGAAATTCACTACACGTAAACTTCAGATCAAGGGTAAAAATATTAGCAAATAAAAATGCACGCGCACGTAGGTTCATGCGCGTGATATCGCGCGTTAAAAATTTAAAACGCTCAAAATTAAGTTTTGATCAATTTAGAGCATGAATTAGGCCATTTGCGTGTTTCAAAAAATTACTGCGCAAAAATGCGTTTTTGCGCGCGCGATACTTAAAAAGCGTAAAAAACATGAATTTTTTTTACAAATCTCATTCTACTCACCATCCTTAGTACATTCACCAAATTTGAGTCAGTTCCGACTTAAAATAACGCTATACGAGCACGTTAAAAATGACAAAATGCGCACATTAATTTTACAAAAGTTCTGAAAATGGTGAAAAATAGGTCTTTTTTAAAATGAAAATAATTCTTCAGAATGCAAGATGACCCCCGATTTTTTTAACTTATTCTGGAAGCCATTGAGTTGTAGATATGAATTCATGTACACATTTTACGTACAAAATGTTTTGACGTCATCAAATGGCCACTTGAATTTAAAAATTAGGATTTGTTATCTTTTTGTGTAGATTATCACATTCAACAGAGCGCATCTTGGTTATGTGTGCTCGAATTTCGCACAACTTTCAGTATGTGCTTGCTTAATTAATTATCTTTATCATGAGTTGACACTATCTTCATTTTAATGACGTCATCACGCGTAAAAACTTGAATAATGTAGGCCGTGTAATTTCACCTTCGCAGTAAATTTGAATATCTTACAGCTCTTCAGAATTGAAGGTTACCTTGATGATTATAATTTATTATGAAAGCTGATGAAATGTAGATATTAATTCATATAAAAATTAAGCCTATCGGATGTTGTGACGTTAACATATGGCCAGTTGAAGTGAAAAAGTAGTTTTTTCATATTTTTCGTCAAAGTTATACACAATTCAAAGAGCGCGCACAGCGCTTCTACGTGCCAAATTTTTTTCCAAATCTTATATTTTTTTGCTCAATTAATTATCTTTCGAAATTGTCATCTTAAAGTTTAGTTTGATAACGTCATCATGCCAAAAAATTAGAACATGTGTGTCCCGTAATTTCACCTATGCTACACTGTATATAGATATACAGTATATACTGTACATATTGTATATGGCGTATAGGCACAACTCAGCACTATAAGCATATAATAGGATGGCATACATCAACATTTTCCGATCGTATGTTAACGTACGTGCATGTTTAAAAAAAATTAATTTCAGTAAAATGATAAAAATGATCACCTATAATTCGTCAAAGTGACGAATTAAATTCTAGTTAGGTGATCATTTAGAATAAAATGATCACCTATTGTTATTGTATCAAATCTTTATTCTTCTTCTTATTCTTATTATTTATTTCTCTCTGTACAAATTTGTGTAACAATTATCTCAAAAAGTTAAATGTCAATGATCACAAATTTTTCACAATGTCTTTTAAATACTTTAACTTAACCATAATAAGCTTTTCAGTGTGATCACTCAACCGTGACGTCATTAATACGCGATTTTGTGAAATCACACTATCAATCATATCTCCATAACTCTTTATCACATATCAATCAAATTCACTACACGTAAACTTCAGGTCAAGGGTAAAAATATAAGCAAATAAAAACTTGCGTGTTTCAAGGTCATGCATGTGAAATTGCGCGTTTAAAAATTTAAAAAGCTTGAAATTAAGTTTTGATCAATTTAGAGCATGAATTAGGCCATTTGCGTGTTTAAAAAAATTACTGCGCAAAAACACGTTTTTGCGCGCGCGATACTTAAAAAGCGTAAACAATACAATTTTTTTGTACAAATCGCATTCTACCCACCATCCGTAGTACATTCACCAAATTTGAGTCCGTTCCGACTTAAAATAACGTTATACGAGCAGGTTAAAAATGACAAAATGCGCACATTAATTTCATCAAAGTGCTGAAAATGGTGAAAAATAGGCCTTTTTTAAAAATGAAAATAACTCTTCAGAATGCAAGATGACCCCCAGTTTTTTTAACTTATTCTGGAAGCCATTGAGTTGTAGATATGAATTCATGTACACATTTCACGTACAAAATGTTGTGGCGTCATCAAATGGCCACTTGAATTTAAAAATTAGGTTTTTTTCTCTTTCGTCATAGATTATCACATTCAAAAGTGCGCATCTCGGTTATTTTGTGCCCGATTTTCGCTCAAATTTTAATATATGATTGCTCAATTAATTATCTTTCTCATGAGTTGTCAAAATTTTAATTTTAATCACGTCATCACGCGTAAAAACTTGAATAACGTAGGTCGTGTAATTTCACCTTCAGCGTATATTTGAACATCTCACAGCTCTTCAGAGTTAAAGGTGAACATGATGATTATAATTTGTTATAAAAGCTGATGAAATGTAGATATGAATTCATATAAAAAATAAGCCAATCAGATATTTTGATGTTATCATATGGCCAGTTGAAGTTAAAAAGTAGTTTTTAAATTTCTTTAGTCAAAGTTATACACATTTCAAAGAGCGCGCATTGCGCTTCTACGTGCCACATTCTCTTCCAATTCTTATATTTATTTGCTCAATTCATTATCTTTCGAAATTGTCAACTTCAAGTTTATTTTGATAATTCCATCATACCAAAAAATTAGAACATGATATGTGTCCCGTAATTTCACCTATGCTACACTGTATATTAGATATACAGTATATACTGTACATATTGTATATGGCATATAATAGGCACAACTCAACACTATAATAGGATGGCATACATCAACATTTTCCGATCGTATGTTAACAAACGTGCATGTTTAAAAAAAATTAATTTCAATAAAATTATAAAAATGATCACCTATAATTCGTCAAAGTGACGAATTAAATTCTAGTGAGAAATTGTTTTTGTAAAACAAAAAATGTTTCTTCGCAATTTCTTTCTGTACAGATTTTGTGTAACAAATATCTCAAAAAGTTTAATGTCAATGATTACCAAAATTTCTGAATGTCTTTCAAATACTTTAACTTAGTCCTAATAAGCTTTTCAGCGTGATCACTCATCCGTGACGTAATTTAGACGGCATTTTGTGAAATCACATTATCAATCATATCTCCATAATTCATTATCACATATTAATAAAATTCACTACACGTAAACTTTAGGTCAAGGGTAAAAATATTAACAAATAAAAACACGCGCACACGTAGGGTCATGCGCGTGAAATCGCGCGTTAAAAATTTAAAAAGCTCAAAATTAAGTTTTGATTAATTTAGAGCATGAATTAGGCCATTTGCGTGTTTCAAAAAATTACTGCGCAAAAAAATATTTTGCGCGCGCGATACTTACAAAGCGTAAAAAATGCAATTTTTTTATACAAATCGCATTCTACTCACCAGCCTTAGTACATTCACCAAATTTGATTCAGTTCCAACTTAAAATAACGCTATACGAGCAGGTTAAAAATGACAAAATGCGCAAATTAATTGCATCAAAGTGCTGAAAATGATGAAAAATAAGGCCTTTTTAAAATGAATATAAATCTTCAGAATGGCAGGTGACCCCTAATTTTTTTAACTTATTCGGGAAGCCATTGGGTTGTAGATACATATTCATGTACACATTAGACGTACAAAATGGTATGACGTCATCAAATGGCCACTTGAATTTAAAAATTAGTAATTTTTATCTTTTTGTGTGGGTTATCACATTCAATAGAGCGCATCTCCATTATTTGAGCCCGATTTTCGCAAACATTTTAGAATGTGCTTGCTGAATTGATTATCTTTCTCATGGGTTGTAAACATTTTTATTTTGATGACGTCATCACGCGTAAAAACTTGAATAACCTAGGTCGTGTAATTTTAGCTACACCATACATTTGAATATCTAATAGCTCTTCAGAATTAAAGGTGACCTTGAAGATTATAACTTATTATGAAAGCTGTTGAAATGTAGATATGAATTCATATAAAAATTAAGCCTATCGGATGTTGTGATGTTATCATATGGCCAGTTGAAGTTAAAACGTAGTTTTCAGATTTCTTTAGTCGAAGTTATACAAATTTCAATGAGCGCGCATTGCGCTTCTACGTATCAAATTCTCTTCCAATCCTTATATTTATTTGCTCAATTCATTATCTTTCGAAATTGTCATCTTCGAGTTTATTTTGATAATTCCATCATACCAACAAATTTGAACATGATGTGGGTCCCATAATTTTACCTATGCTACACTGTATATAGATATACAGTATATACTGTATATATTGTATATGACACATAATAGGTACAACTCAGCACTATAAGTGTATATGCATCATGTCATAGGATGGCGTACATCAGCTTTTTACGATCGTATGTTAACGTACGTGCATGTTTAAAAAATGTTAATTTCATTAAAATGATAAAAATGATCACCTATAATTCGTCAAAGTGACGAATTAAATTCTAGTTAGGTGATCATTTAGAATAAAATGATCACCTATTGTTATTGTATAAAATCTTTATTATTATTTTTTTTTTTATTATTTTTTTTCTTTTTATTGTTTCTGTACACTATTTTGTGTAACAATTATCTCAAAAAGTTTAATGTCAATGATTACAAAAATTTCAGAATATCTTTCAAATAATACAACTTAATCCTAATAAGCTTTCCAGCGTGATCACTCATCCGTGACGACATTTATACGCCATTTTGCGAAATCACATTATCAATCATATCTCCATAATTCATTATCACATATTAATGAAATTCACTACACGTAAACTTCAGATCAAGGGTAAAAATATTAGCAAATAAAAACGCACGCGCACGTAGGTTCATGCACGTGATATCGCGCGTTAAAAATTTAAAACGCTCAAAATTAAGTTTTGATCAATTTAGAGCATGAATTAGGCCATTTGCGTGTTTCAAAAAATTACTGCGCAAAAATGCGTTTTTGCGCGCGCGATACTTAAAAAGCGTAAAAAATATGAATTTTTTTACAAATCTCATTCTACTCACCATCCTTAGTACATTCACCAAATTTGAGTCAGTTCCGACTTAAAATAACGCTATACGAGCACGTTAAAAATGACAAAATGCGCACATTTATTTTACAAAAGTTCTGAAAATGGTGAAAAATAGGTCTTTTTTAAAATGAAAATAATTCTTCAGAATGCAAGATGACCCCCGATTTTTTTAACTTATTCTGGAAGCCATTGAGTTGTAGATATGAATTCATGTACACATTTTACGTACAAAATGTTTTGACGTCATCAAATGGCCACTTGAATTTAAAAATTAGGATTTGTTATCTTTTTGTGTAGATTATCACATTCAACAGAGCGCATCTTGGTTATGTGTGCTCGAATTTCGCACAACTTTCAGTATGTGCTTGCTTAATTAATTATCTTTATCATGAGTTGACACTATCTTCATTTTAATGACGTCATCACGCGTAAAAACTTGAATAACGTAGGCCGTGTAATTTCACCTTCGCAGTAAATTTGAATATCTTACAGCTCTTCAGAATTGAAGGTTACCTTGATGATTATAATTTATTATGAAAGCTGATGAAATGTAGATATTAATTCATATAAAAATTAAGCCTATCGGATGTTGTGACGTTAACATATGGCCAGTTGAAGTGAAAAAGTAGTTTTTTTCATATTTTTCGTCAAAGTTATACACAATTCAAAGAGCGCGCACAGCGCTTCTACGTGCCAAATTTTTTTCCAAATCTTATATTTTTTTGCACAATTAATTATCTTTCGAAATTGTCATCTTAAAGTTTAGTTTGATAACGTCATCATGCCAAAAAATTAGAACATGTGTGTCCCGTAATTTCACCTATGCTACACTGTATATAGATATACAGTATATACTGTACATATTGTATATGGCATATAGGCACAACTTAGCACTATAAGCATATAATAGGATGGCATACATCAACATTTTCCGATTGTATGTTAACGTACGTGCATGTTTAAAAAAAATTAATTTCAGTAAAATGATGAAAATGATCACCTATAATTCGTCAAAGTGACGAATTAAATTCTAGTGAGAAATTGTTTTTATAAAAAAAAAATGTTTCTTCGCAATTTCTTTCTGTACAGATTTTGTGTAACAAATATCTCAAAAAGTTTAATGTCAATGATTACCAAAATTTTAGAATGTCTTTCAAATACTTTAACTTAGTCCTAATAAGCTTTTCAGCGTGATCACTCATCCGTGACATCATTTATACGCCATTTTGTGAAATCATATTATTAATCATATCTTCATAATTAAGTATCACATATTAATAAAATTCACTACACGTAAACTTCAGGTCAAGGGTAAAAATATTAGCAAATAAAAACGCACGCGCACGTAGGGTCATGTGCGTGAAATCGCGCGTTAAAAATTAAAAAAGCTCAAAATTACGTTTGGATCAATTTAGAGCATGAATTAGGCCATTTGCGTGTTTTAAAAAATTACTGCGCAAAAACACGTTTTTGCGCGTGCGTACATAGAAAGCGTAAAAAATAACAATTTTTTGTACAAATTGCATTCTACTCATCTTCCATAGTACATTCACCAAATTCGAGTCCATTTCGACTTAAAATAGTGCTATACGAGCACATTAAAAATGACAAAATGCGCACATTAATTGTACAAAAGTGTTAAAAATGGTAAAAAAATAAGGCCTTTTTAAAATGAATATAACTCTTCAGAATGGAAGGTGACCCCCATTTTTTTTAACTTACTATGGTAGCCAATGAGTTGTAGAAATAATTGTACATACACATTAGACGTACAAAATGGTATGACGGCATCGTTTGGCCACATGAATTTTTAAAATAGGGTTTTTTCCTCATTTGTCATAGACCATCATATTCAACAGAGCGCAACTCGCTTATCTGTGATCGATTTTCTTTTAATTTGTATTATATTCTACCTTAACCAAGTATGTTACTCATGAATTGCCAATATTTTCATTTCGATGACGTCATCGCGTCTTAAAATTTGAATAACGGTGGTTACGTAATTTCACCTACAATGTATATTTGAATACCTTACAGCTCTTCTGAATTAAAGTTGACCTTGATGTTTATAACTTATTATGAGAGTTGGTGAAATGTAGATATGAATTCATATACAAATTAAGCCAATCTGATGTTGTAACGTTATCATATGGCCAGTTGAAGCAAAAAAGTAGTTTTTAAAATTCTTTAGTCAAAGTTATACAAATTTCAAAGAGCGCTCACCGCGCTTCTACGTGCCAAATTTTCTTCCAATTGTTATATTTTATTGCTCAATTCATTATCTTTCGATATTGTTATCCACAAGTTTATTTTGATAATGTCATCATACCAAAAAGTTAGATCATGATTTGTGTCCGTAATTTCACCAATGCTACACTGTATATAGATATACAGTATATACTGTACATGTATATGGTATATAATAGGCACAACTCAGCACTATAAGCGTATAATAGGATGGCATAAATCAACATTTTCCGATCATATGTTAACGTACGTGCATGTTTAAAAAATATTAATGTCAATAAAATGATAAAAATGATCACCTATAATTCGTCAAAGTGACGAATTAAATTCTAGTGAGAAATTGTTTTTGTAAAAAAAAATGTTTCTTCGCAATTTCTTTCTGTACAGATTTTGTGTAACAAATATCTCAAAAAGTTTAATGTCAATGATTACCAAAATTTCTGAATGTCTTTTAAATACTTTAACTTAGTCCTAATAAGCTTTTCAGCGTGATCACTCATCCGTGACGTCACGTATACGCCATTTTGTGAAATCACATTATCAATCATATATCCATAATTCATTATCACATATTTATGTAATTCACTACACGTAAACTTCAGGTCAAGGGTAAAAATATGAGCAAATAAAAACACCCGTGCACGTAGGGTCAAGCGCGTGGAATCGCGCATTAAAAATTTAAAAAGCTCAAAATCACGTTTTAATCAATTTAGAGCATGAATTAGGCCATTTGCGTGTTTCAAAAAATTACTGCGCAAAAAAAATATTTCGCGTGCGCGATACTTACAAGGCGTAAAAATTGCAATTTTTTATACAAATCGCATTCTACTCACCATCCTTAGTACATTCACCAAATTTGAGTCAGTTCCGACTTAAAATAACGCTATACGAGCAGGTTAAAAATGACAAAATGCGCAAATTAATTGCATCAAAGTGCTGAAAATTGTGAAAAATAAGGCCTTTTTAAAATGAATATAACTCTTCAGAATGGCAGGTGACCCCCAATTTTTTTAACTTATTCTGGAAGCCATTGGGTTGTAGATACACATTCATGTACACATTAGACGTACAAAATGGTATGACGTCATCAAATGGCCACTTCAATTAAAAAATTAGTAATTTTTATCTTTTTGTGTGGGTTATCACATTCAATAGAGCGCATCTCCGTTATTTGAGCCCGATTTTCGCAGAAATGTTAGTATGTGCTTGCTCAATTAATTATCTTTCTCATGAGTTGTCAACATTTTATTTTGATGACGTCATCACGCGTAAAAACTTGAATAAACTAGGTCGTGTAATTTCAGCTACACCATACATTTGAATATCTTATAGCTCTTCAGAATTAAAGGTAACCTTGAAGATTATAACTTATTATGAAAGCTGATGAAATGTAGATATGAATTCATATAAAAATTAAGCCTATCGGATGTTGTGATGTTATCATATGGCCAGTTGAAGTTAAAAAGTAGTTTTTAAATTTCGTTAGTCGTAGTTAATCAAATTTCAAAGAGCGCGCATTGCGCTTCTACGGGTCAATTTCTCTTCCAATCCTTATATTTATTTGCTCAATTCATTATCTTTCGAAATTGTCATCTTCGAGTTTATTTTGATAATTCCATTATACCAAAAAATTAGAACATGATGTGGGTCCCATAATTTCACCTATGCTACACTGTATATAGATATTATACAGTATATACTGTACATATTGTATATGACACATAGGTACAACTCAGCGCTATAAGTGTATATGCATCATGTCATAGGATGGCGTACATCAACTTTTTACGATGGTATGTTAACGTACGTCCATGTTTAAAAAATTGTTAATTTCATTAAAATGATAAAAATGATCACCTATAATTCGTCAAAGTGACGAATTAAATTCTAGTTATAAAATTTAGAATAAAATGATCACCTATTGTTATTGTATAAAATCTTTATTATTATTTTTCTTTTTTTTTTTTGGTTTTCCGCAACGAAGTTGCAGGAAAACCTCTTGTGATTGTACGAAATCATCATCATCATCTTTTTTTTCATCTTCTTTCTTTCTGTATGATTTTTGTGTAACGCTTTTCTCTAAAACTTGCAAACATAACATTTTTTTAACTATGTTGACATTTTGACATTTATGTAACGTCGTCAAGCGAAGCTTTTCATGATGCTTACAATTGCGCAACGTGACGTACGCGCGATTTAACGATTTTCTCGTATTTAACATAGCTCGACAACCAAATAACATTTCAACTTGAAACTTTGCAAAAGTTTAATTTATATTATGCGCTAACTTTCTGTGGAAAAAAAATTGCGTGTTTTACACAAAGTTACGCGCGCACGCGCATTTAAAATTTCAAAATGCGCAAAATTAATTTATAATCAACTTTCTACGCGTTTCATGTCGTTTTAAGCATGTCAAAAATTCCCACGCGTGCGCACATTTTTACGTGTGCGTTGCGCACGTAGCATTGAAAACGTATTTTTTTCGCGTGATTTATGTTTTTCCAGCCTTTTCTAGTAATTTTACCAAATTTTAAACAATTTCGACTTAAAGATACGTCATACGAGCACGTCGAATTGGACAATTTGCGCGCGTTTTTTATGAAAAGGTTAAAAAATTCGTTTAAAATATGCCTTTTTTTAAACAGTCGTAATTTCTAAACTAGACGGTCAACTTTTTGTGGATGGCATATTCTGGAAGTAGATGAGTTGTAGATATCGTATCAGGTATTAATATGGCTAACCGGACATTGTGACGTCATCGTATGGCCACGCGAATATAAAATTTAGGATTTTTGTATCTTTCGTCATAGCTTACCACATTGAATAGAGCGCATCTCCACTTATCCGTTTTCCATTTTCACCCCGATTTTGATATTGTCTAGGTCAATCAACTATCTTTCGCAGGAGTTAAAAATATTTTAATTTTTTTGACGTCATCATGCCTAAAAATTTAAATCACGTGTGGCATTAATTTCATCTTTACAGTAAATTTTAATCTGTTATAGCTCGTAAGAATAAAATGTGATAATCACGATTAAAACTTTTTCTGGAAGCTATTGGATTGTAGATACGAAACTATGTAAAAATGTTGCCAATCGGATGTTGTGACGTCATCATATGCCCAGTTAAATAAAAAAGGTCGTATTTTCATCTTTTGCGTCATAATTCATTACATTTAAAAGAGCGCGCATCAATATTTCACGTATTCAAATTTCTTCTACACGCTAATACGTTGTTGCTGAGATAATTTCCTTTCGGAAATGCTACCTTCGCGTTTCATTTTAAAACCGTCAACATGTTAAAAATTGCAATAAATATCGGGTCCCGTAATTTCACCTATTCTACACTGTATGTGATATGGATACAGATTATACTGTGTATACTATATATGAATTTAAATAATAAAATTCAGCAATAACAACATATCATATTCTTCAGTTCAGGTCATAATGCCAACGTGAACACTTCCTTTTGTCCTCAACCTATCCCCTTAATGTTAATGTTGCACCACTTGCGCGGCGGAAAACCAAACTCGTCAAAGTGACGAGTTACATGTCTAGTCTTTTTATTGTTTCTGTACACTATTTTGTGTAACAATTATCTCAAAAAGTTTAATGTCAATGATTACAAAAATTTCAGAATATCTTTCAAATAATATAACTTAATCCTAATAAGCTTTCCAGCGTGATCACTCATCCGTGACGACATTTATACGCCATTTTGCGAAATCACATTATCAATCATATCTCCATAATTCATTATCACATATTAATGAAATTCACTACACGTAAACTTCAGATCAAGGGTAAAAATATTAGCAAATAAAAACGCACGCGCACGTAGGTTCATGCGCGTGATATCGCGCGTTAAAAATTTAAAACGCTCAAAATTAAGTTTTGATCAATTTAGAGCATGAATTAGGCCATTTGCGTGTTTCAAAAAATTACTGCGCAAAAATGCGTTTTTGCGCGCGCGATACTTAAAAAGCGTAAAAAATATGAATTTTTTTTACAAATCTCATTCTACTCACCATCCTTAGTACATTCACCAAATTTGAGTCAGTTCCGACTTAAAATAACGCTATACGAGCACGTTAAAAATGACAAAATGCGCATATTAATTTTACAAAAGTTCTGAAAATGGTGAAAAATAGGTCTTTTTTAAAATGAAAATAATTCTTCAGAATGCAAGATGACCCCCGATTTTTTTAACTTATTCTGGAAGCCATTGAGTTGTAGATATGAATTCATGTACACACTTTACGTACAAAATGTTTTGACGTCATCAAATGGCCACTTGAATTTAAAAATTAGGATTTGTTATCTTTTTGTGTAGATTATCACATTCAACAGAGCGCATCTTGGTTATGTGTGCTCGAATTTCGCACAACTTTCAGTATGTGCTTGCTTAATTAATTATCTTTATCATGAGTTGACACTATCTTCATTTTAATGACGTCATCACGCGTAAAAACTTGAATAACGTAGGCCGTGTAATTTCACCTTCGCAGTAAATTTGAATATCTTACAGCTCTTCAGAATTGAAGGTTACCTTGATGATTATAATTTATTATGAAAGCTGATGAAATGTAGATATTAATTCATATAAAAATTAAGCCTATCGGATGTTGTGACGTTAACATATGGCCAGTTGAAGTGAAAAAGTAGTTTTTTCATATTTTTCGTCAAAGTTATACACAATTCAAAGAGTGCGCACAGCGCTTCTACGTGCCAAATTTTTTTCCAAATCTTATATTTTTTTGCTCAATTAATTATCTTTCGAAATTGTCATCTTAAAGTTTAGTTTGATAACGTCATCATGCCAAAAAATTAGAACATGTGTGTCCCGTAATTTCACCTATGCTACACTGTATATAGATATACAGTATATACTGTACATATTGTATATGGCATATAGGCACAACTCAGCACTATAAGCATATAATAGGATGGCATACATCAACATTTTCCGATCGTATGTTAACGTACGTGCATGTTTAAAAAAAATTAATTTCAGTAAAATGATAAAAATGATCACCTATAATTCGTCAAAGTGACGAATTAAATTCTAGTTAGGTGATCATTTAGAATAAAATGATCACCTATTGTTATTGTATAAAATCTTTATTTATTTTTTTTCTTTTTATTCTTTCTGTACACTTTTTGTGTAACAAATATCTCAAAAAGTTTAATGTCAATGATTACCAAAATTTCACAATGTCTTTTAAATACTTTAACTTAGCCATAATAAGCTTTTCAGCGTGATCACTCATCCGTGACGTCATTTATACGCCATTTTGCGAAATCACATTATCAATTATATCTCCATAATTCATCATCACATATTAATGAAAATCACTAAACGTAAACTTCAGGTCAAGGGTAAAAATATTAGCAAATAAATACACACGCGCACGTAGGGTCATGCGCGTGAAATCGCGCGTTAAAAATTTAAAACGCTCAAAATTAAGTTTTGATCAATTTAGAGCATGAATTAGGCCATTTGCGTGTTTCAAAAAATTACTGCGCAAAAACACGTTTTTGCGCGTGCGTACATAGGAAGCGTAAAAAACAAAATTGTTTTGTACAAATTGCATTCTACTCATCTTCCTTAGTACATTCACTAAATTTGAGTCCATTCCGACTTAAAATAACGCTAAACGAGCACGTTAAAAATGACAAAATACGCAAATTAATTGTACAAAAGTGCTAAAAATGGTAAAAAATAAGGCGTTTTTAAAATGAATATAACTCTTCAGAATGGAAGATGACCCCCATTTTTTTTAACTTATTATAGAAGTTAATGAGTTGTAGATATAAATGTATATACCCATTAGACGTACAAAATGGTATGACGTCATCATTTGGCCACATGAATTTTTAAAATAGGGTTTTTTCCCATTTTGTCATAGACCACCATATTCAACAGAGCGTAACTCGCTTATCTGTGCTCGATTTTTTTAAAATTTTTAATATATTCTACCTCAACCAATTATGTTACTCATGAGTTGCCAATATTTTCATTTCGATGACATCATCACGTCTTAAAATTTGAATAACGGTGGTTACGTAATTTCACCTACAACGTATAGTTGAATACCTTACAGCTCTTCTGAATTAAAGTTGACCTTGATGTTTATAACTTATTATGAGAGCTGGTGAAATGTAGATATAAATGCATATAAAAATTAAGCCTATCGAATGTTATGAAGTTACCACATGGCCAGTTGAAGTTAAAAAGTAGTTTTATCATCTCTTTCGTCAAAGTTATACACATTTTGAAGAGGGCGCACCGCGCTTCTACGTGCCAAATTTTCTTCTAAGTGTTATATTTTATTGCTCAATTCATTATCTTTCGATATTGGTATCCACAAGTTTATTTTGATAATGTCATCAGTGCAAAAAACTTAGAACATGATGTGTGTCCGTAATCTCACCAATGCTACACTGTATATAGATATACAGTATACTGTACATATTTGTGATATGACATATAATAGGCACAACTAAGCACTATAAGCGTATACTGTAATAGGATGGCATACATCAACATTTTCCGATCGTATGTTAACATACGTGCATGTTTAAAAAATATTAATGTCAATAAATTTATAAAAATGATCACCTATAATTCGTCAAAGTGACGAATTAAATTCTAGTTAGGTGATCATTTAGAATAAAATGATCACCTATTGTTATTGTACTTGCATTAAAATATTTTTCTTCTTTCTGTACACTTTTTGTGTAACAAATATCTCAAAAAGTTAAATGTCAATGATTACCAAAATTTCACAATGTCTTTCAAATACTGTAACTTAGTCCTAATAAGCTTTTGAGCGTGATCACTCACCCGTGACGTCATTTATACGCCATTTTGTGAAATCACATTATCAATCATATCTCCATAATTCATTATCACATATTAATAAAATTCACTACACGTAAGGTTCAGGCCAAGGGTAAAAATATTAGCAAATAAAAACGCACGTGCACGTTGGGTCATGCGCGTGAAATCGCGCGTTAAATATTAAAAAAGCTCAAAATTACGTTTTGATCAATTTAGAGCATGAATTAGGCCATTTGCGTGTTAAAAAAAATTACTGCGCAAAAACACGTTTTTGCGCGTGCGTACATAGAAAGCGTAAAAAATACCAATTTTTTGTACAAATTGCATTCTACTCATCTTCCTTAGTACATTCACCAAATTTGAGTCCATTTCGACTTAAAATAGTGCTATACAAGCAGGTTAAAAATGACAAAATGCGCACATTAATTGTACAAAAGTGCTAAAAATGGTAAAAAATAAGGCCATTTTAAAATGAATATAACTCTTCAGAATGGAAGGTGACCCCCAATTTTTTTAACTTATTATGGAAGCCAATGAGTTGTAGATATAAGTGTATATACACATTAGACGTACAAAATGGTACAACGTCATCATTTGGCCACATGAATTTTAAAAATAGGGTTTTTACGTCTTTTGTCATAGACCACCATATTCAACAGAGCGCAACTTGCTTATCTGTGATCGATTTTCTTTAAATTTTTAATATGTTCTACCTCAACCAATTATGTTACTCATGAATTGCCAATATTTTCATTTTTAAACGTAATCACGTATTAAAATTTGAATAACGGTGGTTACGTAATTTCACCTACAACGTATATTTGAATAACTTACAGCTCTTCTGAATTAAAGTTGACCTTGATGTTTGTAACTTATTATGAGAGCTGGTAAAATGTAGATATGAATTTATGTAAAAATTAGGCCTATCGGATGTTATAACGTTATCATATGGCCAGTTGAAGTTAAAAAGTAGTTTTTTCATCTTTTTCGTCAAAGTTATACACATTTTAAAGAGAGCGCACCGCGCTTCTACGTGCCAAATTTTCTTCCAATTGTTATATTTTATTGCTCAATTCATTATCTTTCGATATTGTTATCCACAAGTTTATTTTGATGATGTCATCAGTGCCAAAATATTAGAACATGATGTGTGTCCATAATTTCACCAATGCTACACTGTATATAGATATACAGTATATACTGTACATAATGTATATGGCATTATAATAGGCACAACTCAGCACTATAAGCGTATAATAGGATGGCATACATCAACATTTTTCGATTGTATGTTAACATACGTTCATGTTTAAAAAATATTAATGTCAATAAAATTATAAAAATGATCACCTAAAATTCGTCAAAGTGACGAATTAAATTCTAGTGAGAAATTGTTTTTGTAAAACAAAAAATGTTTCTTCGCAATTTCTTTCTGTACAGATTTTGTGTAACAAATATCTCAAAAAGTTTAATGTCAATGATTACCAAAATTTCTGAATGTCTTTCAAATACTTTAACTTAGTCCTAATAAGCTTTTCAGCGTGATCACTCATCCGTGACGTCATTTAGACGCCATTTTGTGAAATCACATTATCAATCATATCTCCGTAATTCATTATCACATATTAATGAAATTCACTACACGTAAACTTTAGGTCAAGGGTAAAAATATTAACAAATAAAAACGCGCGCACACGTAGGGTCATGCGCGTGAAATCGCGCGTTAAAAATTTAAAAAGCTCAAAATTAAGTTTTGATCAATTTAGAGCATGAATTAGGCCATTTGCGTGTTTCAAAAAATTACTGCGTAAAAAAAATATTTTGCGCGCGCGATACTTACAAAGCGTAAAAAATGCAATTTTTTTATACAAATCGCATTCTACTCACCAGCCTTAGTACATTCACCAAATTTGAGTCAGTTCCAACTTAAAATAACGCTATACGAGCAGGTTAAAAATGACAAAATGCGCAAATTAATTGCATCAAAGTGCTGAAAATGGTGAAAAATAAGGCCTTTTTAAAATGAATATAAATCTTCAGAATGGCAGGTGACCCCTAATTTTTTTAACTTATTCGGGAAGCCATTGGGTTGTAGATACATATTCATGTACACATTAGACGTACAAAATGGAATGACGTCATCAAATGGCCACTTGAATTTAAAAATTAGTAATTTTTATCTTTTTGTGTGGGTTATCACATTCAATAGAGCGCATCTCCGTTATTTGAGCCCGATTTTCGCTCAAATTTCAGTATGTGCTTGCTAAATTAATTATCTTTATCCTGAGTTTCCACTATTTTCATTATGATGATGTCATCACGCGTAAAAACTTAAATAACGTAGGTTGTCTAATTTCACCTACAGCATACATTTGAATATCTTACAGCTCTTCAGAATTAAAGGTGACCTTGAAGATTTTAATTTATTATAAAAGCTGATGAAATGTAGATATGAATTCATACAAAAAATAAGCCTATCGGATGTTGCGACGTTATCATATTGCCAGTTGAAGTTAAAAAGTAGTTTTTAAATTTCTTTAGTCAAAGTTATACAAATTTCAAAGAGCGCGCATTGCGCTTCTACATGCCAAATTTTCTTCTAATTCTTATATTTATTTGCTCAATTCATTATCTTTCGAAATTGTCAACTTCGAGTTTATTTTGATAATTCCATCATACCAAAAAATTAGAACATAATTGTGTCCTGTAATTTCACCTATGCTACACTGTATATAGATATACAGTATATACTGTACATATTGTATATGGCATACAATAGGCACAACTCAGCACTATAAGCGTATAATAGGATGGCATACATCAACATTTTCCGATCGTATGTTAACGTACGTGCATGTTTAAAAAATTTTAATGTCAATAAAATTATAAAAATGATCACCTATAATTCGTCAAAGTGACGAATTAAATTCTAGTTAATCATTTTTATTTGTATCAAATTAGTAAATATAACGTATATTTGATATAATAAAGTACTTTAGAAAGTAAAAAAATTATATTTAGTAAGTTAATTTAGTGTGTTTAATCTAGGCCCAAAAGCTAGGCCCACAGTTTCAATTCTGACAGCGCTTGCCTAGGGCGATATTGCCTAGCAACCACCCTATACTGCTAGTGTTAACATGATTTGTTCTTCATTAAGCGCACATTTAACTTATTTTAAAGATGTAAATCACTCTATATATCTTAATTTGTAATATATTTTACATATTATACTTTTTGTTAAAAATGATGATAGATGGATATAGCCTAGCTAGCTAGGCCGAAGTCTAGTACCTAGTTAGTAGCCTACTACTATATTAACTAGGCCTCTCTAGACTCTGCCATTGGCCAAGTCGATGGGCATTGCAAGGCCCTACATCAGGTAGTCCGTAAACAGTAGTCTTAGCCTATTGTAGGCATACCTTGTATTACTTAGTATGCCTTGTCTAGGCCTAGACTGGAATGCAGTGTTAGGTATTTTCAAAATATTGGATCAATTTACATAGGACGTCCTGTTGAAGTAATTTTAATTTGGCATAATAAATGCAATAGGCCTAGGCTAATAGTTAGTAGTAAATATTAGATACTGTATATATTTTAATATCATTTATTTATTTTTCTATTAGTATTGGTTTAGACAGCTGGACAAATGTTTGGTGAATATTATATGCCTCCACTACCGTCCTAGTTACATGGAATGCTGCTGTTGGTCAGGTAAGGTATTATTAAGATAAAAATAAAACAATTTATATACAACCTGTTGAATTAATTTTAATTTGGCATAATAAATGTAAATAGGCCTAGGCTAGTATTAGTTTCAATATTTTTTTAGATAATATAGTTTAATTTCATTTATTTTTCTATTGGTTTAGACTGCTGAACACATATATCTGGTCAATGTTATATGCCTCCTCCACTGCCGTCCTAGTTAGGCTACATGGAATGATGCTGTTGGTCAAGTAAGGTAATAAGATAAAGACAAATATTTAAAATGTATTAATAAATTGTCTAAACAAATTGCATCCTGCAAACTACACAAGATGGGTGGGGGATCGAATTAAAAAATCCTGGATCCACCCAATTTATAGTTATATAGGGGGAAGGCTTAATTTTCTGGATATTTTCATCATAATTATTCGAGTAAAAGTTAAAGAGGTATTATTGAAAACAAAAATGAAGTGGAGTATTGTGACAAATTATCTAGGCTTGTAAGCCGACAGTCTTTATTGGCCAGGGCTAGCGATTGTCTATCGTCTACCGCTATTATCTGTACTGTCTTTCAGTTGTAAAGCTGTTTGGATGTAATTTAACATTATTTAACTATTTTTTTTTTAGATACAATTGCTAACAAACCTGGATGGAGCACAATAATCATGCAGAGAGAAACAGGACTATCAAAACAATTGTATACGTTTTAGCAAGTTGTACTTGTGTAGTAATAAATGAAAATAAGAAAATCCATATAAAAACCACATATGAAACTTTTTAAATTACTCTATTGTTTTATTCAAAAACAGTAAATAAATAAATTCAAATACCATATTACTGTAGTACATTCATGTTCAGATCACAGCATTCTGTCCAACTTTTATTTAGATAAATAATTCCTGACTGAAATATATATTATATACAATTGTCATCAAAATAAATAGTTTTGTTACTTAAAGATGGTCATCATGTGACTTGTCTTGAATTATTTATGTCCAATTCTCAATTCTGCAGTTTATACTCTGATAATTTTGCAACCACAGCTCCAACAATGAAAATAGTAGTATAGTCCTAACAACAGTATTTAATTTAATCAGTCTTTAAACAATGTTGATGCCTTGCTGACTTGAAAATCTGTGTAGATAAAAAAAAGGTAATTTACAATAAATATTGTGTTATCTCATTTTAAATATTATGGAACACAGATCTTCAATTAAATAATGCATATGTTATTGTTATGCCTACTACCAGGAGAGACTACCCTGGTCAGTAGCTAGTAGAAGGCAGGCTATTGCTCTACTCTAGTCTAGTAGTAGGAACTAGATGGACAAGGTTGCAGCTAGCTAGGTTAGGCCTAGTTTTTTTTAATTTAATCATCATATAATATTATTATTATGAATCAACCTACTGTAACAGATCAATTAATAACAAATGATGCATCCATTTTTTTAAACAAAATATAAAAAAGTACTACTAGGCCTAGTACTAGCCCTTTGGATAGTAGCACTACACTACTACTAGTAGTAGCAGTAGTAGAAGGAGTCTGCCTATAATCCTCCTATATATAATATAGGCCTAGTAGTTAGCTAGGGCCTAGGCTAGTCTAGATCTAAAGAAAAGAGTAGACAGTAGTTACTACTGGAACTAGCCTAGGCCTAGGTAATAGGCCATATTTTTAGTGAAATTAGTGTAAGCCTAGGACTATAGGTAGAATAGTGGGTAGGAATACTAGGCCTAGATAGTAGTTGCGCCTAGGCTAGTCTAGGTAGGCCTAGAGAGAGGTAGGCTATGCCAACAAGGTAGGCCCACTAACTACTACTAGGCTAGCTAGCTAGATGCTAGGCCTGAAGTTCGCCTTAAAATTCAATTTCTTTACATGAAATTCAAATAAAATTACACAAGAGTCTTCTTTAAATATCAAGACTTACTTTGTTTTCCAATAATTTCATTTATGCTTCTGGTTTAATGGCAAAATTGGTTGTTTTATGTTACTATTTATTCATCAGGCATCTGTCACACGTGTACAAGTACAGTACTGTGTGCAGAACCTATAATCTGACCTCTAGTTGAACTTGTGCAGGGTAAATTATACCCTGGACGCGTAGTACGCGAATGCAATGCTAGCGTGTTTAGAACAAGTTTAGAAGGAAACATCATGGACCACCTAGCTGCTGTAATTTTCCATGGCTTAATCCAGGACTAGTTAGTCCAGGTTTCATGAATACGATATCAAGGATAGTCCAGGATTATCCTTAGTCCTGGACTAGATAGTCCAGGACTAAGGATAGTCCAGGACTAAAGATAGTCCCCTTTCATGAATACCAGCCCAAGTATTTAAATTCAGACATAACCCTAATGTTATCGTTTACAATTTTCAGATTTTCATGTAATTTCCAGAAGTCAATTATCATTTCACATGTCTTTTTGGTATTTAATTTAAAATAATTATCATTACACCAGTAAGTAAACCTTGACACCTCATTATAATATTCATTTATTGTACACGTAATGCGTTTTTGATAAATTCCATTACTGCAATTCCATCACCACCACCACCTTGCCCCATCCAATTCCCGTAGCTAAATTTTCAATTCTTCTCAATTATTTTCGGAGTCCAGATATTCTTCATTTTTGTATATACCGGTAGTATTCGTTTTTTTGTTTTTTCCGCATGAATTCCTATTAAGGGGATAATTTTATTTTTTTGGTTAGTGTCCCAAAAGTGTACCCTTAATATGGGGTTCTACTGTGGTTAAAGGCATGACCTATATGGTATACAAGCGAAGCAAACATACCATCTAGTATTAGTAATTAGATTGCTTTGTATTGACCAACATACCTTATAATAAGCCACCTGTTCATTGAGTATATTTACCCTCATGTCATAACTTGTAATTTTTGTTTCCAATTCTGACTCATGTTCTAGTAGTATCTTAACCTTGGCCAATTCAGCACTGTATTTGCTGTCTAAGTCTAGCAGGGATGAGTTAAGGCTATTGTTACTTTCCTGCACTTCATTCTAAAATATTAACATCAAACAGATAACAATGTTCTTAATCAATTATTGGATGTTAACTGGTCAGTACTATCATACCTGAAGAAAATAATATGTTGTTAGTGCTATTTTGTGTCATACTGTATTATTATATACATACTAACTAATTGTTAACACGATGTTTTCAAAATGAAACAAGGAAATAACAGCTTCCAATTAATTATCTGAACTTCAGATACTCAGGATCGAGATGCCCGCTCTTTTAAATTTGATGAATTATGACGCAAAAGATGAAAATTTTTTAAATTCAACTGGCCATATGATGATGTCACAATATATGATAGGCAAAATTGTTACAGGAATTCATATCTACAATTCAACAGCTTCCATAATTAATATGTTTTAATCATAACTATCACTATCACAATTCGGAGGAGCTATATAAGAGATGGAAAAAATACTGTAATGATGAAATTAAGTGACCCAGGTTATTCAAATGTTTAGACATGACAGACGTCATCAATATTAAAATTATGAAAAAATTTAAATATGAATATGGTTAAGCGAGATGCTTGGAATTAAATTTAATTAACTAGCATAAAAAAGAAAAAAAATGACATCAAGACACTCACTCGTCAAGCAAAATTGTTACATGAATTTATATCTACTCATTAGTTTTCATAAGTCGAAAAAATGGTTGAGGATCACGAAGAGCGATAATAGATTCAAAATAGGCATTTTTTTCTACAATTTGCATTAAATTAGTCACATGGGATGAATTCCCAATTTGATAGCCTTTTGATCCAGGGGTATTTTTTTTATTATTTAAGAAGTCATAATTCAGTAAATATTTTGTTTACAAACTTTTTATATAGCCTATGACCATTTCCGTAGCAAGATGGATGTTGGGTGTGAATTTCAGACGGATCAGATGTTGAACGGCGTAGTGCATAGCGGACAAACATTTTGTGTTTGCATTTTATATATATGGATTTTTACACATTGTCATTAGTGTATCTTCCATGTCTAAAGGTGTGAACCATCAAAAAAAGAAAAAAGAAATTAGATTGCCAAAATAAAGCGGATTGGATCATTGTTTAGCTAACACATGTGCATGCAGCATTACATAGACAGAGGAGATCTTACTTTCTTGGTATCAATCGTTTTACACCGTTCTGCACCAAAATTGTTTTGATAGACTTGAAGTAGAACAGTCGTTTAAACAAAAAACATAATAGCAACCAAAGATCGTATAGCGCCACGTAGTGGCGCTATACGATCCGTGGCGCTATAGTATCTTTGATAGCAACCATGTGTGTTATTGTACATACCAACATCTCTACTGTTTTTTCATGTTTTGATTCTGTGTTAGTAAAGCTCTCCTGAATTAATGCAAGTTTGGTTTTGTCATCTTCCCAAGCTTCTCTGAGAGATTCCAATTTGGCCTGGAGATCAGATCGTTCTTTCAATAAGCTGGCATTGTAATCCTTGGAATTCTTAAGTCCTTCATGGACAGTTGCCAATGAATTCTGTGTCTATTGGAATGAGTTACAGGTTTGGCAATTTTATGTTTTAGAGAAGGATGTAAACTGTTTTAATAAATATCATAAATAAAAAATGATATAAAATATTTAAAGCCACCTAGTGTACAACAAATATTATAAACTATATTATTAGAGAAATGACTATACACTGGAAATATTGTATAACAATAATAATAATAATATAATAATAATAACAATAACTTTATTTGAAAACGGAAAACTTGATCACCGTTTCAGTATACAAAACTATTTACAAAAAAAAACAAGAATGTTAACTAAAACTAGATTTGAACTCGTCACTATGGACGAGTTATGTTATCTGCCGCACAAACTCCATGTGCACGTCATACGTTAGAATATTGCGCACAGAAAAATGATCATTGTGACGTGAAGAAAATAAAATGTTAGTATGCCCTCTATTTGTGTCTATGTATAATACAGTATACACTATACTATACTATACGACTTACATACTACATACAGTGCAGAATAGGTGAAAATAACGGGACCTGTCTTTTATTCCAATTTTTAACATGACGTCATCGAAATGAAACATGTAGATAGCAATTTTGGAAGAGAATTATCTGAGCAACAACATATTAACGTGTTAAAGAAAATTACGTACCTAGAACATAGATGCGCGCTCTTTTAAATGCTATGACGCAAAATATGAAAATACGACTTTTATAACTCAACTTGGCCATATATATATAAATATATATATGTGTCACAACATCCGATGCGCAAAATTTGTACATGAATTCTACAATTCAATAGCTTCCAGAAAACGTTTTAATCATGAGTATCACTTTTCATTCTGAAGAGCTGTAACATATTGAAATTTACTGTAATGATGAAAATAAGTGATCCAAGTTATTCACGCTTTTGAACATGATGACGTCATTAAAATTTTAAAAATGGTGAATCATTGGAAAGACAATTGATTGACCTAGACAATACCAAAATCTTGAGGAAATTGAGGTACGCATAAGTGGAGATGTGCTCTATTACATGTGATGAGTTATGACGAAAGAGAAAAAATCCTATATTTTATATTTGGGTGGCCATACGATGACGTCACAATGTCCTGTTAGCCATATTGATGCATGATTCGATATCTACTGATCACCTTCCAGAATTTATAATAAAAATAAATTTCACCGTTTATTTTAGAAACTATTACTGTTTAAAAAAAGACATAATTTTTACGAATTTTTTACTTTACTTTTCATAAAAAACGTGCGTGAATTGTCTAATTTGACGTGCGCATCCGAGAGGTAAAAATTCTGCATGAATTCATATCTACAACAAATCTGCTTACATATTAAGTTGGGGGTCACCATTGATCCTGAGGAGCTATAATAGATTCAAAATAGTCAAAATTTTGACAATATTGTGTAACTTTTTCAACTAAAATGCGTGCAAATGGTCTAAATCAATATGTTCGTATGACATCATTTTAATTTGAAATTATGTCAATCTTTTTGAAAATGACTAGGAAAGGCTGGAAAATTACAATTCAAGAGAAAAAACATGATATTCATGCTCTGTGCGGACTGTACGCATAAAATTGTCCACGCGCGGGGGAATTTTTTACTTGCGCAATGTCATGAATCGCGTAGTAAGTTGATTAGAAATTAATTTTGCACATTTAGAAATTTTAAATGCGCGTGCACAGGTAACCTCTTCTAAAACATGCCATTTTTAGTGCACAAAAAGTTGACCCTTGATAAGAATTAACCTTTCATCCAAGTGTCAATAAAAAATCACTTTTAGTTTTTATCCTATGATCAATCATTGAAATTCATAAAATCGCGCGTAAGTCATGTTGCGCAACTAAAAAAATAGGAGGTGCACAACTTCACGTAAATGTCCATATGCTGAATTGACAAAGTTATGAAATGTTATGTTTACAAGTTTTTGTGATACGCGAAACACAAAAATGGAGGAGAAAGAAAGAAGAACTAGACATGAGTTAGTTATCCGCACGACAAACGCCCTACGCCAAGTGCACGTCATACGTTAGAATATTGCGCACAGAAAAAAGTTTATGCCATTATAAGCTGCAGAAAACAAAATGCTGTCAGTGTGCTCTCTATTTTGTGTCCAAGTATATAGGCCTACAGTATACACTATATACTGTGTACTGTACTGTGTACATTGAAGAAATTTGGATACGTAGAATATAGATGCGCGCTCTTTTAAATGTGATGAACTATGACGCAAAATAAGAAAGTACGACTTTTATAATTTGTACATGAATTCGTATCTACAATTCAACAGCTTCCAGAAACGTTTTAATCATGAGTATGTGGGAAACGCATAGTGCGATGCGCTCTATTAATTGAGATTAACTAGTGCAAAAGAGAAATAATCAATTTGTAAAATTCGAGTGGGCCATATGGTGATGTCAGAACATCCGGTGGGTACAAATTGTACATGAATTGATATCTACAACTCATTAGCTTCCATAATACATAAAAAAAAATGGTGGTCACCTGCCATCCTGAAGAGCTATAACACAGGATTAAAAATAGGTATATTTTTGCACAAATTTACATTAAACTAGAATTTAATTCGTCACTTTGACGAATTATAGGTGATCATTTTTATCATTTTACTGAAATTAATTTTTTTTAAACATGCATGTACGTTAACATACGATCGGAAAATGTTGATGTATGCCATCCTATTATATGCTTATAGTGCTGAGTTGTGCCTATATGCCATATACAATATGTACAGTATATACTGTATATCTATATACAGTGTAGCATAGGTGAAATTACGGGACACACATGTTCTAATTTTTTGGCATGATGACGTTATCAAACTAAACTTTAAGATGACGATTTCGAAAGATAATTAATCGAGCAAAAAAATATAAGATTTGGAAAAAAAATTGGCACGTAGAAGCGCTGTGCGCGCTCTTTGAATTGTGTATAACTTTGACGAAAAATATGAAAAAACTACTTTTTCACTTCAACTGGCCATATGTTAACGTCACAACATCCGATAGGCTTAATTTTTATATGAATTAATATCTACATTTCATCAGCTTTCATAATAAATTATAATCATCAAGGTAACCTTCAATTCTGAAGAGCTGTAAGATATTCAAATTTACTGCGAAGGTGAAATTACACGGCCTACGTTATTCAAGTTTTTACGCGTGATGACGTCATTAAAATGAAGATAGTGTCAACTCATGATAAAGATAATTAATTAAGCAAGCACATACTGAAAGTTGTGCGAAATTCGAGCACACATAACCAAGATGCGCTCTGTTGAATGTGATAATCTACACAAAAAGATAACAAATCCTAATTTTTAAATTCAAGTGGCCATTTGATGACGTCAAAACATTTTGTACGTAAAATGTGTACATGAATTCATATCTACAACTCAATGGCTTCCAGAATAAGTTAAAAAAATCAGGGGTCATCTTGCATTCTGAAGAATTATTTTCATTTTAAAAAAGACCTATTTTTCACCATTTTCAGAACTTTTGTAAAATAAATGTGCGCATTTTGTCATTTTTAACGTGCTCGTATAGCGTTATTTTAAGTCGGAACTGACTCAAATTTGGTGAATGTACTAAGGATGGTGAGTAGAATGAGATTTGTAAAAAAAATTCATATTTTTTACGCTTTTTAAGTATCGCGCGCGCAAAAACGCAATTTTGCGCAGTAATTTTTTGAAACACGCAAATGGCCTAATTCATGCTCTAAATTGATCAAAACTTAATTTTGAGCGTTTTAAATTTTTAACGCGCGATATCACGCGCATGAACCTACGTGCGCGTGCGTTTTTATTTGCTAATATTTTTACCCTTGATCTGAAGTTTACGTGTAGTGAATTTCATTAATATGTGATAATGAATTATGGAGATATGATTGATAATGTGATTTCGCAAAATGGCGTATAAATGTCGTCACGGATGAGTGATCACGCTGGAAAGCTTATTAGGATTAAGTTGTATTATTTGAAAGATATTCTGAAATTTTTGTAATCATTGACATTAAACTTTTTGAGATAATTGTTACACAAAATAGTGTACAGAAACAATAAAAAGAAAACTAGATTTGAACTCGTCACTACGGACGAGTTAGGTTATCCGCAGCCCAAAAGCCACGTGCACGTCATACGTTAGAATATTGCACACAGAAAAAGATTATTATGACTACTATACTATACTATGGGTCCCTGGACCTATTTGTTTATCACAAATAGCCAATCAGTACTTAGTCTTATTTGGCCTGCTACATTATAGCAGTAGGTAGGAAATAAATGATTTGGGCTATACCAAATGCCGTTACAGTATATACAGTATAATCTTTATACGTACTATATACAGTTCAGAATAGGTGAAAATAAGTGACCAAAGTTATTGACGCTTTTGAACATGATGACGTCATCACAAATTTAAAAATGGTAAATCATGCGAAAGATAATTGATTGACCTAGACATTATATAAAAATAGGAGGAAATAGAATACGGATAAGTAGAGATGAGCTCTACTAAATGTGATGCGCTATGACAAAAGAGACAAAAATCCTATATTTTATATTCGAGTGGCCATACGATGACGTCACAATGTCCGGTTAGCCATATTCATGCATGATTCGATATCTACAACTCATCTACTTCCAGAATATGTAATTTAAAAAAAGTTCACCACGTAGTTTAGAATTTATGACTGTTTAAAAAAGGGCATAATTTTCACAAATTTTTTAACTTTTTCAACAAAAACGCGCGCAAATTGTGCAATTCTACGTTCTCGTATGACGTGATTTTAAGTCTAAATTGTTTAAAAGTTGGTAAAATTACTAGAAATGGCTTGAAAAACCAAATTCTCGCAAAAAAGGAGGTTTTTTGCGCTACGTGCGCACCGCGCGCGTAAAAAAATTCGCATGCGTGGGAATTTTTGACATGCTTAAAATGACATGAAACGCGTAAAAAGTTGATTAGAAATCGATTTTTCGCATTTTTAAATTTTAAACGCGCGTGCGCGCGTAACTTTGTGTGAAACATGCCATTTTTTTCCACAGTCAGTTAGCGCAAGACATAAATTTAACTTTTGCTAAGTTTCAATTAAAAATGTTATTTGGTTTTTGACCTATGTTAAATACGCGAAATTCATAAAATCGCGCGAAAATCACATTGCGCAATTGCAAACGTCGTGAAAACCTTCGCTGCACAACTTCACGTGAATGGCGATATGTTGAGAAAGTTACGAAACGTTACGTGTGCAAGTTTTTGAGATACGTGTGACACAAAAAATGGAGTAGAAGGGTGGAAGGTAAGAAATAAATACTAGACATGAAACTCGTCACTTTGACGAGTTAGTTATCCGCACGACAAACGCCACGTGCACGTCATACGTTAGAATTTTGCACACAGAAAAAAATTATGGCATTATGACCTGATCTGAAGAATATTATATGTTGTTAGTGCTGAATTCTGTCAATTTTGTGTCATATAGTATATACAGTATAAACAGTATAATCTGTACATACATATTACATACAGTGTAGAATAGGTGAAATTACGGGACCCGCCATTTATTCCATTTTTTAACAGGGCGACGGTATCAAAATGAAACACTAAAATAACAATTTCGGAAGGATATTATCTCAGCAACAACATATTAGCTTGTAGAAGAAATTTTAATACGTGAAATATTAATGCGCGCTCTTTTAAATGTAATGAACTATGACGCAAAATATGAAAATACGACTTTTTTTATTTAACTGGCTATATGATGACGTCACAACATCCGATTGGCAAAATTTTTACATGATTTTGTATCTACAATCCAATAGCTTCCAGAAAACGTTTTAATCGTGATTATTACATTTTATTCTTACGAGCTATAACAGATTAAAATTTACTGTAAAGATAAAATTAATGACCCACGTAATTTAAATTTTTAGGCATGATGACGTTATAAAAATTAAAATATTTTTAACTCATGCGAAAGATAGTTGATTGACCTAAAAAATATCAAAATCTGGGTTAAAATGAAAAACGGATAAGCGAAGATGCGCTCTATTAAATGTGATGCTCTATGACAAAAGATACAAAAATCCTATATTTTATATTCGCATGGCCATACGATGACGTCACAATGTCCTGTTAGCAATATTGATGCATGATACGATATCTACAACTCATCATCTTCCAGAATACGTAATAAAAATAACTTTTACCGTTTAGTTTAGAAACTACGACTGTTTTAAAAAAGGTATAATTTTGACAAATTTTAAGGAATTTTTGAACTTTTTCATCAAAAACGTACGTAAATTATCCAATTCGACGTGCTGGTATGACGTTAATTTTAAGTCGAAATTGTTTAAAAGTTGGTAAAATTACTTGAAAAGGCTGGAAAAACATAAATCACGCGGAAAAAATTGTTTTTAACGCTACGTGCGCACCGCGCGCATAAAAATATGCGCGCGCGTGGGAATTTTTGACATGCTCAAAATGACATAAAACGCGTAGAAAGTTGATTAGAAATTGATTTTTCGCATTTTGAAATTTTAAACGCGCGTGCGCGCGTAACTTCGTGTAAAACATGCCATTTTTTTCTCACAGTCAGTTAGCGCAAGATATAACTTAAACTTTTTCTAAGTTTCAAATTAAAATGTTATATGGTTTTCGATCTATGTTAAATACGCGAAATTCATAAAAACGCGCGTAAGTCACGTTGCGCAACTATGACGTCATTCACAATAGCGGGTGCACAACTTCACGTGAACGCCCACATGTTGACAAAGTTATAAAATGTTATGTTTACACGTTTTTGAGTTACGCGTGACACAAAAATGACAGAAAGAAAGAAGAATACAGAAAAAAAAAAAAAAGATGATGAAACAGGACAGTTACAAGGAGTTATCCGCCATAGTGCGGATAACTAAAAAAAAGAAAAAAAATAATAATAAAGATTTTATACAATAACAATAGGTGATCATTTTATTCTAAATGATCACCTAATTACCTATTCTTTAGCACACTATTATTAAAGTTCTAAATGGTTTTTAAACAAGGTTTATAAAAAATGTAACAGTTATTGAATTTTTATATTGGCGAGATATTGAAGAATGAAATGTCTATTTTTATATAGCTTAATTAGATATATACGTATACATACACGTACATATACATACGTTATATGTTATAATAATGCAAATAATTTTAGTTTATTTACAACCGTATACAAATTACATTATTTTCTTCGCGCAAAGTCCGACTTGAACTACGTCACGTCATAGCGCATTAATATGCGTAAAAAATGGAAAGTAATATTAATGCGCAGAATTTTGTCTGCTCCTCAAATCTCTCTTATCATTGGCCAATTTATAGCCTTTACCCAAACGTGTGAACCTCAACTAATACAAAATAATAAACAGGGCGTTTAAGTTTACGCCTTCATGACATGTACAAGTCCCTTAGATTTTTTAACGCATGAATTGTTTAGGGTGAAATAAAAGTAAAAATGGCCAAAAGCATAGTGTTTTTTGGAAAAGAATTGATTTAGAAATCAAGTGCTGACTATATTTCAAGAAATGGTTTAAAAAAACCCAAAAGATTATCATCAAGACAGTGTAAAATCTAAAAAGGAACCCAGGGTTTAACTTTTAAAAGGTAAACGATACGGACTTCTTTGTTTAACGCCAATCAGTAATATAACGAATGTCGTACGTGTGAACCATGAGCATTTTAATCTGTGAATTACCTTACCGCTTGCATAAGCCACGCCATTCTTACGCCATAAGTGTGAACGTACCCTAAGAGCTTTTATTACACCCGAGTGAGGCTCTCCTCATCAAGGTATGACTGGAAATTTATCTAAGGGACTTGTACACGTAATGTTAGCAAAAGGGTATTCTAATTGTTTTATTTCATCTTCGTTAATTAACTATTGTTCTATCATTAATTATGTAATATTAAATTATGTAATATTTTCAATAAAAACAACTCACTGGAACACTTTCAACTTAAGCATTAAACACGAAGTGCGTCTTTTACAACATTTCGCGTAGTGATTTAACAGTATACTACGTGTAGTTCATGGTCTTTAGGTTTATTGTGTTATAAAAATAAATAATATATAGCCCTATTTGAACCGCCACAAACACCACAACAAAGGAAAGTAGTTAAAAATTCAGTGCACTCCATAATATTTTTCTCTTCGAATTATTTTTTATTTCATTTATTATCATTATTTTATTGAATTTTACAATGTTGATACATAAAATATTTTACTAAAAATCATTTTATGTAATTATTTTACCGAAAAATGGTGTAATTCATACAACTGCTGACTGGGGGGGCAACATGTTTACGTCGTTTTTCATAATTATTTCTTTAATAATTGTAATATTTAATAATATACTAAAAACCGTGATATTAACTTTTGAATATATACATTGTTATCCCTAATATGAATAAAACTTCTATTAAAAAGAAACGAGCGCCGGTGGAAGTTAGCATTTGGCGTTTCATAGAAAATAACATTTTTCTGGTGGCGGTTCAACTTGTCGGCGGCTCAACTTGGCCTAATCCTAATTTACACCATCTTTTTAACCAACATACCACACAAAATGTTAAAATTTATTTATTTACTTGTCTCAAAATAGAAAAACACCAAGGTAATGTAAATAAATACTGTTTCAGCTATCATTTTCTGTAAAAATAAAAAAAATGTAATTTTTCAGCCCTTTATTGTTTTGACTGTCTCAAGGGCAAAATTTGGTAAATCGCACGTTACTTCCATCCTCTTCCCCATCTCTCAACCCTAATGTTACATACAAACAAAAATTTGTTTAAAGTTGACATTTGGACTCATTTTGTGACAAGTTTCTTGTTCGGAAGTAATTCTGAGGGTGCTAATTTTAGTTGACTGCGGTAAGTACATTTGAAATCGCCAGTTTTTTTAACACTGAAATTACTGTGTATTCGAGAACCATCCGTTGGCACGACCTAGATATTACAATTATATGCTTACCTTTTGCAATTGACTATTTAGGCACGAGTATCTTACAGTTTGGCCATACAGAGTTTTTTCTTTCTCACTGATATGTGATTCCAGAATTGCTTCGTTATCCTCTGCATTATGTAAAGTTTTCTTAAGCTCTGCTGTTTCCTTTACATACCCATCTCTTTCAATGCTCAATTTCTCCATTTTTGTATCCATGTCCCTCAGGCTGGTCTTGGTAGATGCCAATTTGGTTCTCAGATCTATATTCTGCCTTTAAAATAATTTAAAGTAAAATATATTTAAATAACGCCTACAGTACGCTCCGACTCATAAGAAGGGTGCAGGTCAAGTCGGCCCCACGTCAAGTCGGCCCCAAGTCAACTCGGCCTCAAGTCAACTCGGCCTCAAGTCAACTCGGCCAAAAACTAATCGGTCAACTCGGCCACAATAAAGTATGGAACGCAAAAATTACTATCCAAGCTTTAAAAAAAATGAAGAAATAAGAAAAATGCTCATATAAAAAATGATCTCATTGCCGATATGTTACAAAAACACGTGCAAGTACCACATTTTAGTAAATCGAAGACGTAGGTCTACGTTCCACCATTTGGCCATAGAAAAAAATGATCGTACATATTGTTTTTGTCCATGATTTGCGTTTAAAAAAAAGGGGAATTCCTCGGTCAGCGGAAACACGTAGCAGTTGTAGATATCGAAATAGCTGCCAAAGGCGCAGCTACGAATTGGTCTAAGATATTGTCGCCTAATCAAATGCATACACTGAAGAAATCTACGCGTGATTCAACCATGGAGTCAACATTATTTTATACCTCAAATGATTCAACCAAACAATCTTATTACACCTAATGAATGTCCTCGCATATCGGACAGGTTTATTGAATTTTGACGCACGAACGAACATACGCGCCCACGTACGTGCATCATCATTATTAAGCCTACAATTTGTTCCTATTTATTATCCAAATGTTCATTGTAATCATTAATAATACTGTAGTATGAATGCTTATTAATCAATTGTTTGTTATGCGCAATTTGAACAATTTTCGCAATTTGAAATTTTATTAAACGTAAATAAAGGAAAGTTGGTGAAATCATTCTTATTTTTTTTTTGCTAAACGTATTGTCTAAATATTAATATTCATTAAAAGTCAGAATTATTCATGGGTAAAAAAATGTGAAGAAATATTATTTTATTAATCCCCTTCCTTTACACTTTTTGCGTTCCATACTTTAACGGGGCCGAGTTGACCGATTATTTTTTGGCCGAGTTGACATGAGGCCGAGTTGACGTGAGGCCGAGTTGACTTGAGGCCGACTTGACTTGGGGCCGACTTGACTTGGGGCCGACTTGACTTTGGCCGAGACGGTTTAGGGCCGACTTGGATCGAAATCCATAAGAAATATGAGTTAATGCTTTGAAAAATTTAAAACCATTAAAATGGTTTTTAATTTTTTATAGTGCAAAATACAAATATAGTCTCTAATAGTCTCTCTAAATAGAGTCTCACATCACCACACTGTTTCACTAACTTGACAAGCTAGCTATTTATTCACAAGTGTCATAATGATGTGAGCAACAGACTATCCTGCATAACAAAAAAACGAAACAAGTCAAAGTCTTCAAGTGAGCTTTGAAGATCGAAATGGACGGAGACGCACGAATGACCAAATGCAAAGATTTTGGAGCAGCGATCACAAAAGATCGCTGCTCACATGACTTTGAGTACAGGTTGCTGAATGAAATTTGATTAGCTTTGAAATATACGGTACATCTAAGTAAATATTCATTATTTGTACAATATCAGATTTATCATCAGACATATCAAGTAGTGTTATGACCAGCTGAATGAAAAACATGTTCATCTATTCTATCGTACTATAGTAACACCTTGACGAGAGAGGTCTAGTTGATCAGGACCTCATTGGCATTGATGCGATAGTCGAGTTACACACATGTGGTGTACAATCGATCAATCAACAATCACAAAAGATCACCTATAATTTGTCAAATTCTGGTTAAAACAAATATTTTATTTCGCTACGGTGATCGTTCAAGATCACATGAGATCCTGTTGCGTCAGTCAGTTACGTCAGTTCGTTGCATACGCACAAAATCAGAAGTCTTCGACATCGGATATCTAAAGAAAAATTGATTATTTTGTAAGAAATACATGTTATATTATCTATCAAGCATTGTTTCGTGATGGACAACTTATCACTTGTTAAGAGGAATAACGAACAATCACGAAAAATAGTAGAAGTAGGGCTTGAGAGCTCAGAAACTTTGACAGGTTTCGCCGACCCTGCGGGGCCAGGCGTGCTAATTAATAGCGGAAATAATACCGTGCCCGCAGGGCTGGTAAGTATGAAGCATGGTGGAAAGCGTGGGAAGGTCCCCCGTCCGGGCCGGCTGCTCCCACTGATGTATCAGTAGCTTCCCTGCAGGGGGAGCTGATACATGATTCTAAACATAAATCCACTAAATCAAAACAAAAACCTGTCTCAGAAACACCTACGGTTGATAACCGTCTTGACAAAATTGAGCATTTTATGAGAGAGTCTCGTCAGGAAAACAGTGAACTACGGGAGATGTTAGAAACAGTATTGCTAGAACATACTAGTGATGAATATGATGATGATCAAGGTCAGTACATAGAATCAGAATATAAAACCCACCAACAGAATGATGTTGCAAGTGGGTATATCACTCACAATATATCTGACTCTGAAGAAGCGGTTGACCAGAGTTTGGCCCAGTGCCAAGAAAAGGATAAACAAACCAAAAAGTTAGGGTTTGCTAAACGTTTTTCCACATTGAGGAGGGAAAACCTCTGCAAGAATTTCAAACAGATAGTGTAAACTATATGATCACAACTCCGCTCGAGGAGAATATGACAGAAATTTGTCAAAAGTATCCCAAACCAATAAACTGTCAGAATGTTCTTGTACCAAAGGTATACCCATTGGTATGGGAAAACTTAACACCAAATGTACGAAATCTGGATTTGAAGATTCAGAATGCCAGAAACCCCTTGTCAAAGGACTTGTGGCCTTTTTGAGATCAGCTGATGAATTGCCAACTCTCACTAAGACGCAGGAAGATAGCGTGGCTTTATTAGTGAGCGCACACTTTGAACTAAATCAGTTGCGAAAGGAGCTGATCAAACCTGATCTTAATGCTCGATACACTCATCTCTGTAATACATGAGTAAAGACAACTGAATGGTTGTTTGGCAATGACCTTCACAAGGCAGTAAAGAATTAGAGAAAGAACAGAAAACTGTGGGCATTATGAAAAACTGCCAGGGGCAATATAGGTCACATTGGTTCACAGCATATCAGAATTCGGGATCTATTACTAAATAGGAGGTCTTATCAATACCAGAACAACCGTTCGATAAACACAGGCTGGTCAGCAAGCCGTAGTAGATCTCACCTGTCTTTTTTATGGCAAAGTTACAAAAATAAGTTTCCCCAACACCAAATATATATATATATATATCAAGGCCTTACAAACTCAATCATGAGGAAACAAAGGCAGTAACCAATGAAATTAATCTTTTGCAAATTGGTGTGATTGAACACTCAAATCATGAGAATTGTGAATTTTTATCAAATATTTTTACCAGACGAAAAAATATGGCGGATATCGTATGATCCTCGACCTATCTCAATTAAACAAATTCATAAAATATTACCATTTCAAGATGGACTGTTTTGATACAGCCATGAAATTCATAACAAAAGACTGCTTTATGGCATCATTTGATCTCCGAGATGCATATTATTCAATTTCTATTGCAAAACACCATAGAAAAAAAGTATTTAAAATTTAGATGGAATGATAATCTATGGCAATTCTGTTGTTTGCCCAACAGACTCTCTTCAGGTCCACGCATATTCACTAAACTCCTAAAACCACCATTAGCAACTATGAGAAGTTGTGGACATACTGTTATTGCCTACATTGATGATACAATTATAATTGCTAAGAATAAAAAAGCTGCCCACAAAGCAGTTAAACAAACAGCAGAACTATTTTCTAACTTGGGGTTTGCCATACATCCATCTAAATCTGTAATTGAGCCAGTGAAGGAAATAAATTTTTTTGGATTTGTAATAAACTCTCGCACCATGAAAATAAGCCTCACAAAAGAAAAGGCCCAAGAAATATATAATCAATGTATATCGCTGATTACAAAAATTAGGCCCACTATTCGTTCTGTCTTATTTATAGGTTTTATTATTATTATATATATATATATTATATTTATTTATCTTGGTTATAGGTAAGCTTGTTGCAGCTTTTCCGGGTGTTCATATCGAATGTTGTAACATCATTTTATGACCAGCTGAATGACAAAAGTAGCATTTTTGTGATGTAAAATTGATCAATTGAATGATGTTGTATCTACAGTGCAATTAATCATTTT
The DNA here is from genome assembly GCF_963402885.1 of Antedon bifida. Classification (NCBI taxonomy): domain Eukaryota; kingdom Metazoa; phylum Echinodermata; class Crinoidea; order Comatulida; family Antedonidae; genus Antedon; species Antedon bifida. The sequence goes on along the minus strand of NC_136228.1, from coordinate 22,782,291 downwards.
GTGATCCTTTCAAATCAACAATCACAAAAGATCACGATCAAAAGATATGCAGTTACTGCCACATTTCGATTCGGAAACAATCAAACATTAATTTCCAATCAGATGGAACAAAATCTGCAGGCCTAGATGGACTGCACTCAAGGGTTCTTAAAAAGTTTGCTTCTCCAATTACGATATTATTACGAACGATATTTCAGAGATTGTTAAATGAGAGATTGGTACCCAATATGGAAAAAAGCCATAGTTTTCACATTATTTTAGAAAGGCTACCAACTACCATCCAGTAAGCCTATATCAGTGTATGTAACTTGTAAGATTTTTTAAATATTTGTTAAAAGATAGTATCATGACACATTTGGAAACATAATCTACTATGCGAAGCTCAACATGCCTTCAGAGTAAAAGATCCAAAATGGATAAAACACATATGTATTTGGACTATCGCAAAGTGTTTAATACTGTTCCTCATTTAATAGGCTTGTGTCTAAACTAAGTAAAATTCTTGGATGGATTATTTGTCAGAGCGGTTTCATAGAGTATCCCGCAATGCCATGTTCACGATTTACCAGAGCTAACATCTTCAAACATGTTACTGTTTGCAAATAAAAATGACACAAAGACATACTGTATATGACCTGACCTAAAATATTGATGGATGTATAAGCTGTTATTAGCTTACGTTTCTATAATCAAGTAATCGAGAAGTGTGTTTACTGTCCTCTGTGGTTATTTTGTGTAATAGTATTTAGAGAATATACCTGTATATTATACAATGTAGTATAGAGTACAGTGTCACAGTCAAAAGTGTCGGGTTGTAAAAGCTAAACGAAAAGGGAAATTTGCATAGAACTATTCAGGTGTATTACCGTATATAAGAATTGCTGAGGAATGTATTAAGTACACCTCACATCAACCTTGTAGAGAAGGGAGGTGTCACACCTCAGCAATAATACAGATTGACCATTTGCTGCCCGGTTGGTTGGGCTGAAGTTGGTACCAATACGTAACTGTCTGACCACCATTTGTAGTAAACCAAGCCGAATACACACATGAATGTTTATATGTATGATTGGATTGTAAGTGGTAGTGAACAAGTCCACAAGAAGTGACCGGCGGACAAAGAAATAAAGACATTCAGTTGCTAATATTATATATCTGTATACTTTTAATTGCGTTCTTCAGTAGCCATATAATTAACTTCAATCTAGGCGTGACAATTATGGGGGCTCGTCCGGGAAGATAAAAAGAGAAAGGGAATTTGAACACTGATTGTTGTAAATTTAGATAAAACATTTGGAAAAAAAACAAATTATTTAAAATTTCGTAAAGTAAAATTGTAGTTCATTGTTTGGTCAACGGTTAAATTTGCAGAGCATGGCGTCCCATGTAGAATTAATCGGTATCGGGGAAAAGAAACAGCAGGAGAAATGTTCCCCGTGTCTTATGCTAGTAAGAAATTGAATGATACCCAGTAACGATATTCAGTAATTGAACGGGAATTGTTTGGGGAGTTCAAAGATTTGAACTTTATCTTTATGGGCGTGAATTCGTGATTGAGACGAATCACCAACCCCTCACATGCTAAAAAATGATTCCGGGTTTAAATCCTTTTCAAATATAGTTCAAATGTTAATAACCATACAATAGACCATTATTGGACATAAAGTGTCATGTTCTGAACAATTTGACACTAAAAATAATTTCATATGTACAATATTTTCAAAGTTATGCGATTTTATGTAGTGCAAAGTTCAAAGGTCAATAATGTTAGAATCGGCCATTTTTTGCAAAAACATGCCATTAGACTAAATATAAATATGTAGTTTCTGAACAGTTTGAGCCATATTGTGTGTCTCTCAGGTTAGTGGTTGCTAAGATATGATAAATCAAGGTCAAAGGTCAATAATGTTAGAATCCGCCATTTTTTGCAAAAACATGCCATTAGACTGGATATAAATGTGTAGTTTCTGAACAATTTAAGCCCTAATTTGTATATCTCCGATTAGTGGTTGGTGAGATATGATAAATCAAGGTCAAAGGTCAATGATGTTAGAAATAGCACTTTCATTCATTTTTGGACAAACTTTTTCATTAAAGATGTATTGTCCCTTGAAACACAAAAAAATGAAGGTCAAAATATTCTAAATTTAAATTGGCCATATCAAAGTAATATAAAAGTTATTCACTTTAAGTCGAAAATTCGAGCCAAAAGCAACAAGTTTAAGTAATTAACAGGTAAATTAGTTGGATTACATTTCGTCTGGAAAATCGTCGCGAGCGAAAGTAAACAAAGATTTCAAACCACGAGTACGCATTATGCATATGCTAATTAGGATTGTTTACAACTCGTCACGGTTGAGAAGGTATTTTCACACAGATCGTGAGGAAGTTTTATGATTATGCATACAGAGAGTAGCCAAACAAGCGCGTTTCATTATGGGATATGTTTTGATCGAAAACTTTGACTGGAAGTCAAAGTTATTTTTTTAACAATATTATATTTTTAACAGTATTTTTTTTTCTTGCAATTTGTGTGAGTTAAAAGTCTAAATCCCATGGACTATAAAGAAGAATCGGGTAGCCAATGGTCGAATTCTGCGCTGGGCCCTTTGTTTACAACCATTCAAATACCGAATAAGGGTCATAAAAGGTATTAATAACGTTGGTGCAGACTATTTGAGTCGCATGAACTAAAATAATAAGGTTGAAAGAAAAGTATTATTTTGTTATGTATAGTAAACGTACAGGTAGTTATTGATTTAATTAAGTACTAGAAAGAAATGCTTAATAGTGTATTGGCGTCTCCATAAGTGAGATTTATTGTAAACTACAAACGGTGGCTTTTGAGCATAAATATAAAGTTGTGATTTGTAGTAAAAAAAAGAGAAAAGTCCTAGTTTTAAAATTTGAGTGGCCGCATGACGATGTCACAACAATAAATTCATATCTAAGCTTTCACTATGAAGTGAAACAAATTGGGGTTAAAAAAGATCACCTAATTAAATCTAGTTCAGCTGCAATGCAAGTTTTTTCATTACCATTATATTTACGTTGAAATTTGGACAAAACTTCTTTCCGTTCTATTAAAGCTGAACTGAATCTTAATTTATAATAAATAATTATACAAACTCTTCAAAATAATTCTTTTAAAAAAAATGTTTTTGAGTATGCCATTTTAATGTCACATAATATTTATCCACTTTGACCAAATTTTGATCCAAAAAAAAATTGTATCTACCTGAAAAAAACTGTAATTTAAAGCAAAAAAATTATCTAATGGGCTGCCAGCAAATTAGTTTTTGGTTGATTTTTTTTTTCCATTTTTTGGTCATTTTATAAGTGAAAACATCTTTTTTGTTTTTTCCCCTACGTAAGTATTAAAACTAGAAAATAACCTATTCAAAGTCTTAATTAATCTTAAGTTCATTTTTCATGTTTTGGGGGGAAAATACATCTTTAACAGAATAAAATAATAGGATGAAGTAGGCATTAGGTTTACCTTTTATCTTTTTTCATTCGTTTAACAGAATCTTCCAAGGTATAAATTCTTCCTTCCTTTTCCATTACCATTTTCTTCATTTGCTGTGCCTCTTCTTTCAGTAAATCTCTTTGCTTTTCTAAATCTGTCTTTTCCTCTCCCCATTGTTTCTTTATATCATTCAACTGGCCTTCATATTTCTCAGATATCTCTGACCGTTGCCTTGTAGCCTCAATGAATAAATCTTTTTGGTGGTCAGCATCTTGTTTTCCTATGAGAATTTCTACATTTAAAACAATTGAAAGACTGAAAAAATTAATATCAAACAGATCTCAAAGTGTTTGCATGATAGAAATAATAGTTCATATTATATTACTTTTATACTGCATTTTATTTTTTTTAGTTTTTAGATTATCAATAACATTAAAAACAAGATGGATTTTGCAATTATTATAATTATTCAATTATATATACTTAGCCTTTTCAACAAAATTATTAAATTGGAAGACATTCCGAAGGACTGAAATAGTTCCATTATTATTCCTCAGATTCATAAGAAAGGTAGCCGTAGAATTGAAAAAAAAAGAATAAAATAAACACACCTATATGGCCTTCCTGAACTTAAAACATTCGACAGTTTCGGGCGAAATGGCTTAATTAAAGCCGTTAGGTCATCAGGTATTAAGGGTAAAATTTGGCGATTGATTGATAAACTTTATGAAGATAATGGTTCTGTAAGATTTGGAGATATGGACACAGAATTCTTCAATATTCAACAGGGTGTACTTTCTCCAATCCTATTTAACATTTTCATAAATGAATTTAAGAAAATGCTAGTATCAAAAAATGTTGGTATCAAAATATATAACACTTTGATAAGTGGGTTATTCTGGGCAGATGATGTTGTATGTTGCCAATAGCGAACATGAATTGTCAAAAATGCTTGATCTTGCAACATTATTTGCAAAAAAATAGAAGTTAAATTTTAACTTTAATAAATCCATTATTCTGGTTTTTGGAAAAGAATTGCCAGCCATAAACAATGGAAGCTAGGGGATAGATTTATTGTTGAAGTAGAGACTTACAAATACCTTGGTGTCCATATTTCTAGGAAACTAAATGACAATGTACAGTTCCAAAATGTAATTACAAAATGCAATAGGCTTATAGCTTATATCAAATCTATTTTGATCAGTCATTGTGGTAACTCATTGGAATCCAATGACTACCAATTTGCATTTAAAGCGAAACACTCGACTGATACGTGTATCTTTGTTTTAAAACATGTAATTGACTACTACAATAGAAATGGTAGTCCAGTTTTTGCCTGCTTTCTGGATGCCAGTAAGGCTTTTGATCGAGTCAATCACTGGACTCTTTATAATAAGCTCATTAACAATGGTATTAATCTTTGTATTGTTAAATTGCTCAAATGTTGGTATGAGAAACAGAGTTTTGTGATACGTTGGGGAAACTCTGTTTCAAATCCATTTACAGTATCCAATGGAGTTAGACAGGGTGGGGTTATGTCCCCTCTCCTTTATAACATATATATTAGTACTCTAAATTGTAGACTAAGTGGTTTGTGTCAGGGTTGCCAATGTAGAAACATTATCTTGAATCATCTTAGTTATGCGGATGATCTTGTTCTACTTGCTCCTTCTGTTGCTGGTCTCCAGCTATTGATACATGTTTGTGAAGAGTTTTCGCAAGAGAATGATGTTTTATTTAATGATAAGAAATCTTATTGTATGCGTTTCTGTCCTCGTACTTGCAAACTTGAAGGTAATTCTATTACTAAACTTTTTGGTAAAAAACTTGCTTATGTTGAGAAAGGTACCTATCTTGGTCATATTCTTATGTGTGATTGCAGTGATGAGGCCGACATTCAAAGTCAGTACAGGTCTTTGTGTATTAGAAGCAACTCACTCAATCGTAAATTTATGAAATGCTCTACCAATGTTAAATGTTGTCTCTTTAGATCTTACTGTATTAATATGTATTGTGCAGCCCTTTGGTGTAACTATCGTATGAAGAATATTAGATCTCTTAATGTATGCTACAATAATGCTCTGCGCCGTATACTTAATGTCTCTAGAAGTAGTAGTGCCAGTGCAATGTTTATTGAACATGGTGTTCCTTCCTTTAACGAGTACATGCGAAAATCTACCTATAGTTTCATGCAACGTATGTTGAATAGTGGTAACATCCTTGTTGCTTGTGTTTGCAAACATATGCTCCATAACTCCAAAATGTATTGTAGATGGAGAAGCATTCTATATACTTAAGTTTAGTTTTATGGTTTATAAGTTTATTAATATGGATGATATTTCCGAAATAAAATGAAATTGAAATTGAATTGAATTGAAAAATCGTTAATTGGCAATTGCAATAATTTTAACAGGGTATTTTTTGGAGATATATCATGGAGGACAATCGGTCTACCTGCAATCAATTACGGATCAGCTGTTTGGTGTTTGTTAAATAAAGTTGATATTGATAAAATAGAAAAATTACAATTGCAAATGGCTCGATATATTCTTAAGACGTCTAGAAACACGCCGCGTGCAACCTTATATGGTGAACTGGGATGGTTCCTAATAAATGTACACATGGAATCACATCATTGGCCAAAGGTTTTGCTTAATGCTCTGCTTCAACTTAATTGTAATCAGAATGATTTTCTTGTTTACATACTACTTTTTCTAAATGGGGATTAGATAATTTGTTTGAAGAGATATGTAACATGATGGATAATCCCACCATAGATCTGACCAGCTTTAAGTTGTCTAAGATTAAAGAACATGCTTGTATTAATTGGAGGAGTGATCTTGCATTAAAATCTTCTCTTTTAGACTGTCAAATTATTAAAGAAACCACCTGCCTAGAAAAATATTTACTTGAGCCATAAGACTTCAAAAGCACAAGCATAAAATTTAAATTGCAATCTAGTACATTACCATTAAACATACGTAGCTCAAGCTGGTCAGATAAAAACAATAATGAGAGTCTATGTACCCTATATAACTCTAAATCCATTGAAGATCTTAGGCATTTCCTTTTTTCATGTCCTGCGCTCCAGAATATTAGACTGGAGGAATTGGCAATACTTGAGCAAAATCTATCGAATGCAATTGACGTTTGGAACCAATTTAATAATGGAACAATAGACCAAAAATTAATGTATGTTCTTGGTTCACCTGTACTTGATCTTCCTACAAATATTGAATGCATTCTATAGATTTTGTAAAGGTTTCACCAAACGGGCATGGAAAAGGTGAAGGAAAATCAACAATGAAAATGATTATTAAATGATATGTTATTTTTTATATCTTGTACATAATTTATTTCAAGTTTCCTTGTACTGTAAATAGGCCTATCATTTTTTTTTCTCTAACTTTTATTTTACTTACTGTACTATGGACACACCTTCATTCAAGAAGTGTGCGAATGTTTCAAAAAGTATTACTTTTTGTGACGTTTTGTAAAAATAATACATATATATTACTTTAAAAACATTAAACAAGGTCATTCCTTGTCTTAAATGTATGTTTTATGGTAAATTATGATAAAAAGAGAGAAACAATGCACTACCTAAGTAGCTCGCGGCGATTGACCTTTCGTGGACGGTCTTTAGGCCTAGCCAAGCTAGGCTTAGTTTTGTAGGCCTAGCTGGTAAACATCGGTAAAGTATGATACTATATACCTAGCCTGACGTATAGTTTTTTCTATTTTTGCCAGACTCCATTGATACAAATTGGGGAAAACCCGGTATTTTCGCTGAAAAGTTAGGAGTCTTCTATTTGTTTTGGCCTCACGATCGATCGAAAAGTTGGTGAATTACTGAAGAAAAACAAAAATATCAATCCGCACGCAATGCATTTTGGGATTTATAGTGGGCCGCTATAATTATTAGAATCAACTTATTTTTCACCGTTTAAAGACGAAAAAAGTTATCGCAATAGGACCATATAGTATTATTTTTACATTAAATATAGTTTGTGATCTTAAATTAGATCTAAAAAATGTAGGGAAGAGGTCTTTAATGTTATTTTTTTATATCTTATACATAATTTAGTTTAAGTTTCCTTGTACTCTAAATAGGCTTATTGTTAAATCACTTTTTTTCTCTAACTTTTATTTTACTTACTCTGGACGCACCTTCATTCAAGAAGTGTGCCACTGTTTCAAAAGTGTAGCTTCCAAATAAATTATTATAATTATTATTATTATATAATAATATTTAAAATATAACTAGCAGGTACCCGTCCAATGGACGGGCATCGTCTTATAATATAATTAAAAAGATAATAGACTAATATACACAAATCTATAAATGGATATATATTGCCGAGAGACATTATACAGCATTTATATTAGAAGGAAGAAAAAGTTAATAGGCATACTCATGTATTCTTCTTTATATTTCAGTGTCTATTTGAAGTTGCAAAGAAATTGGACTAAAAACACATTTTTCGTACAAATTTGCCATCCCAGCTCAAACGCTGCTAGTATCAGATTTGCGGTTTGGGAGGAGATAGAGTAACAAATTTTGGCTTAGTGCTATTATATTATAGATTATTGGTGAAAGATGACTTATGAAAAAACATATTCAACATTAAGGTATTGCACATACTATGTAAAAATAAAATGTTTTGTTTCATGTTTAATACCTTGCATATATCTTTCTTGTTCATTGCATAGCTTATCAATTTGTTTGTTCAGTTCATTCTCTGTGTTGTTCCATATCCCCTTTTCAACTTCTAATGCTCTCTCCAAGCTGCACCTCTCTTCATTTGACTTCGCTTGCTGCTCCTAAATTTATTTTTCTCAAATTTATTAAATATTACATTTAAAAAAATCTTCATTTTGAGCATTAAGCAGTTTTGGACCTTCAAACAACATTATGAGCACTAACTAACAAGACGTTTGAAACAGAAAATAATTGCTAAAGCATTTTCCATTTGTAACAAATGTATGATTATGCCAACAGTATATGACTAAAAATAGAGTATTATTATTTTCATTCTTAAGGATAATAGGGGGACTTTGATTTACATGTCCACTACAGTATGTTGTCATAACACTGAAAAAATTTACCAAAATTATGGCAGAGAATGATCTCGCAATGATTTTCTGGGAATGTAGTAAAAGGCATTTCAGTTAAAATTATATTACAAACTGTGAATTATCAAGTTTTTACTAGTGATTATTTTAAATGAAGATTTTTAGGTTAATCCCTTAGTACACCAAGCAAGCCTTTTTACAAGGAATTTAGGATCTAGGCTAAGATCTTGCCTAGTGTATAACCAGCCCATCGAATGGCACCACGCACACACGATCACAAAGTTCATTACATTATGCATTTCACTGGCGTATCAACATGAATGTCACTTCATTTGAAACATTTATATAACTGTGGATGAGTATCGGTTGACTATTCACCGTTTATTACTCAAATCAAAAAGTCCCTACTGATACCATGATTCTATTACCTTCAAAGATTTGTTCATTGTTTGTTCAACTAAAAAGTTTTTCTCAGCTGTTTGTAGCTTATGTTTAATTTCTACAATTTCAATTCTGGCCTCAGTAAGGTTTATCATCAGTTCTTCTTTAGTAGTGTAATCTGTTCTTAGCTTCTGAAATGACAGAATAAGTACTCTTTAATGTAATCTTTTTTCTATTACATCATCACACAAAGGAAGAATATGCTATAGTACCTTTGTTCAACACACAAATGTGAAAATGCCCAAATGTAAAACAACCACAAATGTGGAAACCCATATTAACCCAAATGTGAAAACGGTTATTGCCCACAAATGTGATAATGGCCACCAATGTAACAACAAAAAATACATGTTTGCGCACAAATGTAACAAAATATTTTACAATATAATAATTATGCTTAAGATCATAAAACACCAAACATCAACTTGGAACTACATGTAAATTATAGTCAGCCAAAGTGTAAACTATAAGTAAACAATAATATCAAACACTGAACATTGACTTGGAACTAGTATAAAACTGACTCCATGTTTATTTTTTAAAATATTATTATTGCTATTATCATCTGCTATTTAGGTTTAAAAACTCCTTTGCTGGTGACGAATACAAAGGAGCCTTTAACATTCACTTGGCAGATAATTGGTTATCAGTTACCAAATTTGAACGCCAAGAGGTTGGAGGTGAGAGCTTCACATACACACACAACAAGAAGGAATTAACGCAAAGGGAGCATCAAGTGAGTAAATCAGAAGAAAGGACATGGCAAAAGCTCTCCTGCAAAGCTCAGAAAGACTGCATGCCCAGCCTATGGCTATACATGTGGTCACTGCAGTCGCAAAAACCACTATCAGTTTTTCGTAGCAGAAGCAACCCACCCATCAAACCCAACAGACGACATAACCATGACAACGATTTGAGGCCCTCTGTGCTGTAACGATGACAAAACAACATCGTAAACTCATCGCTCTTGATCACCACTTCGTCAACCACCTGACTCAAACATGGGTTAAACGAACATCACAGCCACAGCCGTTCATTCGTCTTACTGTTGACATTAACAAGAAAGACTACACCCTCCTTGGATTCTCACTCAACACCAGACCAAGATCAGTCAACATCTTGGCCATGGCCGACACAGGTTGTCCGAATACAAAACCAGATTGAACAAAACCCTAGGAAATGGAACAAAAATGGTTCAGTGATTGAGGTCCGCCAGTTCGATCAATACGCTGTAAAGGTGGATGGCCCAGGTAGAGTGACATTGGGCAACAGAAAATTTCTTCGCAAATATTCTTCGATCTCTGCACCAGAGCGGCAGCTAAGTCTTCACAGTGTCATACGCTATTGGTTATCTGCCTCACCACAGACACAACCACTGCATGAACCAACTGCCAACACTCCTATTCCAGATGTGAGTGAGTGGCCAAGCAAGACAGTGGAACTGTAATTACATAGCCATAACATCGGCAGGGGTTCGAGGCTCACTCACTCCAGTACATCTTTTGAGACGAGTAGGGGTTACCCCGGTGTATTAGTACATCACAGCCACTGATCATAACTGGGTCTTTGACTGAAGAGGTCGCCCAGTATAAATAAAATATTTCATATCAAGCTCCTGCAGAGACGTGTCCCCGGTGCCAGAGTCACCACCAACACCAGTTGCTACCCCTCCACCGGCTGCCGTTAGATGCTCTAACCGCACATCTAAGCCACCCATTGGCATATGGACTATAAACTATCGTATTTGTCCTTGTCAAAGACTGGGGGAGTTAGATAATATTTACAATAGTACAACTCATGAATATAAAATATAAATCACTTTATTGAACAGACGCTTTTAGAATAGCGGCACACGTTTTATGACGGTGCGTTCATAAGTTTAAAGAAAAAAAAAAGGAAAGGAAATGAATATGCAATGAAACAAAACGACACCTATTCAATATAAATAATCACAAACTACTTATGGTAAATCACAGCATGTACACCAAGAAAGAACTTGTTGTTGAACATTATGATTAAAGTTTTTTAAAGTGACAAATAGTTAGCACGTAACGTATTAGGGATGTACATATGATTTCAGAACCATCGCGAGATTAAGGATATCACCGCACGCGCTCGCCGTACAGCCGTCGCCGTAAATTGCTGTGACGTCATATGTGCATTGCAAAATTTACGTCATGAGTTTTTACTGTTGTTAACATACAAGAGATAGGTACCGTCACTTCAATTGCTTATTTGACCTGTATTAGGCTTAAATTTGCCAAAATGTTTAGCCTGGTATTTTGAAAAAACACTACATTGTCCAGATAAACAAAAGAAACAATAAAAAAAATTTATACAACATTTATATTTTTTACGATTTATTTACAAAGTGTGTATACTAGAAATGTTTGCGATTTCCCAGACTTGTCTATTGACCCGAAGAATAGCTACGTTTTTAAGCTGCCCCTACAAATAACATTGTACTATTTTGTCCTTTCCACATGTATTGTTTTGATACAAGTGTTCATGGTATATATTCATTTTTAGCTGTACAGATGAAATACTCCATACCAATACATAACATACACCATTTATATTGCGTCTTATCAAACAATTTCAAGGCACTTACAGATAACTAAAACTAAATGTTAATGGAAAGGAATGTAGTTTTAGGAGCTTTTTGATGCCTCATGAACTAATGATATTTGATGGTTCATGAACTAATGATAGTTGGTGTCTCATGAGATGCTGTGGAAGCATGTTCCACAACAACCAGCAACATGGAAGGACTTATATCAGTCCGTGGCAACCATTTGTCAGAGGATCGGAGAACGTGGTATCCAGCATTAATAGACAAATAGTATACAAATAATGAATGTTTATGAGTGTAATGGTACAAATAATGGCATGAGGTGAATGATGAAAGGTTATATTTCAACGAGGCGCGATTTTATATAACATCTAAATAGATTCCTAGTCATTTGAATCAAATAAACGGTAGGCCTACATTTGATTCACATTGATTAAAACAGTAACATTTGGTTTTTAATAGTTATATTTAATATTATTATTTATATGGATTTTATAAATGCACCTACTGTAGTGTTAATCATGTCAACAAACGATCAAACAATCCTAGCTAGCAAGGCTAAAACACCTAGGCCTAGCCTAATACGAACAGCTAGGCTGCAGCAATATGAAACTTCGACAGGCAACTGGAACTCATATATAGGCTAATTATGTTTTTTCCAACGATTCCACGTCTTGTAGGAATGTCCCCATTAATTAATGAAAATCCTAAAAACGATCTAAAGCTAATTTAAATGCCTTTTTGAATGAAATTAGTACATATATATCTCCAAATCGTACACAAAAATCTGCTGCTGCATATCTCAGTGGTGTTTACAAACAAAACAGAGGCAAGACAACATGTGACGCTGTTGTATTTCACAGTAATTTGTACACTAGATTTTTTTTCATCCGTGAAAAGTTTTTTTTTCCGTACACAAAAATGTTTAAAAAGTATTATTAAACGTTCATTTAATAGTGCGTACTATTGCACGCCATGTGACTCACAATCGTCCAATCAAATGACAGGAATTTATTTAGGTGTTATATAAAGTTGAATAACAAACTGCAAATAAGTAGTAGAATAGTACAGTAGTGAATATTAATTCATTAAGTCTTGCTGAATTCAAACAAATTAATAACAGTTTCTATTTGTTACTATTTAATTTAGTACAGTTAATAGATTAAAAACATTAGCCTACCTTAGGCATGATTGTACATAATTCATTCGGGTGGTCCTGACCTACCACTTCTTTGTCTTTGCTAACTAAGAATAGCATGTGCTCTAACTCAAACCTAGTTTTCTTGTTTCTAGCTTTTGCCTCCTGTAGTTGTGTTGTTAATGCTCCAACCTCTACAAACTGTCACATACATCAATACACTATCAGTTTTAATTTCAATTAATAAATTCAATAAGTCAATCTATTTTAATAGTGGATTACAATATTTTATTATTATTTAATATTACTAATATACTGAAAGATGGGAGTATCAATTTGATCTCTGGTTCGCATGCATACAATTAAGAATTAGTACTTATTACACCGTACCACGTCAATCCAGGCTAATTTGAACGATACCACGAAAACCCTAGAAAATAATGTAATTTTTATACAGTTGTAAACAAACATGATTTGCATTATTATAACAATACCAATGGATATCGAATTAAAGCTAACATAGATATTTCATTATTGAATATCTGGCCAATATCATAACTAATAATAATAATAATATTATACATAAGAATTATACAGCGCACACTAATCTGTTACATTTTTTAAAAACCTTGTTAAAAAATCATTAGTCGGCAATTTAGCCTTTAGTCCTCTTGGAGGACTAAAAAATCAATCAAAATACATCTTGGTTTAGTCGAGGTTGGCCTGACACCAATCACTCCATTAAACACATGTCTGAAAAATCTGAGAGGCCAGTGAGGCCCAAGAAGCTTCACCAAAGGGTGCTGAGTATGAAAAAGAATTTACGTTTAAGAAGCATGGAGAAGTGTCAAATTTGTTTCTGTTAAAATTAAAGAACTGATTTTTTTAAATCCAGATATTGATTCTGTTAGAAAGTCAATCAATAGTCCAGGAGTATTAGACTTTGAGGTAGAAATAAATATGCTAAAGCTGAATTTTTCAGGATAGGTCCCTAATGTTGTCTGAAACAACATACTAAAAGTCCCCGGGTTTCCCCGTTGTGCCTCTACCCGATTGGGCCATTTTTCAAAATGGCGGCCATCTTAAAATTATTTACCATATGTTGACAACCAGTAGGTGTAAGTAAACAATCTTAGTGTCAAAATACTCAGAAGACCCATATTTATATTCACTGTAATGGAAAAGTTTAACAAAAAATGGTCAGAAATGCCTGTTTTGACCTTTGACCCTAAATTTGGATTATCTCAATATCTCATCAACGACTGGCCGTAGAGACGTCAAAGTTGTCCCAAATTATTCAGAATGCCCAACTTTCTATTCACTTTAATGAAAGAAAAATACCAAATTCCTTTAGAAACCTTCTATTTTGACCTTTGAACTATTGACCTAGACATATTTTAATTTTATAGACATCTTGGTGATCGATAGGAGTACACAAGCGAAATTGGTGTCAAAATACTCAGAAGACCCACATTTATATTCACTGTAATGGAAAAGTTTAACAAAAAATGGTCGGAAATGCCTGTTTTGACCTTTGACCATAAATTTGGATTATCTCAATATCTCAACGACTGGCCGTAGGGACTTCAAAGTTGTCCCAAATTATTCAGAATGCCCAACTTTCTATTCACTTTAATGAAAGAAAAATACCAAATTCCTTTAGAAACCTTCTATTTTGACCTTTGAACCATTGATCTGGTCATATTTTATACCAAAATTGTATAGAAATCTTGGTGATCGATAGGAATACATAAGGGAATTTGGTGTCAAAATACTCCAAAACACCCATGTTTCTGTTTACTCTTATAGAAATAATGTACTGAATGCGATTGAAAGTGTTTTGACATTTGACCCTAATAATTACATTTTAATGAGAATTAGTCTATTTCATGCCTAGCTTACCTGTATAAACCGACAATAGCCCGTGCTCTCCAGAGGGAGGGCTTAGATGCAAAAAGTTAAATTTAAGTTGACATAAAGATAGACAGAATCTAACAATTCATCAGTATGGCCATTGCCATGAGAGGTAAAATTCATTCCAAATTGCTCAGATGCTAAACAGACAAACCAAGCCCCAATTTTAAACTATATATATATGATACATTTTACTGTCTGTTTGGGCTTTAGCCTGTTTTCACTTCTTTTATTCATTAGTAACCAAACAAATTTTATTATTTATTTATTATTTAAGGTTAGAAATTAGTCCTCCAAAAAATGCCACGCCTTCTCTATATGGCTAATGTCCATGTTTAAACTTTGGAGCTACACCAATTCTGAAATGTTTCCTCTTCGGCAGTGTCATTTAATATATAGCAGAGACCACTACTGGTTGATTTGACACACACTTATTGGTAAAATTGTTTTTTTTTTTCAATTGAGCTGCACTATTACATTTCTTTGTGTATAGGTCTGGAGTACATAATTCATCTTATAACATTTTTTAAATTGTCTAAAACTGCACACTGTACATAGTCACCCACCCAACCATTTATCAAGGTCTCAGTCTAAGTCTCATTTTAGGCTCTAGTCATACCTCCGATTCTTATCTGATATGATGCAATTTAATTTTAAAAGAATTATTGCATTTATCTTTAAGATGTGAACATTTTTCTCTGTTTTTTTCCAATCAAAATTCTCTAAAAATCGAAAATACTTCAGGACTATAATTATGATGGTTAATAAAATAAGGGCATGAAAATCTGTTGAAGACCATAACAACTTTACAGTGACAATTTCTTTATAATTCATCTTGATAGATTTGTAAGAGTTTCATATTATATTTTATTATTTAGGTGATTTGTCAAATGACACATTGTGACCCTTTGATACCTGAAATTATGGCCTCATATCTATATTGATGAATAGTATTATTCGTCCATCGGACATTTTTTTCTGGGCTGTTTCGGATAAATTTGACATCTCATGGCATGATGAATGGTGTGATATGTCCATCATGCTATTTGGGACTTAAATTATTAAAATTAAATTATAATGTAGTGATTAAAGTCAAAGGTAAAAAAACATGGGTGTTTAGGAATATTTTGACAACAAATTCGCTTATGTATTCCTATCGATCACCAAGATTTCTATATATTTATGATATAAAATACTGTATTGGCCAGATCAATAGTTCAAATGGCAAAATAGGTGGTTTCTAAAGGCTTTTAGTATTTTTCTTTAACTACAGTGAATAGAGAGTTGGGCACTCTTCTTAATTTAGGACAATTTTGAAGTCTCTACGGCCAGCAGTTGATGCGGTATTGAGATAACCCAAATTTAGGGTCAAAGTTATAAATTTTTAAACCAATTTCGTATCCTATCGATCACCAAGATGTCTATAAAAATAAATATGCCTACGTCAATAGTTCAAAGGTCAAAATAGAAGGTTTCTAAAGGTTTTTAGTATTTTTCTTTCATTAAAGTAAATAGAAAGTTGGGCATTCTGAATAATTTGGGACAACTTTGAAGTCTCTACGGCCAGTCGTTGATGAGATATTGAGATAATCCAAATTTAGGGTCAAAGTTCAAAACATGCATTTCCGGTCATTTTTTTAAAAACTTTTCCATTATAGTGAATATAAATATGGGTCTTCTGAGTATTTTGACACCAATTTCGCTTATGCACTCCTATCGATCACCAAGATGTCTATAAAATTAAAATATGCTTAGGTCAATAGTTCAAAGGTCAGAATAGAAGGTTTCTAAAGGAATTTAGTGTTTTTCTTTCATTAGAGTGAATAGAAAGTTGGGCATTCTGAATAATTTGGGACAATTTTGAACTCTCTACGGCCAGTCGTTGATAAGATATTGAGATAATCCAAATTGATGGTCAAAGGTCAAAACAGGCATTTCCGGTCATTTTTTTAAAAACTTCTCCATTACAGTGAATATAAATATTGGTCTTCTGAGTATTTTGACACTAAAATTGTTTACTTACACCTACTGGTTGTCAAAATATGGTAAATAATTGTTAAGATGGCCGCCATTTTGAAAAATGGCCCAATCAGGTTGAAGCACAACGGGGAAACCCGGGGACTTTTAGTATGTTGTTCCAGACAACATTGGGGACCTATCCTGAAAAATTCAGCTTTAGCATATTTATTTCTACCTTTGGCCCTTTTTTTGTCTAATACTCCTGGACTACAAGATTGGATGAAAGTGTATGAAATATTTTTAAATGTTCATGATCAATATTGCGCAATTTTAACTAAAGATGAGATGAATGCATACTTAGAAGAATGGTACGAAGAAAGGATGTGTGGGTTACCAATGTTAAAGCAAAGGTTGAGAATTGATTCAGCACAAATAGTCAGCGCCAGTGGCAGCTTTGGATCCCAGATTTCCAAGGCATCGTCGAAATCGAAGTCATCTAAATCCAAGTTATCTAAACCAAATTCATCTCATAAATCCAACGTCATCCTCCATGTTGGAAATGAGAGAGAAGCAAAGAAAGGCGGAGCTTATAATAGTTAAATAAAAAATACTTGAAGAAAGACAAAAAATAGAATTAGCTATGCAATTAAGTTGAAACAAGAAGAAATTAATTAAAAAGATTCATTCGGTTGGTATTCCAAATAAAATATAATAGTAATAATAATTTACTATTACTATTGAGATATAATTAACTATTATATTTTATTTTAAGAAGAAATTAAGTTGAAACAAGAAAAGGAAAAAAGTAATCTTAAAGAAGAGATTTTAATTTCAGAACCCAGATCAAAGGTTTTAGAAGAGTTTGAGTTTGAAAGAAAAAGTAAGAAAAGTGTTTATTCTAAGGACGATGATAGTTAGCGTATGCTATGTGAAGGTGGAACTAACTTTGGAGTACCACCCTTGAACGAGAGGTCTGTTTTGGAGAAAATTCTGGATGAAGCTTTTGATGCTCTTGACATTAATAACCCAATTAAAAAGGATCAAGCAGAAAAGAGGATATGTGACGTGAACCGAGAATATGAAAATAATGGAAATCAAGATAATGACAGTGGAATTCGGAAAGAAATGGTAAGGAAACCGGATACGCAAGTGCTAGAATTTAGAAGGTTTACACGGCAATTCAAAGCACGAATTGAGAAGGTATGCGACAATGATGAAAGGTTACCTTACTTAGAACAATTTACTGGTGGTGAGGCGAATAGTATAGTAGTTGGATACTCATACCTGGATGCTGATATTGGATATTCAGCTGCCATGAAGGAATTGACTGAAAGATATGGTGACCCTGAGGTCATTGCTAACACATATATTAAGAAGGTTCTTTCTTGGCCATCCATCCGAGCCGATGATCCAAAAACTTTAGACAACTACTCGATTTTCCTAATTGAATGTGAAGCAGCAAACGAAATGCGTTGGTAGCCTAGGAGTGCTAGAGTTTTCAGAAAACTTAAAAAACACAGTATACAAATTACCGTACAATCTCAAAGAAAGGTGGCGAAGTTTGGTATATGTGTTAAAGAGCGAAGCATATTCTCTCTTTTAACTATAAATTACTACTTACTAGCTATTTAAACTAACAAAATATTTTCATTTAACCTTGTTTTTTATTTTAAATAAATCCACTTTTCAACAGAGTTTCTTTTGCCTTATTTTTACATAAAATTTACAAAAAACATAGCGAATGTTGCATGAATTATAAGTGAGCCCAAGAGAAAAAAAACCCCATATGATAAAAAGCATAAAATATTTAACGACATAAAATGTCGTATATTATGTTACCAATCTTAGTACAAATATTGCACATTCCTTGTTATTAGTTCATTATGAAAGACATTAATAAGATTGTTTTTATGATTACTGTGTTTAAATTTACATATTGAGAATTTTGCAATAAAAATAATGTTACTTATATATTTACAATTCATTCTTTGTGCGTAAAATCCAAACATAACATGTTCTAACTCTATATTTATCATTATATTTCGTCTCAGTTCATCCCATAAACTGGAGACTCTGGGACACAGATATAAATAATGTTCTATATTGTCTATCAATTGTGCATTACAGAAGTTACAAAAATGATCTTCAATTATTCCCATTTTTGTCAGTAAAATGTTTGTTGGGTAACAATTATTCAGTATTTTCCAGTTTGTAGAGAATACCCTAGTAGAAGTAATAGCTTTTCTATTCGCTTCGTCCACTTTTCCTCGATATTTTCAGCCAGTATGGTGTTAGAAAATATAATGCCTAGTGCTTTTGCTTTCCCGTTATTTTTCCAATTAATGTCTTCGACATTTTCCTTTTTATTAACGTTACTACCAAGCCAAAGACCTTCTGTTTTATTTTTATTTAGATACAAGCTTGACAAATTGGAGAATTCTTTAATGATTTAAAAAACATTTGAGATGGAAGCATCATCACCAAGGAATAATGTGTTGTCATCTACATAGCTAGTAATTTTGATTTCGTTAATTTGATAATTTGTATTAGGCAATTTGATACCGTTTACATCTTTACTCATTTTAATTTTGAGAGCGAAGATTTCTGTCGCTATGTTAAAAAGATAAGGACTCAATGGGCAACCTTGGTCTAACCCCAGATTTAAGTTCGAAGAATTCAGATAACCACCCGTTGTGTAGTGCTTTTAAGATAAAATTTCTATCAATGGTGTCGAAAGCTTTACTGAAATCTAAGAAAATGGCTGCACCAGGAATATTTCGTTTTTGTGCCTGCCGTAGTACATCTTCTATAGTATAAATGTTTTCCCCATTTATACCGTCCTTTCATAATCCTTTTTGATCTGAGCTAATTACGTCACTTATCCCGTATTGTAGTCTATTAGCTAATGCTTTGGCTGCAATTTTGTAGTCTATGTTGAGGAGTGTCAGGGGACGCCAATTTTTACAGTCTCTACTGTCTCCCTTTCCTTTGAGGCTGTTAATTAATAGAAGGTAACTTATTTCGTTCCAAAAAACCATGTAAAATTCAACAGACAGTCCGTCTATTCCGGACTCTTATTTAAGACTATGTCGTCTAGTGCCTTTTTACATTCTATAGATGTGAATTTCCCTTCGCAGTGCTCTGCAAAGGTTACTAACTGTAGGCATTTAAATATCATAAGAAAAATTATCAAATTGTTCCGATATTTCTTCATAACTAGTAGACGAGCTATACATGGACTTATTGGACATGGATATTTAACTTGTTCTCTTATAATATCATTTTCATCATGTAATACTATTCCATTCTTATCAATAATATTAATACTATTCATTGATTTTTTTTCACCGTTGTATTTTTCCATCTCTAGGAAATATTTTGTAGTTTTCTCTCCCTTTTCTACCCACTTGCACCTAGATCGAATTTGAGCTCCCTTTGCTTTATTTTCTAGTGCAATTTCATGTTCTTTGATTTTGTATTTCAAATTTTCGTTGATTTTAGGACATGTGTTATTTGTTGTTTGTTGGTTATAAAGATCATCTATTTGTTTTTCAAGACGAGAGATCTGGTCTCTATTTTGTCTAGCTCTTTGTTTCGAAAATTCCTTAGCATAACTTCTAATTCTATTCTTACAAATATCCCACTTAATTCTGTGCGAGTGAGTAACATCGAGATTTTCACACTCCTTAATTATCCTTAATTATTTTCTTAATATTGATTTGGAATAAGTTATCAGATAGATGAGAGTTATTCATTTTCCAGTAACCTGGACCTCTTGTGGAGGATTCTGTTTTAATTACAATTTCAATATAGTCATGGTCAGACTTTGGTAGATGCTTAATTTTAGAATTAGATACACTACCTGTTCAGTGGCGGATCTAGGAGGGTGAATTGGGTGGCTAGCCACCCCCCTTAGTTCTCAAAAAAAAAAAAAAAGATGCAACCAACCCGCGACCGCGTCGCTAGATATGGATTCGACGCACCGCATCTTTTAATTAAGAAGAGTAGGCTAGGCCTAGAGCTAGGGTTAGCATTATAGTTGTGTAAATAGTTATAGGCCTACATAGTGAAAGAGCTAAGAGTTTAATTACTATTTATGAATTCAAGAGTTTAAAAAGAAAACGCGATTTAAAATCTTCGGAAAATACCCACAACTGAGTTATTTTAAAAACACACGCACTCCTACTACCAGCGTCACGTTGTCTAGCGCGCTCCTTGTGTGAATGCTGACGTCATCATCTCTCCAAAAATACACCATTTTCCATTTCAGTTATACTTACCGCCCTGGTACGTCTGTCCGTGTGTGCAAGCGAGTAACATGGTGTTCTTTTTTATTTCATAGGCATAAAATAAACATGAAATGTCTTGTATGTACACGGCCGAAAAAAAGGGTGTGGCATGTTTGGCGTTTTATTGATTTGTGTTATAGACACGGCGATTACTGCAATCAGTGTATACTAAATTAAATTGAGTTATTCACCCGGCTGTAGAGTATATATCTGAGGTTAACAGACCACCAAAACACAACAGTATAACACAACTTACAAGTACTATCGAGGCATTTTCGGAGTACCGCATTACCAAATGTTCATTTCGTTTGAAGTGTTTTTCGAAGTTTATTATTAGTTCGTCAAAAAAGATCCGTACAGTATTTAGGAAGGATTTTCTTTAAATTTACATTATGTAAACATTTGTTATTAAATGTGATGGAAACAGTTGCTTTAGCCTATTAAACAGCGTGTAAGCATCTATTTTTTCAAAAATTTTCTGAGGCTCGGGAGGGGGACACCCCCTCTTAAACCCACACCCGCTCGGTGTGACGCACCTCGTCAGATCCTAGATCCGCCACTGCTGTTGGCAATCTTAACATACCTACTCAACAAGATATATCTAATTGGGAACATTTACAAGATGTTTTCTAGTTGTTGCCACAACTAGAAAAAGGAACGGTGGAACTTCTCATTGGAAATAATGTTCCAGAAGCATACACACCATTAGATGTTAGAGCCGGGTCTCCTCATGCTCCTCAATTAAAAATAAATAAAATATGGGTCTTTCATGAATAACAAAAGAAAATCCTGACAAAGGGTCATTTGCATCAAATGCAAATAAGGCATGCCTGCTAATAATCTACAAATTTGAATTTTTATAAGAAAGCCTATGAAAATTCTAGACAATATCTACATATCATTGATCAACAATTAGCGAAATATATTTTAAAGTGTTACTATTTATCTTGTGAATTTGATATGATTACTATATATATAAATGGTTTGGTAAGCTATTTCTTCTTGTAAAATACATTATTGTAATAACATTAGTTTTATGGCACAACAACAAAATTGTTACCAACATTTTTAAAAAGAAATGTTTGTAAGCTACGATTTGGTAACTTTTTGGCTACTCTTTTGGGTTACAAGAGATATTCCAAGTGGCACACTTTAGAGCTTGACCTTGGCCTTGAAGGCTAGTTGTAGTTGCAATTGAAAAGCCATGCTAAGGTGGATGTGTCCTCACAAGAAGTAATAGTATTACAATGAAGTAATAGCTATGTTCAACTATAGATGGCAATATAGGCCTATATGTTCTGGTACAAAGTAGTAGCACAATATTTGGTGAGTGTTAAGTTTATTACCTTTATTGATGGATTTATTCTGATGTTTGTTATGGTGGTTTAGCCATTTGGGCCACACCTTAATTTGCTATATAGGCTATAAGTATACTCATCTCTTTATATTTAAAGTGTATTTGGTTATGATCTAGCCTGAACTACTTGCTGTTTATTTATGAGGCATTATCATTATTTAATTTGTATAACTTTACTATTATTATTTGCTTTTGTCTTATTACTGAACTCATAGGAGATATTTTGTTGTTTCAGTTAATCGGTTTATGAATAGAAGACAATAAGGATTCGCATTAACAGTGAGAATAAAATTAGTGATTTGGCCAAAACAATGTTTAAATTAGGTAAAATAAAAGGCAGTTTTGCAAACAACAATGTGACATGTAAATGTTTACCTTATTGTTGTTGTCACCTGTAATTGTCTCTAGAGTTTGTTTTATTTGCACATTTTCGCTCAACAAGATTGCTAGTTCTTGATTTAAGCTGCTCACCTCCTTTTCCTTTGATCTAAACATAATTTTATTGAATTAATAATACTATTTGTTCCAATTTCTACTAAAAAGTTAGGTATTTCAGACGTTTTGATAATTAGGCTTTTGAGAAAGAAAACTAAATTTAAATGAAATATAGAGATGATGAATCCCAAGAATCTTTTTGTAGCCTTTAGTCGGGTAAAAATATAAAAATATATCAAAAAATATTTTCTTGCAATTTTTTTGGGGTCATAAGCAGTTTGACTCGACTACTTTGTTTTTGAAAAAATGTGTTTAACATCAATGATCAATATGTTGTTTGGAACACAAGGATTCAATATAATAAATATTTAAAAAATGGCCTACCTGATATTATTTTGCAACTGATTTATCATTATTTCACTCTCATGGATAATTCTCTTTTGTTCATCAAGCTCCTTCTTCAGTTCCTTTTCTTTTATGGATGATGATCTCAACTTACCATCCACATCAACTCGTAGCATCATTTTCTCCTCTTCTAATTGAAGTTTCTTCTTCAAGCCATCCATTTCAGACTTTTGGACAGCAAATCCCAGTTTGCTTTGAACATCTTCATGTTCCTGTTGTAGCTCAGATAATTTTTTGGATTCCTCAAATCTTTTTTCTTTCATATCTATCAGCTCTGTTTCAAGTTTCAGTTTTTCTGAAAGCATGTTATTCCATGCTTTATGATCAATCCACTTTGGAACATGCTATATCAGAAGATATCAATTAGTAAATTACATTTTTTAGTATATATCATTGTTTCAGACAATACTGAGAGGTTAGACGAATTTAAAAAACAAATTCAATGTGAGGAAAAAACACAACATGTTTTCAACAGTTTAAAAAACAAAGAAACTGGATAGAAAAAATGGTAGTCAAACAACTGTTTTGATTTCTACCTCTATGCCAAGTAAAATTTTGCTTGAATGAGGTGGTACATTTCTAAAAGTCCAATTTTCTAAACTTTAGTCACAAATTCCTTGAGGATGTGTACTTCGCCATGTGTATATATAAATACCTTTAACTCTTCAATTTGTTCTTTTGCTTCTTTTAGCTCAATCTCTAACTCTGTAATATATTCTTCAATCTTTAACTGCTCTGTTGTTTTATCATTCATATTAGGATTTTGTTCCTTAGATTAAAAATTACAATTATTAGAAGCTATAATTACATTTCATATATATATATATATATACATACACAAAGCAGGCAATCCTGGTAGACCCATTATTTCGGGCAATGGCACTGCTACAGAGAAAATTTCTGAATATGTGGATGATTTACTTAGACCATACGCGACTGATCTCCCTTCATACATTCAGGACTCCACTGACTTTATCCGCAAAATTAACCAAATTCAAAATTTACCTAATAATTCTGTTCTGGGTACATTAGATGTTTCATCGATGTATACTAATATCCCTCACGAAGAAGGAGTCGACACATGCATTTCAAATTACAAACAAATTCCAGGAAAAACACCTACTAAAGCTCATTTACATTGATTTTAACCAACAACAATTTTATTTTTGGAAATGAGCATTAGCTTCAAATTCATGGCATAGCGAAAAAAAATGGCACCATCTTTTGCAAATTTATTTATGGGACAATTTGAGGCTAATTTTCTGTCCCTCCAACCTAATAAACCACTTGTTTGGTCTAGATACATTGACGACATCTTCATGATCTGGACCCATGGTGAAGATAATTTGGAATCTCTTCTTCTCAATATTAATTCAGCCCACCCAACTATCAAATTTACAGCTACCAAATCCACTAGTAGCGTTGATTTTTTGGACACTATAGTGACCATAGAAAATGGTACACTCAAAACTGACCTATTCCATAAACCCACGGATAAAAATATGTACCTCTCCCTAGCAGTTGTCATTCCTGACACTGGACGCAATTTGTTTACTTCGTGGCTTATGAATTATTTTTGGCGAAAACTACAAGTCAAATTTTTATTATAATATTGATACAAAATATTAACAGGCAATGTATAATTTGTTTGAACAAGTACGAATGTGCGATACTCGGGGTACAGCAAAAAAAGCTGTAATGACGTCATAAGACGGATGTGACGTCACATACACGTCAATAACCTCGGTACCAAATACGGCTATACGGTACCATCTTCGAGACGTCATATGGCTGCATCCGTTTTGAAATTAAAAAATCCGGCTCTATAGCTTTGAGGACATATATTCATGCCAAATCCCAGCTCAATACTACAACGAATAAGGGAGGAGTAGTACTTTATAAATCGCACTTTTTACTCAATAGTGTCGGATGGAGGAGAAGATGAGAAAGTCCTAGAATCGGGTACCCCAAGTAAAAATATTAACCTCAAATGTTGTCATCATTATCCTTAGTATGTTGGACGGGTCACTACGACCTAAGAAAATAATGCCCCTACCCTGGAATATGTACAGTACTATAGTTTAGTTTATGATTATATTTTTGTTCTGTAGAGTAGGACAGACTATATTTACGTTACACAAAAATAATTGATAATAAATCATTTTGAAGAATGAACAATAATTAATACTGTTACGTCAACAAGTCAAGCGTCGTTTTTTTGTAAGAAATTTCAGACTAGTTTTGTGAAATATTTGTTACAGTTACACCAGCTTTCTTCACCTAGAAAGAGTAGAATGTACGCATGACCCATGATCTGCAACCGAACTGTAGATAAGGATGTCATCTATGTGGAATATTACAAAATGCAACAAGGATTGAGACATAGGATTGGGATCAGAGTATTTTAATTTTGGTTGTTGGTGCAGATGCTGCCTATGACTTGGCCATTGGTTTTTTTTTACATCAAGACTCTTTATTATAGTTTTTGTGATGACATCTTCAACAATTGGTTGCTGTGCATTTTCCAGATGTAACTGTTGATCAGATTTCTGCAACAGTATTTTTTCTAGTTTTTTTATACGTGCATCAGCTCCTTGATTTTTCTCTCAATAAGAATCATTAAAGAAGAGTGGCCCTTATCAAAGTTCATCGTTTAACATTTTGTAAAAATAATGCATATATAAACATTTAACCAGGTCATTTCTTGTCTTAAATGTGCGTTCTAAGGTTAATTGTGATAAAAAGAGAAAAACAATGCACTACCACATTCACTCGTAGACGTTTAGGCCTAGCTTAATAGCCCGACGTTTTTTTTGATTAATTTTCTTTCCTTTTTGGCAGAATCTGTTAAATACAATATTTGGGAAAACCTGGTATTTTAGCTGAAAAGTTACGGTTCTTTTATTTGTTTACACTTTCACGCGATTGATCGAAGTGAGTGCATCACATCATGATATGAAAATATCAATCTGCGATGCATATTGGGATTTATAGCGGGCTGCTAAAATTATTAGAATCGACTTATTTTTCACATTTTTAACTGTTTAAAGACGATTATCGCAGAAGGTCCATATAGTATTTATTTTTACATAAAATGTAGTGTGTGACCTTAAATTAGGTCCACCAAATGTAGGTCTAGTGTCTTTAACATTTTTGCATTCCATTTAGTTCTTGTTAATATATTTCTATGAAAAATTGCTATTCCATTGAGTTTGGCATTAGTTACAAATAATAATGTAAGATCATTTTTTGTGTGAAATAGTTACCTGTTTCTCTAGAGTTTTGAATTTAATCTGAAGGTGATCAAGCTGAAATTGTTTAGTTTTAAGCTGTTCTAAGTATTGCTGTCCTTCCTCCTCCATCTGAGTAAGCCTAGCCATTAGATTCTCATTGCGTATCTTGCTGCTGCTCAACTCTTCTTTTAATAGACTACAGTGCTGATGGATACATTCAACCTCTGCCTTTAGAGTACATACTTGTGAATCTGATAAAATAAATTGTGAAACAAATTTAAAACTAGACATGAACTCGTCACTTTGAACGCCAGATGCACGTCATATGTTAGAATATTGCGCACAGAAAAAAGATTATGCTATTATAAGCTGAAGAAAACAAAATGCTGTCAGTGTGCTCTCTATTTTGTGTCCAAGTATAATATAGGCCTACAGTATACACTATATACTGTGTACATACTACATACAGTGTAGCATTGGTGAAAATAAGGGACCCGCCTTTAATTCTAATTTTTAACATGATGATGTCATCAAAATGAAAGACGAAGATACCAATTTCAGATGAAAATTGTCTGAGCAACAACATATTAACATGTTGAAGAAATTTGGATACATAGAATATAGATGCACGCTCTTTTACAATTCAACTGGCCATATGATAACGTCACAACATCCGATGCGCAACATTTGTACATGAATTCATATCTACAATTCAACAGCTTACAGGTGCCGGACCAGTGGGAGGTCACCTCCTACAGTTTGTTCGAGAGTGGGAGAAGCTGATGGTAGACAGCTGGATTCTCTCCACATTAAGCTACGGCTACCGCATAGAATTCACAAGCGTCATATAAATACATACATGATATGCGGTTTCCTGGGTATAAAATTCAAGATAATAAATACAGCAACAAAACAAACATGACATAAAAAGTGAAAAATACAAACAGAACAATTAGTGTAACTGACAATTAAATAATTGGTTATGGAGGAGGTCCTCGTCCAACCACAATCCCCAAAGATCCAATAAAGCAACGAGGGCTTATAAACGGAATTGCCACGCTGCTCCACAAAGGAGCCGTAGTAAGGGTCGAAGAACATCATGCGGACTCGGGCCACGAATCAACCGTATTCTTAATCGAGAAGTCCTCGGAGGACTGGCGACTAATTCTAAATCTAAAACGTCTGAATAAACGATTTATCCGGCCCCGCAGGTTACGGATGGAGACAGTCTCATCGATCCTGTTAGGGCTAAGACGAGGAGACTGGGCCGCATCGATAGATTTAAAAGATGCATACTTTCACGTACCAATCGCAAAAGAAGACCAACGTTGGTTGCGGTTTCGAATCAACAGTTGTCTCTACCAGTTCTTTGCAATGCCATTTGGCCTATCAACGGCCCCGCGCATGTTCACGCGCATCGTTCAAGTGCTCGGTGCGTTCTTTCACAAGAACGGCATTCACATATTTATGTATTATTAATAACGGAACACGTAGGGTTCTTAGTGAACCGGGAGAAGTCGTGCCTGGTGCCGACTCAACATCCCATTTATCTCGGAGCGCAGATAGACCTCGTGTCAGGCAGAGTGTGCCCCTCACAGAAACGGGTAACCAAAGCCCTTGCTGCTATACAAGGCATGATTACCACTTCCGCTCCGACAGCATACGACTGGCTGAGAATGCTAGGTTTCCTAGCCATCTTTGTAGATCTAGTTTTGTCGGCTACGGATGCGGCCGCTGCAACTTCATCTGTTAACCTTCTACCGGCCAGGTTCAGACTCATTAATAAAGTTCATTATAACGCAATTCCAATGGTGGCTAACGGACGGCCAATTGTTAGTGGGCAAATCAATTCAGAGATCAATTCCGGACACCCGAATAGAAACGGACACGTCCGAAGCAGGTTGGGGTGGTTGCTCCAACCAAAGTAATGACTCCAGCGTTTGGAATGCCGAGGAGGCGTTAGCCCACATCAATCTCTTAGAACTTTGGGCAGTAGACCGAACGCTGAAGGCGCTACTTCCAAACATAACAAATTCACACGTCCATATTTGCTCGGACAACACAACCGTGGTCGCATACATCAACCGACAAGGAGGAACGAAGTCTCCGACTCTCTGCTACACTGGTGCATCGCCACAACATAACATTCTGCAGTCGATACCGAGATGCACATGCGTGGGCGGTGGATGACCTGTCCATGTCATGGGACGGCCTATGGGCATACGCGTTCCCGCCAATATCAATCATACCAATAGTACCGACTCACATTCAGCGCTTCCGATGCCGAGTTCTGTTGATCACACCGTTCTGGCCCCGTCAAGCGTGGTATCCACTTCTTGTTAGTCTTCTAACGTCTGCACGGATCTACTGGTGCAAAATCGTGCAAGGTTCTCAGCGATCAACCTACAATCCCTGAACCTGACTGTTTGGCCATTGTCAGGGATCAGCTTAGAGACTCGGGCATTCCGGACGGCCCAGCCACCCTGGCGGCCAAATGTAGAAGAGAGTCGACTCTCACCGTCTATGACACTTCTTTCGCTGTACGAATCAGGCTTGCAAGTACGCACTGTGTCAGGCTACCGGTCCGCGGTTGTGGCCATTACTCCGCCATTCAAGGATGGCTCGACGGTATCAACTTCCGCAGTTGTTACGCGGTATGTTCAGAGAGCGACCTCCGTCTAAGGTCGTAATCGTTGTTCTATCCGCACTCACACGCCCGCCGTTCGAGCAAGGCTTCGCTATACAATCTATCGCTTAAGACAGCGCCGGCACATATGCATGAGGTGTTGCTACATCCTGGGCATTGTACGCTGGTGTTTCTATATCACACATTATGACAGCGGCATGGTGGCGGACACAGTCTAAGTTTACTGCGCATTATTTAAGGGACATTTCTGCAACCATGGCGCCAGTAGCAGCAGCAGTGCTAAAGCCTAGGTTAAAGGTATGTACACTTTACTTGCTCTGCTCTTTGTTAACTTACTCCCACCGCCGACTAGTTCTAGTCCGGTGCTAATCTGGCTATTGTCGGTTTATACAGGTAAGCTAGGCACGATATAGACTACACAAACCAATAGTGGTGTTAGTAGTCTATGAGTTCTAGCTTACCTGTATAAACTCCCTCCCGCCGTCCCCGCAGTCAATTAAGCGGAAAATGATGACGGTGGTACATTGGAACGTTCCCACATGAGGGCGTGGTTGCGGACTGGTCCATTATAATACAGGGGTGTTTTAGAATCTTTTCACTTTCGTATCTAAAGCCCTCCCCCTGGAGAGCACGGGCTATTGTTGGTTTATACAGGTAAGCTAGCACTCATAGACTACTAACACCACTACTGTAATCATGAGTATCACTTTTCATTATGAGGAGCTATAACATATTGAAATTTACTGTAATGATGAAAATAAGTGACCCAAGTAATTCACGCTTTTGAACATGATGACGTCATCAAAATTTAAAAATTGTAAATCACGTGAAAGATAATTGATTGACCTAGACAATATCAGAATCTGAAGGAAAATGGAATATTGATAATTAGAGATGCGGTCTATTAAATGTGATAAGTTATGAAGAAATAGACAAATATTCTATATGATATGATACGATGACGTCACAATGTCCGTTTAGCCTTATTGATGCATGATCGATATCTACAACTCATCAACTCCTAGAATATGTAATAAAAATAAATTTCACTGTTTACTTTAGAAAATATGACTCTTTAAAAAAACACGCGCGAATTGTCTAATTCAAAGTGTTCGTTGCTGAAAATGGTCTACGCTTGTGGACGCATCCCTCTCCAAATAAAGGCAAACCGACCACTTTTTAGTCGCGTGTAACGCAACTCTACAGCTCACTATGTTGGTCGGTCGGTTAGTCAGTTGGGGCTCATAATGAATGGAAATCTGTCAGCAAAGACAATGTTAAAAGATTTTTTTTAATTGCTATAATTCCTTTAACGTTACTACTGCAAGGCAAATGTTCGAAATGCTCTCCAATCGTTATTAGATAAACATGGAGAACAATTACAGGATAAAGTATTTTGTATGTTACTCGCTGAAGTTATGAACATTGTCAATTCAAGTTCATTAGAATAAATAACACCTAACCACGTTTTAACTCTTAATTTCATGTTTCAGTTACTTCAAACCAGGTTTATTTCAGGAACTGGGAGATAGTGCAGCATCTAGCAAATGAGTTTTGGCACCGATATAAACATGAATACCTACAATTATTACAGACTACAAGACATAAATGGTAAACAGTCCAGGGAACCTATGGGAACTTGCCAGAGTCACTGACGTGACAAGTAGTGCAGATGGGCTTTTTAAGAAGGTCAAGACCCATTGCCTACAATTTGTGACGTTTTGTAGAAATAATGCATATATATTACTTTAAAAACATTAAACCAGGTCATTCCTTGTCTTAAATATACGTTTTATGGTAAATTATGATAAAAAGAGAGAAACAATGCACTACCTAAGTAGTTCGCGGTGAATGTCCTCTCGTGGGCATTCTTTAGGCCTAGCCTAACTAGGCTTAGTTTTGTAGGCCTAGCTGGTAAACATCGGTAACGTACGAACATGGGTGAATTACAGAACAAAAACAGAAATATCAATCCGCGCTCAATGCATGTTGGGATTTATAGCGGGCCGCTAAAATGATTAGAATCAACTTATTTTCACATTTTTAACCGTTTAAAGACTAGCAAAGTTATCTCAATAGGACCATATAGTATTTATTTTTACATTAAATGTAGTTTGTGACCTTAAATTAGATCTAAGATATGTAGGGAATGGGTCTTTAATATGTTCATCAGCAGGCACAATGCTACACTTTAGAGACCAGTTTACATTATTAGTTGTTGTTGGTAAATGCTTCTAAATATTGTTAAAAAATAGGATTTGGACTTGTGTGTGGACAATAAACTTAAGGCTGTTGTGAATGATATTGCAAAGATATGGATAACTTTTTACGTATCCAAGAACGCTGATCGATATCTCGCCCACAAGTGAACAAGAGTATATAGCCTGTTGTTTGTGGTGAAAGAATTTATTAGTTTACATGTTTGCATTATTATTTAGAGAGATTGCTTTGAATTACCAGGCAGCTTGCTGGATTACTATGTTTTATTTTATTATAAGAAATACATTACAAAGAAATACAACTTGCAACATGTTTACTAGTCCTGGTTCCCTATTATACTATTCGGCCAAGTGTACTATTGAGGAAGCTGATAACAATTAATGTAAATCCTTATTTATGTTCATGGATATTGATAAGCAATTTTGTTACTGGTAGATGTCAACGAGTTAAGGTCAACAATTAATTTGAATTATATTGACCCAAATACGGGAACACCGCAAGGATGTGTGTCATCCCCACTTTTATTTTCAATATATGTTAGTGATTTAAGATGTAATGTTAATTCATGTAACCTTATCAAGTTTGCGGATGATATGTGTTTTACTGGTCTTATTACAGGAGGAGATGAATTTGTATAGAGAAGAAGTATCAAGGGTTTTAGATTGGTGTAATACTAATTATTTGTGTATTAATTCTAAAAAAAACCAAAGGGCTTATATTCAGAAAAAATGTTAATCACATTCCACGGAAGTCATGTTGAAAATCTAAAGGTGTTCAACGTCTGTATTCCTTAAGGAAGTTGAAACAATATTATATATAGGCCGTGATTTTAAATGTCATGAACTATGACGAAAATTATGAAATTACGACTTTTATAATTGAACTGGTCATATGATGACGTCACAATATCCAATGCACATAATTTGTACATGAATTCGTATCTACAATTCAACAGCTTCCAGAAAACGTTTTAATCATGAGTATCACTTTTCATTCTGAGTAGCTATAACATATTGAAATTGATTGGAATGATGAAAATAAGAATCCAAAGTTATTCACGCTTTTGCACATGATGACGTCATAAAAATTTTAAAAACGGTAAATCATGCGAAAGATAATTGATTGACCTAGAAAATATAAAAATATGGGGGAAATGGAATACGGATATTAAGTGAAGATGCGCTCTATTAAATGTGATAAGCTATGACGAAAGAGACAAAAATCCTATATTTTATATTTGAGTGGCCATACGATGACATCACAATGTCCGGTTAGCCATATTGATACATGATTCGATATCTACAACTCATCATCTTCCAGAATATGTAATTTAAAAAAAGTTCACCATGTAGTTTAGAATCTATGACTGTTTAAAAAAAGGCATAATTTTGACAAATTTTTGAACTTTTTCATAAAAAACGCGTGCAAATTGTCCAATTCGACGTGCTCGTATGACGTGATTTTAAGTCGAAAGCGTTTGAAAGTTGGTAAAATTACTAGAAAAGGCTCGAAAAAAATAAATCACGCAAAAAAAGATGGTTTTAGCTCTACGGGCGCACTGAATTTTTGACATGCTTAAAATTACATGAAACGCGTAGAAAGTTGATTAGAAATTGATTTTTCGCATTTTAAACACGCGTGCGCGTATAACTTTCTGTGAAACATGCCATTTTTTTTCCACAGAAAGTTAGCGCATGATATAAATTACACTTTTGCTAAATTTCAATTTGAATTGGTATATGGGTTTCGATCTATGTTAAATACGCGAAATTCATAAAATTGCTGTGTGACTCTAAATCTTTCTTCTTTCTAAAAGTTTCTTGCACATCTACAGCTACAGGTCAATCTTATGACAAAGTTATACAATCTTATGTTGTCCAGAATTAGAGATACGCTGCGGACAAAATTTGTGGAAAGAAAGAAGAATAAGATAGAAGAAAAAAAAGATCGTGACAATAACAAGGGGTTATCCGCCAAGTGTGGATAACCAATAACAATATCACATCTTCAACCTAAACACATAGTAGGCCTACTTCTTGTAGTAAGGCCTAGTGTTTATAAATCAACAAAGTGTACGTCAGCTTCTCATCTGGCGAACAATTGTGACCAGCTAAGTGTAAATAACAAAAATAACATAGCGTTTTCAGGGGATTTCAGGACACGTCCATATTAATTTTTTAAATCCGGAGGGTCGTATGAGAAATCATTACAGAAGTTGCATTTAAACAGCAATTAAAATAATCACATGCTGAAGATGGCTGTGTTATACATTTATATATAGGCCTATGCATTTGTATCTAAATTTTATAGACATCAGTGAGTTGTTGCAGTCAGTAAAATCTTGGTTCTTCAACAGATGGTAGTCCATTAATAACTTGCTAGAGGATTCAACATCTGCACATTCTCATGGAAGACCAAAGAAAACAAACTGCAAATTTCAAAACTAAGAGGTCTAGTTACATTAAAATGGCCTAGCTTCAAAATCAGGGAAATCAATCTCACTATCATTGATATATATTAGTATTTGCCATAGAGTAGC
Organism: Antedon bifida; assembly: GCF_963402885.1. NCBI lineage: Eukaryota > Metazoa > Echinodermata > Crinoidea > Comatulida > Antedonidae > Antedon > Antedon bifida. The sequence continues at coordinate 22,748,597 of NC_136228.1, read as the reverse complement.
CCTTGAATGTGATGATTCAAATGATGCATTTAAACACATTGACAATATGCAACTAATTATCACTCAGTTATGGAAGCTGTTTGAACATTCGCCTAAAAAGTGGCAGCTTACCAGAAGTGCCAACAAGAAGTATAAAAGTCTCTTCAGTTGGGTGAAAATGCAAAGAAAATAGTAACCAGAAAGCTAAAAAAAAGCATGTAAAACAATTAGATGGCTATCTTGTGATGCTTCTATCAAATCAGTTTTTAAGGACATTATCATTCGTATTCTTCAAGCATTAAGTGAAACTAACAACTTTGGCTTACCGAAGAAAATAGACAGTGCTAAATGTATTGGTCCTGTAAACATTTTGCATTTTGTTTTACCAAATTTGTCGGAGATTTTCCATCAACTTCTCACAGTTGATGCCAAATGTGCTGCCTGCTGAGGTTTTATTTTGAAGGGTTAGAAGGTGATATTGTGGTTACTGTATCAAATAACAATTAGCTTATGCCTAAGGTGATATTGTGGTTACTGTATCAAATAACAATTAGCTTATGCCTAAGGTTTTATTGAAGAGAAGAAAGTGATTTTTAGGTGATCATTTAGAATAAAATGATCACCTATTGTTATTGTACAAAATCTTTATTATTGTTTTCCGTGTTGTTATTATTCTTTCTGTACACTTTTTGTGTAACAATTATCTCAAAAAGTTAAATGTCAATGATCACAATTTTTTTACAATGTCTTTTAAATACTTTAACTTAACCATAGTAAGCTTTTCAGCGTGATCACTCAACCGTGACATCATTAATACGCGATTTTGTGAAATCACACTATCAATCATATCTCCATAACTCTTTATCACATATCAATAAAATTCACTATACGTAAACTTCAGGTGAAGGATAAAAATATTAACAAATAAAAACTTCCGTTTTTCAAGGTCATGCACGTGAAATTGCGCGTTAAAGATTTAAAAAGCTCCAAATAAAGTTTTGATCAATTTAGAGCATGAATTAGGCCATTTGCGTGTTTAAAAAAATTACTGCGCAAAAATGCGTTTTTGCGCGCGCAATTTTTAAAATGCGTAAAAAATATAATTTTTTTTACAAATCACATTCTACTCACCATCCTTAGTACATTCACCAAATTTGAGTCTGTTCCGACTTAAAATAACGCTATACGAGCACGTTAAAAATGACAAAATGCGCACATTAATTTCACAAAAGTTCTGAAAATGGTGAAAAATAGGTCTTTTTTAAAATGAAAATAACTCTTCAGAATGCAAGATGACCCCCAATTTTTTTAACTTATTCGGGAAGCAATTGAGTTGTAGATATGAATTCATGTACACATTTGACGTACAAAATGTTGTGACGTCATCAAATGGCCACTTGAATTTAAAATTAAGTTTTTTTCTCTTTCGTCATATAATTATCACATTCAATAGAACGCATCTCTGTTATTTTGTGCCCGATTTTCGCTAAAATTTTAGTATGTGATTGCTCAATTAATTGGCTTTCTCATGACTTGCCCCTATTTTCATTTTGATGACGTCATCACGCGTAAAACCTTGAATAACGTAGGTCGTGTAATTTCAACTTCGCCGTAAATTTAAATATCTTACAGCTCTTCAGAATTGAACGTTACCTTGATTATTATAATTTATTATGAAAGCTGATGAAATGTAGATATGAATTCATATAAAAATCAAGCCTATCGGATGTTGTGACGTTAACATATGGCCAGATGACGTTAAAAAGTAGTTTTTTCATCTTTTTCGTCAAAGTTATACAAATTTCAAAGAGCGCGCATTGCGCTTCTACGTGCCAAATTCTCTTCCATTTCTTATATTTATTTGCTCAATTCATTATCTTTCAAAATTGTCAATTTCGAGTTTATTTTGATAACTCCATCATACCAAAAAATTAGAACATGATGTGTGGCCTGTAATTTCACCTATGCTACACTGTATATAGATATACAGTATATACTGTACATATTGTATATGGCATATAATAGGCACAACCTAGCACTATAAACGTATAATAGGATGGCATACATCAACATTTTCCAATCGTATGTTAACGTGCGTGCATGTTAAACAAAAATTAATTTCGGTAAAATGATAAAAATGATCACCTATAATTCGTCAAAGTGACGAATTAAATTCTAGTTTAAAATGTTATTGTTTTTAACACATTTCATAAAGCAACTGGTGTACAGAGAGAAATTGCCATTACGCTTGGTGAGACAATCTAAGAGAAGATAACTGCTATGCAATTTTATGTGACGACTCATCGCATACTGCTCAAATGGAGCAAATGATATCTTTTATTATTTATTGTTTGGTAAAATCACATGAATCATTCAAATTAAGCTTTGGCTATTATATATATGTGAATTCGGAATTACTGTCCCAACTGAACAAGGCACAACTTAAAGTTTAGGATGTTTAAAAACATTTAAATCTGGAAAATGTCATTTGTCAAATTTATGTTTGTTTTTTAAATTATTTTGGCAAAAATATTTTTGTGTAAAGACTTCAGGCAATAATAAATTATATATATACCCTTTCATTAAATGGAATGGTCTGATCTTAGCTGAAAGGAGACGTTTCATGTCCCACTGTTGTCAATTTTGTCATTTACGTTGTGAAACAACCAATTCTCTAACGGAAAAACTCCATCTCGTACTACATTAATTTATTACGAATTTATAATTGCTTGTATATTCAATGTACGTTTGAAAGTGCCAATCGTGGTCTATAATTCAAGAAAAACACACATTTTGAATGTATCGATAAAAGCGTAAAAGTCTAGGACTAGCCTACACTCCATACAGGTTCATAGGGTGTTAGATTTTTCCCTGAAATGTTCTGATTATCAACATAATTATTATCTACGAAAATACTATACAATTCACTGACAATCTACATTATTTTTAAGTATTTAATTACAAACGTATAACAACAGCGTAAATTTTACAAAAACGTAAACAACGGGACTGGAAGAAGTAATTGCCTTATATTGTTAATGGCATAACTAAATACGGCGGGGATTTTCCTCGGATTTCTTAATAGACTTTGCGTAATAATAGTCTACTGCATTGTTTTCTTAGTCATAGAGGGTCAGGGCAATTATGGCATGTAGCCTAAAAATTCACAACGTAAAACATTGACGAGACTTGAATTCAAAACCTTCTTTTTTAAGGTTAAGATTTACACGATATATGCTAACAGATGATCAGATAGGTTGGTGCTCTGTAGATAAAAATTTTCTTGAAAGTTTCGGTTCTAGTAGTCCATGGGATTTAGCTAAAAAATGACCCTTTTCTCACACAAATTGCAAGAAAAGGTTTTTTTGATGAAATGTGTTCTTTAGACCCTACTGAACACATTTATCAACGTTAGGACATTTTTCGACAACAGGAAGTAGCCTAATTTGCATAATTAAAAATGGCCGCCATTTTTAATAACGTACTCTGTATCTTGGAAACCGCTAGTCACAGATACTTAATTATGGTGTCAAAATCGTTAGAATATATGTTTTTATATTCACTTTATTGAAAAAGTTTGTCCAAAAATGAATGAAAGTGCTATTTCTAACATTATTGACCTTCGACCTTGAATTCTCATATCTCAGCAACCACTAATCGGAGATATACAAATTAGGGCTTAAATTGTTCAGAAACTACACATTTATATCCAGTCTAATGGCATGTTTTTGCAAAAAATGGCCGATTCTAACATTATTGACCTTTGACCTTGATTTATCATATCTTAGCAACCACTAATCTGAGAGACACACAATATGGCTCAAACTGTTCAGAAACTACATATTTATATTTAGTCTAATGGCATGTTTTTGCAAAAAATGGCCGATTCTAACATTATTGACCTTTGAACTTTGCACTACTTAAAATCGCATAACTTTGAAAATATTGTACATATGAAATTATTTTTATTGTCAAATTGTTCAGAACATACATGTTTCTATAGAGTCCAATGACACCTTATGTCCAATAATGGCCTATTGTATGGTCATTAACATTTGAACTATATTTGAAAAGGATTTTTAAACCTGGAATCTTCTTCATGTAGGCATTCATTAAAACATGTGATTTGGCACTACTTGTTTAGAATATGGTGGTAATTTAAAGTGCATGTACAGTAAGGATAGCATCACTCTTGAGGGCATTCTTTTAGGTTGAAACATTATTAATAAGGCCTTTTCTACTACTAGACGCATTGTTGACAACTGGAATTTTAAAAGGTCGATATTAATGCAACATATTTAGTTTAGTTTAATTAATTATTAAAATCGAGACTCATAATTAGGCTGACCACCACTTGCAATATTTTCGCCGTATACAGTTAAAACCTCAGTTTCTTATGGAATTTATTTATTTATTTCAATAACCATATACAGTATGACTACTAGTGGTGTATAGTTTTTTACCTTTTATAATTTGTTTTTGTACCTTTTTTACGTGAATGTATTGTGTATGTACCATGTTTCTATGTGGTTTAATTTTTACCATTTTTTAACCATCATTTTAATGCTTTTAATATAAATATCTTGTAATTCAGCTTCGCTGCGAAGACGATAAGAAATAAAATAAACAAACATGTAAACTTGTAGGCAGTTTATGAATGAATGCAATAGTTTATGCTTATACATTTAATGTACCATGGCCTACTTTAAACTAAACATAATAAGTCAACGTTGCAACTCTTACATTTTAGAGTGCCAAATTACATGTTCTAATGGTCAAGGTCAATAATGTTAGAATCTGAACAAAAACATGCCATTAGATTAAATATAAATATGTAGTTTCTGAACAGTTTGAGCCATATTGTGTGTCTCTCAGATTAGTGGTTGCTAAGATATGATAAATCAAGGTCAAAGGTCAATAATGTTAGAATCGGCCATTTTTACAAAAACATGCCATTAGACTGGATATAAATGTGTAGTTTCTGAACAATTTAAGCCCTAATTTGTATATCTCCGATTAGTGGTTGCTGAGATATGATAAATCAAGGTCAAAGGTCAATAATGTTAGAAATAGCACTTCCACTCATTTTTGGACAAACTTTTTCATTAAAGTGAATATAAAAACATATATTCTAACGATTTTAACACCATAATTAAGTATCTGTGACTAGCGGTTTCCAAGATACATAGTACGTTATTAAAAATGGCGGCCATTTTTAATTATGCAAATTAGGCTACTTCCCGTTGTCGAAAAATGTCCTAACGTTGATAAATGTGTTCAGTAGGGTCTAAAGAACACAATTCATCAAAAAAACCTTTTCTTGCAATTTGTTTGAGTTAAAAGTCTAAATCCCATGGACTATAGGGACAAACTGACACTTCGAGTCCATCGATTTGGAATTCTGGTAAGATGCAGGGCAAGGTATTCCAGACAGACAGAGAGTTTTCACCCAATTTTTAGTCGCGTGCAACAGCAGCTCATTATGGCGGTTGGTTGGTCGGTCAGTTGGTCGGTAAACACTAACTTGAGCACGAGACTGCAGCCATGTATATGGCCTTGTTGAACAAAAGGCTTACCAGAGTTTTAAAATGTTAAATAAATGTTAAATGTAATGCATTCTGGTCCTCAAGTTTAACTGGAAACTGAGGAAATTCGGATTAGGCCTTCCTCGGAACCACGGCAGCCAGCAGTGAAGCGCCTACCAGATCAGCACACTGGGAGACAATCCCCTACTCTTTTTGAATAGTGTACCAAGTTCTTTAACGTGCACTGTTAAGTACACGGGACCAACGGCTTTACATCCTATCCGAAGGATGAGGCAATGAGAGTAAAGCATCTTGCCTAAGGATGCAATTAGTATGGTACAGATAACCTCGAACCCATGCCTATCACATGCTAGTCCGATATTACTATTACACCATCACTCTCCGATATATACAGCACCCGCCGCTATTTCTAGACGGTCTCCCAGCGGGCCCAACGTTGCTTAACTTCGGTGATCTGACGAGAACCAGTGTTTCAACGCAGTATAGGGGATGAAAAGTCTCAGTCAAAAGGTAATTCACTTCTAGTTCACCTGTCTTTTTATCAACATTTGATGAATGATGATCCATGATTTTGCCCACTTCCAACCTACATAGGTTGTTGTCATGTAGTGCAGATATTGTTTTCTCTAAGTGTTTTATTGTGAGATGCAGTTCTTTGTTCTCACTCGCAAGCTGATCAATAGTTCTATAAATTAAAGCAATGACAATAATAATGATTTTGTACATAGATTGCATTCATGTGTAGTCATCAATTTTAATTTAAATATTAATGTTATACCTATATCTATACAAGATAAGACGATTTAAAGACACTAGATCTGCAATTTTTAACATTTTGTAAAAATAATTTAATTTAAAAATTTAAAAACATTAAACCAGGTCATTTCTTGTCTTAAATGTGCGTTCTAAGGTTAATTGTGATAAAAAGAGAAAAACAATGCACTTTAACCCAAGTAGCTCGTGTCAAGAGTTCTCTTAGCTAATACCCCTTTCACACCAAAAGCAAAACTCCGGAGACACTTTGGAGTTGATGTCCCTGTGTTGTGAAAGGTAAAATCCAACAACTCCAGAGTTCAAAACAGCGGGGTTGAACAGCTGAACGTTTTCCGAACTGCAGGGACACACCAGTGTTTTGGTATGAAATGTACCAACATCAAACTCTGGAGTTTTTAGGTCAAAAGATCATCAATCATTGCTTAGTTTTATTTCGAAATACTTTAAATATTTGTACAAAATATATAGCGGGTCTAAAAAATAATAATAGTCCTTACGTCGAACGTGAAAAGTAGCCTAGAAACAACATCTCGTTGCTCATCAAAAATAGTTTTTGACGCCATAGGCTGTTATATATAAATACTATAATGCTAAAATGAAAGAGTTCCATGAAAAATAACCTGTCATTTGGTGAAAAATTAGCCTCTAAATCGGTAAACTTTTGTTTGTTTGCCTGGGTCAATTATTGAATAAGTTAGGACTGATTTACCCGCACAGAATGTTATCGTCCAAGGTGATGAATATTAAGTAAGTAATACAACAATAATAGGTACACAGCAAGTACATGGTGTGCAGTAGTTTCAATGTCAAAGAGTTTTTTGTTGTTTTTTTTTTCAAGCATCACAAATGGTAAGAAAAGAAAAATTTACTAATCTGTATGATTTTCCTTTAAAACTTTATTATAATACAGTATACTTGTTTATAACTTCATATAATATATCCCATCTAATTTCTATTTTTTCTGAAATATTCAGTTCATATTATTAATTAATATTAATTGCATTCTAAAGTGTTTTTGCTATTTTGTTTTTTTTCTTTATTACATTTATATGGCGCTTTTTACAAAGTTACAGTTCATTTATTTGTTTACCCTTTCACGCGATCGATCGAATCACAATATGAAAATATCAACCCGCACACGATGTATGTTGGGATTTATAGCGAGCCACTTAAAATTATTAGAATCAACTTATTTTTCACACTTTTAACCGTTTAAAGACGAAAAAAATATTGCAATAGTATAGTATTTCTTTTTACATAAAATGTAGTGTGTGAAATTAAATTAGGTTAAAAAAACAGAGGTCTAGTGTCTTTAAGTTTAATACAGTAATGTGTTTTAATTTAATTAGTAGTTGTGTTGATTGTTATACTTACTCATTGAATGTTGTCTCCATCATAGAGTTTTCTGATACAGTATTGGTTAGTTGTTTTTGTAACGTATCTTCAAGTCTATCTGGAGTCTTTGAATACAATTAGTACAGCTAATATTATTTTACGTCTTTTATAATTAACAAATCAAAACTACAACTACTGCATGGTATGTTTCATCGTGGAGATACCTTCTCTGTGGTTTTATAAATTTAACAGAAAGTAATTCAACTTTTGCATGTGCACAAAATAGTAAACAGTAGAGGTCAAACTAAGTTTCAAGATTGGTAGATGGACCAATAAATTCAATATACAATTATTAATTGAATATTTTATTTACATTTTTTCAATAGTCCAGATCCCTATGTATTTTCGTGTGCAGATCATGGGGAAAATGTAAACACTATTGTTTTTTATGAATATTTGAATCATGCATGCTGGTTATAAAAACCCATGTTGTCAAATTTCTAAAATTCATCTTTGACCTCTGATCTCAATTTGAATGTTTTGACCCATTAAAAACAAAATGGTCATATCTTAATAACTCATTACACTTAGATTAAATGAAATAATTTTAGTCAAATTCAAATTATGTGGGAGATGCATATTAATATTCATTAATGGAAAAGTTTGTCCAAAAATGGCTGGAAGTATGATTTTTGGCATTTTTAACCTTTGACCTACATATCATATAACTCCGTAACTAACAGTTGGACAAACTTTAAATAGGGCTCAAATTAATCTGAAGGTATGTTTCTATTCAGTCTATAAGAACTTTTCAAGAAAATGACCTGAAATCTTCTTATTGATCTTTGACCTGTACTGGTAGTACACATTCCTATAATCTCAAAACTATTGGTCGTAAAATGTTTTTTTGTGAAATTGTTGTATAAATAACATTTTATAAAAATGTAAAAGAATTCTATTTATGATCACTAACTTTGTAATTTATTAACATCACTAGCATTTGTTTTAGTATTAAAATGTGTTACTGTTATATTAGCTGATTTTAAGCACTTAACATGAATTTATCAGAATTATGTGTATTTAATATAAAGTTTTGCCTTAAATAATGCTAAGAAAAGGATAAAGATTCTGAAAATCAATAAGGTTATAATTGCAAGATAATGCATATAACCTAATAAATGAAAACAAACCAAACAGTTTTAAATGTTATTTGTTTTAATACTACCTGCTTTTCATCTAAATCTTCCTTTTTCTGTTGTAACTCAGCAATTTTGTCTTTGAGCTCATTTCTTTGGTTCCAAATGAACAGAATAACCTTCTGGAAAAACACATGGTCTTTAACACAGCCATCCGGTCCTCCGTCCATAGTTTCCAATTCATGAAATATATGCAGGAGAATGTTTTCCTGCTGTAAAAATGAATAATACCAGTGTTTAAGGAGTAGGATTCTTGTATTCTTGATCTGAATTTAGCTAATTAGCATTCTGCAAACTTCTTATTGGTGATTGCATGGTGGCGTCACACAGCAAATATCCAATTTTTTTCTCTACACCAAACTGACTCTAAAAGGGAATAATTTCCGGCTTTTTGGATATATTTGACATGAAACAGCTTATAAATTAACAAAAAATCGTTATTGATTGAAGAATACAACAAAAATCTATAATTTGTAAGTCAAAACTATTCTTCTCAAAATCTTGATCAGCTAGGCCTTCGCTCCACAAGTACATTTGTTGCCACCCATCGTAACTACGGACGCCAACCAAGACGAGCCAAGTAGGCCTATTGTACGGTGGACTACATATTGCATAGGCTTAAACTTTGTGATTTCTTATATCTTCTACAAAGCAAACTTCAACCCAACTAGTGCTGATTGTTATACGACCGTCTAAAATACTATTTTATGTACAAAAACCTGCTGTAACTGAGTTTTTTAAAGCTTTACTTAATTTGAACAACATAATCTTGATCATCAAGGTTCAAATCCAAACGCGGTCGTCACACCTAAGCAAGCACAAACAATGGCATTGTCACCAAATGATAGCGCTGACTTGATTGAATTATTTCAATCAATAAAATCGCCCCCCGTATTATCACCAGTTTCTCCAGAACATGAACTATCCCAAAATCCTGTTTACAACAACCAAACGAAATCGCCTCCAATACTGTCACCGGTCTCTACCACACAAAATCCAGTTAAAAATAAACTTGAACAATACCTTGTGGAAGAAAGAGGCACAATAGAATGTATAGCAGGATGTGATTCAACAGGAAAAACGAAAACATAATAGCATGTACTCTTTGTTCAAAGCAGTACCACAGGACATGTGTAGACGCTAAAGGAAAAAAAGGCCCATGGATATGCTTAGTGTGTAAACGTATTCCTAGCATCCTATCAACTCTAACAGAGACTATCTTAGTATTTGACCAACGTCTAAGATACATTGAGGAAAGGTTGACCAAAAAGAAACCTGATTCAACCAATGAAGTGACCAAGACCCAGGAAAACAAACAACTTCTCATAAACAATGAGTCAATGAAAAAAGAAAGAGAATGTCTGCGACATGAACTAAAAGAAAGTAACAACATCCTCATTGAAAACACCAAACTAAAGGCTGAAATAAAGCTCCTATGACAGGAGCTACACCGAAATCAACAGACAACCCAACGGCCAACCAGCCTACAAGAAATTAGGGCAGAAATGGACAAAATGAAAGAAAAAATCAATAAAACAGAAAGAGAAAACAAACAGCTAATGCTTTCATAGATGTCAAGCGAAACAACGATATGATACTGCAGAATGATAAACAAATAACACATCTCCAGGACAAACTACAGACAGCAATACACAAAACAGAAAAAGCAATTGGGAGATAGCGTACGAAGCAAAACGAACCCATGTAGCCATCGACGCATCAGACTTCCAAACTGTTAACTCAAAAAAAGACAGTCAGAAATTGTCGTATGCAGAAAGTCTTATGAAAAATAATGACAGACATCGAGCCTACGAAAGCAAGAAACTATCTGTACTCTACTATTAGGAAATTCGCACCTTAAAAAAGTCGAAGCAAGTTGTATTTTACCAAAAGCAGATGTAAGCGTACACGCATACACTAATGACCAAATTGGAAATGCACTTGATTGATCCACGAAACACTTGACTGTATAGTAATCCATGAAATAACAAACTCTGTAAAGGAATCAGCTCCAGAAAACTGCGCAGAAACGCTAGACAACACAGTCAGTGAGTATGCCACAAAACATCCAGATACTAAATGTTTGATATCACTTGGCTTCTCACTAGCAGGCCCACTACATTTCAGAGTTGAAATAGCAAACTCATAAACGTATAAAGCACAAGATACGCACAGACAAAATACCAAACCTAACATTCTGCGACAATAGCAACTTCTTACGAAACGGCAAACTGGTCGACACACTTCTAGCACCTGATGGATACCATCTATCAGATGGAGGCACGAGCCTATTGGCCAGTAACGTCAGATACAAAGTTGAAAATGTTCTAGGTCTAGGCAGAAAAGCTAACACAGGGAGAGGTAGACCACGTTACCACAAATTTCAACAATTGTAAGGTAACAAAAATTCAGAAAGTTATTGTAACTGAAATTAAGCAGTAGACATAAGCATAGTATTATAAATTATATTAATTAAAATAGACAAATACAATCAATAAACATACAAAATCAAAGCAAAATATCAAATCCAATGGATATACTATTTAATCCAATATCTATTGATAATGGTAATAATGACCATGATGAATTCATTGAATATAGTCTCAGAAACAAGCTAAATGCTATTGAGACATATGTTCTTATATGAGTCCATATGACTTGAATGAATCTGTGAAGAAATTAAAAAATATTGGCTACTCATTTCTTCACTATAATATTCGAAGTATCAATAAACACATTGATGAACTAACTACATACCTAAACTTAATCAACCACCCCTTTACAGTTATAGGTATATCGGAAACATGGTTAAACAATACATCGTTCAGACCATATTTACCGAGCTATCACTTCCTCGCATTAGATAGGAAGAACCGTAAAGGAGGGGGAGTTGGTATGTTTGCTTAACTGCTAAAATCGATATAAAAGAGGGAAAAGATCTGTGTATTGAATCTTGTGAATGTATTTTAATTGAAATAATTGAAAAAAAATGTAACAATACGATTGTTGGTATCATATATAGACCTTCCAATTTGAATATAGAACTTTTTAATAGATCACTAGACGATATTCCTAATAGTATTGATATCGAGGGAAAATCATGCCACATTATGGGTGATCATTTTATTGGCTCAACGTGTAGATCAATCAGTTTTAAGCTTGCCATAGTCATACTTAATGTTTTGGAGGACGACAACGCCCTCAAAACGCCCCTGGGAAACCTGTGAACAACTTTTTGTGACGTCACTAAAAGTTATTTTTGTATTACAGAGATAGGAATTTAGCAGTAAATCATTGATTGATGCAAAAGCATGGTAGTAATTACTTATCGCTTTTATACTTTTATTCTTGGATAAGTATGTTAGCTTAATCGAATAAAATTAATTCATGTTATCAACCATGTTTTTTTTTAAACGGATTTTAATTTCGTTTTTCAAGGCCACCTTTCACGAAATTCATAGCCAAATGCCTATCTTGCTGGGTACACGGAGTTATTTTGCGCATGCGTGAGAATCACAGAGTCGATCACCTTGGCCTCTCTCTCGACCCTCCTCTCGCGAGCGATGTTTATTTCGCTATTTAGTATACACGCATTATTGAAACATTCATTTTATTATTTCGTTGTAATTAACTGAAATTTGATGGAAATTCGTCCACATCGTCTTGTTAACACGGGTGTTAACATCGTTTTGAAGAAACTGTTGGACGAGTAATTGGTGTTTGACAATGCCATGGCCTGGAGCTAGCTAGTAGGCCTTTTTAGTAGTGATGACTGCTGGATACGGTGTTTAGTCGCCCGGCCAGAGGTGAGCTGAGAGCGTATGCTCCTTGATGTATCGTTGAGGGTGTTAATGGTAGGCACAATTGTGTTACTGTATTATGTATACACATTATTTATAAGTACGTTTATTAATATTGTTGTGTGCTGTAGTGTCCGTTTCTGACTAACGCATTAATATTAAAATATTTTTTTGTTATTACATGCCGCCCTAGCTAGGCTAGGCAACACTGAATACTAAATATTAGGATTCCCAATAAAATGAATAGAGGTGGATTTTCTCTAATGTAGTAATAAAGGGTATAACAGGCCAGGCCAGGTCTAGTAAGGGGTATTTGAGCTTGTATCATATATTATTAATACAGTATAAATAAACAATTCATTTGTATTTTTACCTACCTACAGGTCTATAATTGGAGTGCAACTATGATAATTGATGGACGGGATAAGCAAATGTATTTATTGAGTGGAATGGAAACGCAAATGTTAGAGTCAAATTATAATATTAAGGTAACAGGATACTGAGCATTGCTATTTTAAACTGTTGATCAAACCTACTACTATACATAATACATTATACTAAATTATTATTTTGTTTTGAGGGCAGATAAACATGTGCTTATTCATTTTCCTTTTTTCAGGTGAATAGAAAGATGCCCAGCGTACTTTATAATAGATGCTACTTGGATCATGCTTGCACGATACATATGCAGTATACTAAGACACCAAGTATAGAATGAGCGCAGACAATTAAAATTACAGAACTAAATATTTATGAAGAATAGTAAAATATGCATAATAGAATGCTTTAGACATGAATGCTATGGTTACAGTCATACTGTAACTATGGTAATGTACTACCAGACAGTACACTAGTAGTAGCAGTGCATCATATAGTGTTTGTTTTTAACCATCTAAATGGGTCTGGGTATATAAACAAATAAACCACTACTGTACTTCTTTTTTTATTTATTTAGCCAAATACTATGTACAATGGACATTTATGAAAGAATCCATCTCTTGAATATGATGGAGCTGGCTGGTGTTGATAGAATTAAAATGTATCACTCAGGTCTCAAAAGTAATTTATGTCCCGTTTGAAAAATCCTGCTTGTTCCAAACTCATTATGATACATTTGTTCAATAAAATTCATTCCACACACTATTTCTGCCATATAATTTGTTGATGTTTACAATTTTATTACTAAGTACTATTACAGTTCTTCAAAGTCATCTCATGTACTGTTGATTCCATAAATCTGCAAAGATAAGACCAATAAATGGATGGAAATGTACTATTATTTTTATTCAATCCTACCTAGGCCCTATATAGTATTATATTTTATGACTTGGTAACAAACAGAAAGAGGTTATTATTTAATTACAGTACTAACTAAACTATAATAATCCTCTCTGCCTCACCTCTGCTCTACTTTAATTATTAGTATTATTATATTACTATATTAGTCAATAACAAAAGTCAGAGCCAAAAACAAGTTCAACACAAGCTTACCTTTTTTATTTACGTCGCCTTTTACATACGTCTACGCCCGCGCCTTGCCCACTTCCTGGAGGTTCGTCGGTGGACCGGCGACTTCTACTCTCTTGTACTGTAGGCCATGGAGTAACTCTATGTGTAGGCCTAGCCTAGTATAGTACTAGCGAATTTAGAAGAAACTATAGTCTACTAGACCTAGCCTACTTTGTAGTCTGCGTGAGTGGTTTAGTGTGAGATGTACAAATACACCCTTTCTTTTTTTCACGTACAATCTTTGCAGACATAACTTTTTATTGATTTGTGAAATATCGATATTTTCTACGACTGCAGCAACAGGGAGCTTGCAACACGTGAGTTTCGTGTAGGATGGGTTTGTTTATTTTGTTTACACCACACAGTCCGCGAACGAGACAAGGCGGTGATTGGACTGTATTAAAATTCATTAACCAATCACAAAACGACTACTGCCGTGGCTACAACCCCGGGTGTTTCAAACTGTAAATTTGACGATCTCGTACGTGCGCGGTATAGAACGTTCATAAAAATTAAGATGGCGTGCCAGTTGGTCGGCCATTTTGCGGACGTTTTATACCAAAATTTAATTTGTTTATTTCTCAAGTTCTACTAGGTATTTGAATCTAATTTTTTGTGTGCTGTTTATTAACATTAAAAGGATTCATACAAAGTCATTTTTGTGAAATTTTAAAGTCCTTTCATATCCATTTTAAGCATGCATCGACTGATTTTGTAAATGATTTTCTAGAAGTAATGATGTTGCATTCCTTTTACCCATCGATTTCAAGACCCACTAGAATACAAAACAACACATCTTCATTAATTGATAACATTTTCTCCAATACACTTTCTGAACAAATGTTATCTGGTATACTAATCTCAGACATATCTGATCATTTACCAAATTATCCACTCCGTGCCTGACAAGCATATTAAAGTAAAAAACGGTAATATAGAACCTTATAAATTTTTTATTAATTTTTTATTAATGTTGGTCTCACGGTACGAGACAGTATTGAGCCATCAACGGCAAAATACTCTAATTACCTGCTAAACAGGCAAAGTAATTCTATGTTTTTCTACCATGTAAATGAGGAGGAAGTGTTAAAAGTGATTCAATCACTTGATGCAAACAAAACACCTGGTTTTGATGATATTTCACCAAATGTAGTCAAGGCAGTTGGTGATGCTATTGTAAAGCCCTTGACTTACATATTTAACGTATCTCTTCTCTTTGCAAAAGTAATTCCCATATACAAAAAAGGGGACCGTCATTTAGCCTCGAATTATCGCCCGATACTACCAATTTTCTCTAAAATCTTTGAAAAGATAGTCCATTCCAGATCGCATAATTACTTCAAAACTTACAATATACTAAATGATTGGCAATACGGCTTCCGAAACAATCATTCAACCTCCCATGCTATAATTGATTTGGTCCACAAAATACTAAAGGCATTTGAAAATAAAGAGTTCGTAATTGCCACATTTATGGATTTGTCAAAGGCATTTGACATTATTGACCACAGTATATTACTAAACAAGCTATTCCACTATGGTATAAGAGGTGTTACACTAAAATGGTTCAGTAACTATTTAAAATCACAAAAGCAATATGTTTTTATAAATGGTACTTCGTCTAATATTAAGGAGACTAGTATTGGTGTTCCACAAGCCGGGTCCGTATTGGGACCTTTGTTGTTTCTTGTATCATCATCATCAACAGTCAGACTACAAGCTTTCTCCAGCCACAATGGTCCTTGGCTAATTCTGACATCTTATCAGAGGTAATCATGCCATCTTCATCCCCCAAAAGCTGTTGGATGTATCTCAGAGTTGGTTCTCTGCCTTCCTGGTTTTCTTTTCCCATGTTGAGGAACATACAGAGCGTACTCTTTGCATGGTTCGTCATCAGGCATTCAAGCGCGTGGCCCAGGAACTTCAACTGGCGGGATCTAATATTTTCCACTAGCGATCTGGTCTTGGTTAGGTCATAGATAGAAGCATTTGACACCCTATCTGTTCTCTTGATATTTAGCATGATTCTATAACACGAAGTGCCAAAGACGTTGATTTCACATTTCTTAGAGACGACCCAACACTTGCAGCCATACACAAGGACAGTAACACAGGTTGTTTTGTAGAGCTTTACTTTGGTGGAGATTGGGATGTTAGAACATCTCCACAAACGTTCTAGCTTCCAAAATGCTGTCCAGGCAAGACCCTTTCTTCTTTTAAAATCCCCGCTGCTAGATGCCATCATGGAGCCGAGGTATTTGAAGTTGGTTGCATGGTTGATTGCATTTCCATAAACTTCAAGTGGGGGCTGTGAACAGCAGTTGAATACCATATACTCCGTTTTAGGGGCACTAATGATAAGCCCTAGGTTAGCGGCAGCATTGGCAGTTCTGGTTAGCTGTGACTGGGCACGAGGTATTGAAGACTCAAGCAGGGCGATGTCATCTGCAAAGTCTAAATCATTTAGGACTGGATACCTTCTTGATTTTCGTGGGCCTGAGTCGCATTCTGATGACCGAAGCAGCAGATAATCCACCAAGATAATAAAAATAAATGGAGCCAGTACATCACCTTGAAGTACTCCAGTTGTTACACTAAAGGAGTTTGAGATGCTACCATCAACCATAACTGTACTGCTAGAATTGGTATACAGTACCTGAATAGCATTTACCAAGGGTTCTGGGATGCCATAGTGACGTAGGACTGTAAACATCACTGACCTATTGATCGAGTCGAAGGCTTTCTTAAAATCAACAAAGGTGATTATTAACGGAAGTTGGTAGTCTCTGAAGCCTTCCATAATTCTTCTCAAGATGTGTATTTGCTGAGCACAGCTGCGGCCTGGGCGAAAGCCTGCCTGGTTCTTCCAGAGCAGCGGATCAATGTGAGGCCGAATGCAGTTTAGAAGGATTCTGTTGTAAACCTTCGCAGCTATTGACATGAGAGAGATGCCCCTTTTCATAAGTGACAGATCACCTTTCTTTGGCAGTGGGATGATGACATTTGTCACCCACTGTTTAGGAGGCGACATTTTTTAGTACACCTCCGAGAAAAAGGCATGGATGGTATCAATCATCTGGTCACCACCTCCTTGGAGGGCTTCTGCCGTAATAGCACAATCGAGGCCAGCTGCTTTGTTGGTTTTCATAGCTGTAATAGCTTCTGCAGTTTCTTCACGTGTGGGAGGGTCAGTGCAGATTGGAAGATCGTCACTGGCAGGAGCAGGTAGATCTGATGGGGCCAAGCCACTGTCATTATTCAGAATGGAGGTAAAGTAGTTCTTCCACTCTTCAAGAAGGTGTTCTTCGTTCTCTGGTGGCTCGCCATTCCTCAGTTTCACCTTGACATTTTTCTTGGTGTTTTTCCTGGACAACGTGTGTATTATGTTCCAGGTGGTTGAGTACTGCCCTCTCTCATCAGCAATTTGCTGGTGAAGACTTGCAGCCTCATCGTCTTTGTATGGAAACATTATTTGGGGCAGTACATATGATAGTACACTAGAATCCCTTCTTAAACTCCAGAAAAAGGCTGCTAGAATTATTCTATTTAAAAAGCCATGGCAACATTCTGAGCCACTGTTTAAGCAATTGAATATACTTAAAATAAAAGATATCAACAGAGTTACCATCTTAGGTTTCATGGCCCAGATTAAAAGTAATGTTTTACCCAGATGAATCCAAATGATATTCAAAAGAAACGAAAATACTACCCATAATCTTCAAAATATTTGTAACGTAAAACAACCATAGTCTAGGTTAACGTCTGGTCAACATTTTATCATACACGGACCGAAACTATGGAACGAGCTCTGTAGAAATCACTTAGATATTGTTAAAAAAAATTATAAAATACTAAAAAAATATGTAAAAAGAGACGTTTTATCGAATTACAGAACTTAAAATGCTTCACTCATAAAATATATATGCATATATTATGCGTTGTGTTGGTGTGTGTGAGTATACACACATAGCCTGTTTTATATTATATGTATTCATACTTTTGCTATAATATATAAAGAAAGAATTCACATGTACTGGAAGTAATAAACTGAATATTTTCTTTTTAAGAAAAATAAATGTATAAATAATCATGTTAGAAAAACACTCGCTTTATGATGATGAACAACTCTAAAATGTATAGGAAATGTTTTTTTTTTTATTTTATATCTATTATGTTGTGTTTATTGTTTTATGTTTTTTATGTAAAAGGGTCCTGCGAAAACAGAAGTGTGAACTTCTCTATGCAGGATCCTTGCCATCATTTATGCTATGAAACTATATTTATAAACGATGAGTAAATAAAGTGAATTGAAATGAAATATTGAAATATTATTGCGCGGCCTAAATAAATGTTAGACATATTTCAGCACTAACATCATATTAAGTTCTTGTTCTCTTTTCATAATAGCATAATCTTTTTCTATGGTCAGTTTCAAATGTATGCGTGCATGGCGTTTGTTGTGTCAAAGTGACGAGTTCAAACCTAGTTCTACTTTCTTTCTCCCTCATTTTTTGTGTCTCGCGTATCTCTAAAATGTGTAAACATACATTTCATAAACTAAGACCCCATTTACACTTCAGCTTTTAGCGAGCCCGAGGCCGGCTCGAGGCCGGCTCCGAGCCAAAAGTGCACAAGTGTAAACACTCTGGGAACAACCGAGCCGGCCTCGAGCCGGCTCAATTTTGAGCCTAGTCTAGAGTAGGCTTCGGGCCGGCAATTGCGGGCTTCGGGCCGGCACTTCGTATAGTGTAAACACTCGCGGTCATAAAATGAACGTTCTGGGTCAACTATAGTTTAAAGTTTACGAAACTTACCGCTGTACCGGAAATGCATGTATGTAAAATATAAACAAACCAAAACGCGCGAAGTTTCCACAAAAATGGCCAAAAGACGAGAAGTAACGTGGGGGGAGGAAGAGGTCTTGGCATTGCTGGCAATATGGGGGGAACAGAAGATACAAAGCCGGATGGATGGTAGTGTGAGGAATGCTACTATCTACCGCGACATCAGCGGTCGGTTAATTGCACGAGGCATTAATCGATCCGCTGAAACCATAAAAAGAAAGTTGAAGGCCCTGCGTGCATCGTACAAAAAGTGTGCCATATTAAATACCGTAATATTTTTTTATATATCTTTTTTACTATCGACAACGCTACTAAACAATAATATTAACTTTTGAGACGGTTGGTGGCGCACATGAGCGGATATGACGTGAATGTAGCGAAATCGTACCATATCGAGCACTCTTCCGCGAGAGCAAGTGTAAACACAATAGTAGGGGCCCCGAGGCCGGCTTTTTGGATAAGTGTAAACACATTGCGGGCTAAAAAGTAAGCCGGCGTCGGGCCGACTTCGGGCCGGCTAAGAAATCGTCGATGAAGTGTAAATGGGGTCTTTGTTAACATATGGACATTCAACGATGTCAGAGTTGTGCAACATAACTTACGCGCGATTTTATGAATTTCAATGATTGATCATAGGTTAAAAACGAAGTCATTTTTAGTTGACACTTAATAAAAGTTAACTATCAGCCCATTATTGCTAAATTTGTCAAAATGGCTGACCAGTACTGACATGCCCCAGAGAAAAACTTATTACTATTAATAACAAGAAGATTGGAATCGCCTCTCATCTACCCATCGTGATGCAAGAATAAAGGAAACGCCTGACCAAAATTAACTGTTTGCTTAAACGGAAAGCAAGCAAAAATTAAAATTACTGGAACAAAAATAAAGCTGACAGTCCAGGCAATCTATGAAAAAAAAGGGGGTAACCCAAAACAAATTGCAATAGTTTTCAAACCTTTTTTATCTGATTCAGTACCTAATAGGACACTTTCTTTTCAAAATCTACCAAAATCGGATTAGTGGAACATATAATTTAGGGGTCATTTGAGGTCAAATAGGTCAAATAGGTCAAATTTGGTATTAATCAGTTTTTTCGATATAACATGACTGGTATAACATATTTTATCAAATGAAGTATCATATAATAGCTATTTCAATTATCTATCTAATGATAGCAAACTTGATATGTTTACATACAAACATGGTATAGTTTTTTGGTGAAAATTGTATTTTTTAACAATTTTTATCAAAAATTAAAATTTTTCAAGAATTATATTTTAGTAAAAATGTAACTTAATGACATATTTTTTAATCAAAGTTTTACAAATATTTTGCCTATAATATAGTTATGTAAAATTTACAATATCAAAACTGAAACGTAATTTTGTACGGAATTACAGGCATTTAAATAGAAACACTCAAAAGGTCAAATAGGTCAAATTTGCTAATAATCACTTTTTTAGATATAACTTATGACTGATTTAACATATTTTATCAAATAAAGTATCATATAATAGCTATTCTAATTATCTATCTAATGATACCAAACATGATATCTTTACATGCAAAAATTGTAAAGTTTTTGGGTGAAAATTGTAATTTTTTTATTTTTTATCCAAAATGACAATTTTTCAAGAACTATATTTTAGGGAAAAATGGAACTTAATGACATTTTTTAATACACATTTTTACCAATATTTTACCTATAATATAGTCATGTTAAATTTACAATATCAAAACTGAAACGCAATTTGGTACGAAATTACAGGAATTTAAATAGAAACACTAAACAAATTTGAGGTCATATGTTACAATGGTCCAAACCAGGACAAAACTGCGATTTTTTCTGTCAAAGTTTTCTCAATGGAATTTTCCACTCAGAATTTTCATCCAAATACCATATATAATCTTTGCCGGAGCCATGCTTACTTTTTCCCCAAATCCAAGATGGCGTCCAAAATTCAAAATGGCTGCCAAAATTATATAAACTGTATTCATAATGACTATGAAATGTTCTTTCCCCACTTTTTAAAGTGGATACGCCATCCTCAGCATGTATCTTTTAATTTAAAATGTTCAATCCAACAATGTCCTCCAAAATTCAAGATGGCCACCAACATTTTAAATGGCTGCTAAATTGACTTTTAATTGACATTTAATTTTTCCTATTAAATTGCCTTTCTAAACTGTTTAGATGGTTATGTCATCCTCAGCATGTCATATTAAAATTAGCATGAGACTCAAAATCTAAAATGGCTGCCAAATTCTAAAATGGCCACCATATTCATGAATTATGTTGGGTAAGAAGGGACTAACATTTCCTTATTTTTAGGTTTATCGAAAACCGAAACCATCCTATTGAACATAGATATCGAGAAATGTTGAAAATAATGAGAATTTGTAGTAGGGTAAGTCTAAACCTAAGTAAAACCTTGATAACATGATAAATATGACCACCCTATTAGTATTTTATAACTAATTATTGATAAGTTTTAGTGAGGCAACTCGTTTTTAAAAAATCTCGAAACCACAAGGTTCCACCTAGCTAACACAATGTTGAGAATTGTTAGTTGGAGGTCTCCATTTCAATTCAAGATTTATAAGAAAGTACAGAGACCACTATCTAGAACACAATATTGTGTAACCGGGCATTTACAATTCATCGCAGGCAAAGACGAGACCTCTCCCTCTAGAAAACACATTAGAAAAATGTTAATGGTCTTTGCCCTAAAGAAATCTTGAGAGAATATCCTTCAGTAGGTTCTATGCTGGTTTCCCCCTGAACATTTGACCCCAGAGGAAATGTCTGGGGAGAAAAACCAGTAGTAGATGTCCAGGTGAAAAATTTACCTGTGGAAAATGTCCATGGGAAATTGTGCATGGAAAAATGTCCCTGTTCCCAGCCTGTTCCCCCTACTGTACTGTAGTAAATAAATGACATAATATTGACAGTTTAGTGGGGTTTATGTTTTTAAGCATGTTTTAAGTAATATTGAAAACAAAAGGCTCTATCCAAAACAAAATATTGAGAATTTTTAGTAGGAGTCTCTGTTTTCATAATTTCACAGTAACACCACCCTCTTGAACATAATATTGTGAACTTTTTGTAGGGAGAGGTCTCTATTTCCAAAAACCCGAAAACAGAGACCCGATATAGAATACAATATTAAGATTTTTTAGTAGAAATCTCTGTTTTGGAGATTTCTTGAAAAGAGAGACCACAGTGAGCTTTTCAATATTGTGTTAGGCTGTTCCCTGTTTTTAAGGTATCTCAAAACCCCTACTGTGTTTTACTGACAAAAACAAAAAACATCATAAAATATAATATTGAAAACTTTTAGTGGCAGTCTCTGTTTTTGAAAACCGGAAAACAGAGACCCAGTATGAATACAATTTTTAGTGAGGATCTTCGTTTTCCAGAAGTCCTGACAATATCAACCGCCCTATTAAGCTCTGTCTACACTATCAAACTTTATGTGACAAATAAATGTGATGTGCCCAAATATGGACATGATGATGTCATATCACTACCATTATTTGGGCACATCAAATTTTTTGTCACATAAAGTTTGATAATGTAGACAGAGCTTAACACAATATTGAGAATTTCTAGTCGTACCTCTGTATTTTTAAAGATTTCTTGAAAATAGAGACCACAATATTGAGAAGTTAATGGTAATATGTGTTTTTGAGATTTCTTAAAAACAGAAACCATGTTACTATACCCATATTAAACATTTCAATGTTTTATTTTAAAAGGTGGTCTTGTTTTTCAAGATTTCTTAAAATCAGAAACATTTGCAAGAACACAATATCGAAATGTTTATTGATGATCTCTTATTTTACAAAAATTTCTCGGACGGACCCTAGAACATAAGATTGAGAAGTCTTGGTGAGGTCTCTGTTTTTATGGGGAGTCTGTGTTTCGAGATATCTTATGGTCTCCGTTTTTAAAATTTATATATAAAACAAGCATGAATGTGCGATACTCGGTACAGCAAAAGAAGCTGTAATGACGTCATAAGACGGGATGTAACGTCACATACACATCAATAACCTCGCTACCAAATACGGCTATATTCCCAAAAGTTACGTCACATAACCGGAAATGGCATAATTACGGTAAATTATGAAATCTCAAAGTGATTTTTTGCTATTATTTCAAGGAGAAGAAGTGACGTCACAATATCATAAATAGGTTTTACTGTATATATTCTTATTCTCTAAGTCTAGACCTTTGAAATGGCACCAAACACAGCTATACTGTATTACGACGAAAATCATTTGGCACCAAGGTACCATCTTCGAGACGATGGCTGCATCCGGGTTTGAAATTTAAAAATCTGGCTCTATAGCTTTGAGGACATGTCCCTGTAGTATACCCATGCCAAATCCCAGCTCAATACTACAACGAATAAGGGAGAAGTAGTTTATAGGCCTTCATTAACACAATATTTAGAAGCATATTTCATGAGCTTTCATTTGTTACCCAACAGTTCTTCCAAACACTTATGTGTAAAATATGTGTAATTAAATTATGCACATTTAAAAAAAAAATAGATTTATTATTAAACATTTTCAATTTTGTGGTCTTTATTTTCTAGCCTCAATGTTGTGTTATAGGGTGGTCGCTATTGCCAGGACTTCTTGAAAACGAAGATCCCACTAAAAATATTTTTAATTTTGTATTCATACTGGGTCTTTGTTTTCCGATTTTCTAAAACAGAGACTGCCACTAAAAGTTTTCAATGTTATGTTCTATGATTACTTTTTTTTGTTTTTTTTTTGCAGTAGATTAGCATTTTTTATGCACTTTAATTTGATACGATACAGTTGGTTTGTTCATTTACATTTCAAAGAATAATTTAACCCGAAAATGTATTTTAAAACATTGTTGGGGTCAAAGGTCAGTAAAAGCATTTCCGGTCATTTTATGGGTAAAAGTTGTGTTAGATCAAATATAAATATGTATATTCTGAACAATTTAACACCAAAAACAAATCTCTATGACAAGTGGTTGTCAAGATATAAGACAACCACTTTTCATAGAGATTGTTTTTGGGGTCAAATTAACCTGTAACAGTTGAGATATTCTCTCCTAAATTAGTTGCATACATATCTTACTTAGGTCCTTGACTATAGGCTAGACTAGGAAGAAAATAATATTTTTTTTACCAAAAAAGTGTTAAAAATATAGTTGCAAAAATATACTTTAATCACATGTAAATGTGATATATTTGATATCATCGGAGTAACTACCATCTGGTACAAAACATCATAGTAGATAGTATATTAATCTTAGTTTATATCGGTAAATATTGATTATTACCAATTTTAGACATATTTGACCTCAAATGACCTCTAAAATATATGTTCCACTAAAACGATTTTAGTAGATTTTGAAAATAAAACACTCCAATAACTGCAGAATCAGAAAAAACAAGTTTTGAAACTATTGCAATTTGTTTTGGGTCAATCCACAGATTGCCTGGACGATGATGGTTGATGAAGTCGATTGGAACAATTAAATAGACAATTATGCTGTAACAATGTTATGAAAACCGCCTTTCCTTTTTATTTTAATTGAAGATGGTTGAATCTAACATTATATTTATAATTGACTAAATTACACACATACTTTTGATGGCGATCCTTGAAATCATAATAGATGTATTTATCCGAACCTTGATATAAAAGAAAACTGGTTTTGCTTCAATTGTACTGGAGAGATATTTACCTTATAACCATTATCTAGATGACAATGAATTTAAATTTGCTTTGTATTGTTTGATAACACAATTAACTACAATAGACGCTATCAACTCTGCTATCCACCACGACAACCTAAATATGTCAAATACCGACTACAATAGGTTTTTTTCATGTAAAATAGTGTATTTTTCTATTTTGCACTTAAAAACTCACATATGTTTAACCAGAATTATGAAGGTATTTAATTCATTTTATTTCAATCTTTCAAATTTCACCATTATTCCCCTCTCTGAAACGTGGTTTATTGTTGATCAAAGTAATTTAATACATTTAAAGATTACACGCCATGACAGAAGAAGTGGCAGAGTGGTTTTGTATATTCATAATTCTATTTCCTTTAAAACCCGAACATATCTGAATTTAATTAAAAATAACTTAAATATTAACGATCATTCTGAATCGATATTTCTGGAAATCATTAATCCTGACTCTAAAAATATAATTGTTGGAAATGTGTACTGCGCACATAGGACGGACACAGATGTATTTATCTCAGATCTTAATGATACCTCATCATTCACATAAAATATTGTTGATAAAGAAGATGTTAGTTATGTTATTATACTGTAATTTTTTATCCTCAATTATATAATTATATACTCTAGGTTTATTTTTATTTTTTTAGTAATGTGTTTTGTTGTGGGTCCCTTCGAGACAAGTTGTAACTTTTAGAAGGGATCCATGATAATAATGACTATACCAATTACTGCTTTATCTATGTTCACTTTAATATTTTTTATGTTCATTCATTATTATCTGAATAAATGTTATCTGAATCTGAATCTGAAGATAAAACTAACCCGGAACTGCTGACACCGACTAAATCAGCTACTTCGGAGGAGTCCCAGCCTACAATGCCATCGTCGCCGGAAGGGCTAGGCCAACTCCAAAACCTACTAGCCGACGACCCTCAGCTTATTTCGATAGTGGCTTCATCGATAAGCAACCATATTTTATCATCACCAGTACTTTTCAACAAGATTGTAAATGCAGTATGTGAAATTAAAGCACTAATTTCGTCTATTAGCAAATCTATCTGCGAAAAAGTAAGTGACACTGTTTATAATAGCGTTGCCCTGGCGACATTGCAGTCTTAAAAGAACATAATAACACACTGACTGCTGTAAACAACTTACTTAGTAATAAAATAGACGATCTTGAGCAATACAGTAGAAGGAACTGCCTCTTACTACACGGTGTCCAAGAATCATCACTCAAAGAAACCGACAACCTGGCGCTTGACATAATAAAGTAAAAAATAATGAATAACATCGAATTATGCGATCGATCACATCACTTGGGAGGAAAAGGATACATCACGGCCAATCTGCAGCCAAATTCAAACCCAGGCCAATAATCATCAAATTTACATCCTATCGCACGCGCTCTGAGGTCTTCCGCAATATCATTAAAACACTCTGGATACTTAGTAACTGAAAACCTTACATCCAAGCGCCTAGATCTTCTCCGTAAGGCTAACCTCCATGAAAACATTGAATCTGCTTGGTCCATAGACGGTAACATTTACTGTCTATTGAAGAAAAACAAACAAATCTGAATCTGATATCCTCCACCTTCTTTGAAATGTATCAACTAAGAGATAAGTACTGTACTTTCCTCTGTTCTTGATCAAATTATTTAATCAAATTAACTACTGCATCCAGTCTAATTGTTGCTGAACATTGAGACGATTTGTCAGCATTTAATTGAGCATTATTTTCAATCATTCTTAACTATTTAACTTATCATCGTTTTTGCTTGAACACATTTTAACTACAGTATACGCTGTTGCCATTCCTTACAATTAACTATACCGCTATTGCCATATTGCTGCATAATTACTTTATGACATTTTCATATTTCACATCACATATCATTTACTGTTGAACTTTTTTACCTTCAATTTATTTTTACCTGACAATTAACTTAATTTATCATTGCTTATCATCTGTTCTGAATTTATTTTCTCTTTATCATCTATTTTTGAATACCTAACTTTTAACTCATATTTTTCTGCAATTATTGATTCTTGATTGAATTGTTTCAATCATAAATGTGTTGTATATTATCTACATACTTTAATTGCTTTTTATATTGATTTATATTGACTTTTATATTGATTTTTATTTTTTTTTTTTATTTTATATATTTTTTATGTCTTTTGACCCAAACTCTGACCGACTATCTAACACATTTTTACTACAAATTTAATGACCAAAACCTCTCTAAATATTACAATCCCAGTCAGTTCCTGACCAATATTAAATCTCACGAATGCTTTTCCACTATCCATTTTAACTCAAGAAGCATTTAAAAAAATCTTGACCAAATCAAACAACTTCTAGAAATAGTTAATCACCAATTTGATATTATCGGTGTTAGCGAAACTTGGCTCAAACATGACAACCCTTAATAGTCCAACTTCCCAATTATCATTTTGTTTCCAACCACAGAACTCATAAGGACGGTGGTGGGGTTGCCTTATATATCCGTGATGGCCTTGAATATTTCCTTAGAAATGATCTAACTCTGCAACCCTCTACCTCTGAATCTATCTTTATTGAAATTGTAACACATAACCTAAAAAATATTCATGTTGGAACCATTTATAGACCGCCCTCCCTAGACCGAAAACAATTTACTAATGAACTTGACTCTGTACTTTCCTCTTTATCAACAGAAAACAAGATTGTCTATTCTTGGAGATTTCAACATCGATATCCTTAAATACAATACTGATAACAATGCTCGTGATTTTATTAACTAACTTTTTAGTAATAATTACCTTCCCTGTATCCATAGACCTTCCCGTATCAGTAAACTTCTGCCACTTTATTAGAAAACATTTTTACTAATCAGATTGAATACCAAAACATAAGTGGTCTACTTTATTGTGACATTTCCGATCATCTTCCTGTCTTCAATATTTCTCTTCTCAACACTTCCTTCCCTAATCTTAATCCAAATAAAAACTATACTTTTAGAAAATGTAACTTTACTTCACAGGCAAACTTTCGTCTTGAAATGTCCACCCAACAGTGGATTGATGTTATTAACACTGATGACCCAAATAAGGCTTATTCACACTTTGAACTTAAATTAAAATCACTATATGATAAACACATTCCTCTCCTTAAAAACGAAAAAAAAAAATTTATTAAAGTCATGGATGTCTAATGGCCTACTTAATTCAATTAAACACAAACATAAACTGTACTCTAAATTTATCCATTGTCCCACCCAAAAAATGAAACAGCCTTTAAACAATTCCGTAATAAATTAAATACTACAATTAAAGCTGCCAAAAAAAATCATTTTCATAATACGTTTCTCCAACACAAAAATGATATTAAGGCAACTTGGAAATCAATTAATTCCCTGCTCAATAAATCAAATAATACACATACAAATACTTCTTTCAATTTTTCAAGGTGAGTTGAGCAATGTTTCCAATATAATTTCAAATGCCTTTAACAAATATTTTGCTGAAATCGTCCCTTCACTTGCTAATAAAATTCCCAATAGTAACAGATCATTTTTATAGACTTCTTAACCAACCTTACCTTAACTCAATATTCTTTACTCCAGTCAATGAGGCCGAAGTTTTTTTTTGCTCCATGTTTACTCCTAAATCTTTAATTCATTATCATCATACCCGTATTAGTTCAAAATTACATATTCCAACCCATAAAACCAACCACTTTCAACACAAAATTAGGTATTCCGGACCCAGTTTTTAGAACGATCTGACACTCCCCATCTTAAACTCTGTTTCTAGTAAATCATTTATATCTAAACTTAAAAGTCACCTTATTTACAAATACAGTATTAACTATTCTTCGGTCATCTTTCTTATCTTTTTTTATTTATTTATTTTTTTTTTTAATTGTCTGTGTCAATGATAGGTACCCCCTCCACAAGATGTGTTTTTCATCTTTCTGGGCTTGTACCTTCTTCTTTCTAAATTTTTTTTTATATATATTGTACATTTATTTATTTATTCTTTCTTTATTCTGCAAACACTTTCAGTACTAGTGCACTGATTTTCCAAAGTGGTACAGTAATTGAAAATATAACAAACATAATAAAATAAAGACAAAGAGTAATTGAAATATACATTAAAAATAGCAATCAGTTTTTTATGACATTGAAATCAATTTTGTAATATGAAATGAGTAAATAAATGTTGCTTTGAATTGAATTGAATTATCAAAAGTAACAGAAGAGAACAAGAAATGCTATGTATCTGGGGACAACTTCGATTTACTTTGTGTTAATATGGATAAACATATTAATGACTTTTTGAATATGTTCTATATGAACAATATGTTTCTCCTAATTGGAGCATACAGCATATAATACATTTTCAGATAAGTATACATACAATATTCAAGTCAAACCATTTCATTACTCCAAAAACAATTGCAAAAAAATGTTTTTTGATGTATTACAATAAAATATGGTCTCAAAAAGGTGTCAAATGGGTCAAAATAAATATGTTTATATTTACACTTTCTAAACATATTGTTGACCTTTGACAATTCAAATTTAGGGGGAAATAGGGCATGGATGAGCAAGAGATGCTCAGTAACTATATAGATTCAATTAAGGCATATTTATACACAAATTTTCATTAAATTTGATGTGCATGTGCGTTATGTTGCATATAAAGTTTATGAAAATGAACATAAAGGGTCTTTGTACATTACGGTACGCGAAAAATGTGCATGTAATTGTAATGCAAATAAATTGTGAATTTTTTAAATGCTCAAAAATGACCTGAAACGTGCAATAAAGACTTATTTTTTGCACTGCAAACTTTTAAACACATTTTTTGTGCAACATGCCATTTTTACCTTATAAAGTTGACCGTTGATATGAATAATTTTATATAAAAAAGTTATATTTATTATTTGGTTTTTAAATTATAATCAATCATAGAACTTCATAAAATCGTGTATAGTTACGCTATGCAATCATTATAAAATCAGTTTTCTGCACACCTACACTTAAATCGTGGAAAGTAAAAGTAAAAAAAGATCCTTGTAATCAAGTGTTATCCCCAATATCAATTAGATAAATATTTTCAATGAAAATTAGCTTACATCTGGTGTGAGTGATAGAGATGATTGGTCTGTAAGTTGCCTGGAACACCTGCTATGTTCCTTATTTTCTGATTCAGCTTGATTGTGAACATCTGGCAACTTCGCTTTCATCTCTTCTAAGGATTCTGTAGCATTTTCTAATTCTTCCTTTACAAAAATGTAATAGTAGTATATGGTACAAATAATTCATTTGGTGAAATATGAAATTCTATTTTCATGAGGCGAATCCCTCGTGAAAATAAAATTTCATTTTTCAAGGATACAAGCAATGCGGCGAGAGTTTGATTCGAACCTCGATCTCACTATCAGTATTCAAGCGTCCAACACACTGCGCCACACGCCCTTACAATGAACTAACTCCAGCCTATCTATGAAATAAATTTAAACATAGAAACTCCTCATATGATACAAGATCTAAACATGACCTGTGTTTAGTAAAGTAATAAATTATCATTTATAATCATAATAAATAAAATATCAATACTATACTTTATTATTATTACTTTTAATGTAATTAAAAATTTATTGAAAGTAATTTACTGAAAATGCCAGATCAATTTTGATAAATAGCAGGGGCCGGATTTATCAAACTTGCTTAGCAAAAAAATCGTCTTAACTTTGCCTTAAATCCTTGATTTTGCCTAAGTCAGATTTATCAATATATCTAAGCAAAAAAATTTGCTTAATTTTGTCTTAAATCTAAGACGAACAACACCTTAAGATGAAAAATTTCGTCTTATCTCATTTCTGCAACAGAAACATTCTTTTTTGACAACGCGAGCGCGCTAGGCCGGAACATTGAACATTCGGAAAGGCTACGCTAGTGCGTTTTCCGCTGTACTACGGACGCTAAAATAATGATATCGATCTTCATAACGATGGCCTAGAAATTGGACGAGCAAAACTAATATTTTCGGGATAGGTACGACCCATTTGACTAACTTTTAGAAAACTGTATCGGCTGCCAAGGGTCGCTGTCATTGATAAAAATAAATAAATGTTGATTTGATTTAAGTTTAGAGCGAATGATTTTCGTATGTATTTCCGACTGTTGTGCTCTTTCTCTATTTCAAGTAATAAAAACAATAGTAGCCAGAATGCGCCCTCTCTTGTTGGGAGTGAAAATACGGAGATAAAATGTTATAGCGCCGCCATCGCTAAGAGAAAAAAGCTAATACGCATGCGTAAGCAAGAATTTTTCGTCTTAAGACATAATTTGCTGCCCTCTAGAGTTTAATTTTGCGCATGTGCAAAGTAAAATTTACCTAAGACAATTTTTCTGCTAAGACATTGCTAAGACGGTTTGATAAATAAGATTAAGTTATTTGCTTAAGCACTTCTTAAATATTTCAGCTTAAGCAAAGATTTAAGCAAATATTGATAAATGCCAACCCTGGGTCGCTGTCATTGATAAAAATAAATAAATGTTGATTTGATTTAAGTTTAGAGCGAAAGATTTTCGTATGTATTTCCGACTGCTCTTTCTCTATTTCAAGTAATAAAAACAATAGTAGCCAGAATGCGCCCTCTCTTGTTGGGAGTGAAAATACGGAGATAAAATGTTATAGCGCGGCCATCGCTAAGAGAAAAAAGCTAATACGCATGCGTAAGCAAGAATTTTTTGTCTTAAGACATAATTTGCTGCCCTCTAGAGTTTAATTTTGTGCATGTGCAAATTAAAATTTACCTAAGACAATTTTTCTGCTAAGACATTGCTAAAGACGGTTTGATAAATAAGATTAAGTTATTTGCTTAAGCACTTCTTAAATATTTCAGCTTAAGCAAAGATTTAAGCAAATATTGATAAATGCCAACCCTGGGTTGGCATTTATCAATATTTGCTTATATTTTTGCTTAAGCAAATAACTTAAGCAGAAAAATTGTCCTAAATTTTACTTTGCACATGCGCAAAATTAAACTCTAGAGGGCAGCAAATTATGTCTTAAGACGAAAAATCCTTGCTTACGCATGCGCATTAGCTTTTTTCTCTTAGCGATGGCGGCGCTATAACATTTTATCTCCGTATTTTCACTCCCAACAAGCATTCTGGCTACTATTGTTTTTATTACTTGAAACAGAGAAAGAGCACAACAGTCGGAAATACATACGAAAATCATTCGCTCTAAACTTAAATCAAATCAACATTTATTTATTTTTATCAATGACAGCGACCCTTGGCAGCCGATACAGTTTTCTAAAAGTTAGTCAAATGGGTCGTACCTATAACGAAAATATTAGTTTTGCTCGTCCAATTTGTAGGCCATCTTTATGAAGATCGATATCATTATTTTAGCGTCTGTAGTACAGCGGAAAACGCACTAGCGTAGCCTTTCCGAATGTTCAATGTTCCGGCCTAGCGCGCTCGCGTTGTCAAAAAAGAATGTTTCTGTTGCAGAAATGAGCTAAGACGAAATTTTTCATCTCAAGGCAGGGTGTTGTTCGTCTTAGATTTAAGACAAAATTAAGCAAATTTTTTTGCTTAGATATATTGATAAATCTGACTTAGGCAAAATCAAGGATTTAAGGCAAAGTTAAGACGATTTTTTTGCTAAGCAAATTTGTTAAATCCGGCCCCAGTTTTTAAAGTCCTCACCCACTCGCTTTGATGTTACGCTAGGCATAGGCAGCCAAGCAACACATACCTGCGCTTCGTTTAAATTTACCACAGTCATATTTTGGATGGCGCACTCAATATTTCTTAACCATGCAAAACAGATTTGTATGTACTAGCTTACAATTTCGTTATCGTATTCGTAGCATGGGAAACCCCCTAATATAAAACCAAATTCAAGAATTCTCCTACCAATAGTATACACATAGATATATGCTCTCATATAGAAGATACACATAGTAGGTGCTATGCATATTTGTACATTACAGATTTTACACAGAATTTTTCCGTAAAAAAGGACAAAAGTTTTTATTTACATTAATAAACATTGTTTTTTTTATCAATTTATAAAGTAGTATTGGTAAATATAGTTATGTAAAAAAAAAATTTAAAAAATGTTAATAACATAACAAAAAATCATTTTTCATTTCCATAGCAACAAAGTAAAATTACAAATTGTACAGCTAGTTTCATTCTCTATAAATAAAAATCATCCGAAATAATGAGCAAAAGCATAATAATCGCAATATTTTCAATTAAGTATGATTTTTTTTATGATTTTCATATTTCTACAAAGTTACCATCCCCAAATTATACTATGCGCCCTCTACATAGTTTTAAGATGAAGGCTTATGATTGGTTGAAAGTTGGAAAGCATAACCAGGAAGTAATTGGCAAGTTTCAAACGCAGCAATGCAGGCCTAGAACAATTGGCCTACATTAATCTTGTTTTTTACTATTTATACTAAAGTAAGTCGTGTTTAAAGGCAAGTAAATTAATTGTTACCTTTCTATTATTTATTATGATTATTAAAAGTTTAAATTAGTTATCTGTTATTAAAGTATTCCTCTAGGCCTAGTCTAGGCAATTTAAGCTAGGCCTAGACTGACTTATATTGTGTTTGGTAGCCTTCGCATTGGCTAAGTAGTATTTATTCTCTCAAATAAAAAGTTTATTAACTTGACGATAATCTTATAATGCTAGGCTTCAGGGGTGCTTAGTGATATAGTATGTTATTGTTAGCCTAGACCATGCTTCAGTGTCAAACATAGCAGTTTTTTTTAAATGATCGATTTAGATGTACATGAATTGATTTGAAAAAGTAAGATCCAAATATAAAAATAATATAAACTAGACATGAAACTCATCACTTTGACGAGTTAGTTATCCGCACGAGAAACGCCACGTGCACGTCATACGTTGGAATTTTGCACACAGAAAAAGATTATGGCATTATGACCTGAACTGAGAAGAATATGATATGCTGTTAGTGCTGAAATCAATTTTGTGTCATATGGTATATACAGTATAAACAGTATAATCTGTATACATATTAAATACAGTGTAGAATAGGTGAAATTACGGGATCCGCCATTTATTCCTATTTTTAACATGGCGACGATATCAAAATGAAACTCTAAGATAGCAATTCGGAAGGAAATTATCTCAGCAACAACATATTAACGTGTAGAAGAAATTTGAATACGTAGAATATAGATGCCCGCTCTTTTAAATGTGATGAACTATGACGCAAAAGGTGAAAATAGGACTTTTTTTATTCAACTGGCCATATGGCGACGTCACAACATCTGATTGGCAAAATGTTCATATGAATTCGTATCTACAATCCAATAGCTTCCAGAAAACGATAATCACTTCATATTCTGACAAGCTATAACATATAGAAATTAATTGTAAAGATGAAAATAAGTGACCCACATTATTTACATTTTTAGACATGATGACGTCATAAAAATTAAAATATTTTTTAACTCATGCGAAAGATAGTTGATTGACCTAGACAATATTAAATTCGGGGTGAAAATGGAAAACGGATAAGTGGAGTAACTTTGTGTAAAACATGCCATTTTTAGTGCACAAAAAGTTAGCTCAAGATATAAATTAAACTTTTGCTAAGTTTCAATTTAAAGCCCCCTTCCCTACGTTTTTTAGATCTAATTTAAGATCACAAACTATATTTAATGTAAAAATAATACTATATGGTCCTATTGCGATAACTTTTTTCGTCTTTAAACGGTTAAAAATGTGAAAAATAAGTCGATTCTAATAATTATATCGGCCCGCTATAAATCCCAAAATGCATTGCGCGCGGATTGATATTTTTGTTTTTCACTTGTAATTCGCCCACTTTTCGATCGATCGTGCCGGCCAAAACAAATGGAAGACTCCTAACTTTTCAGCGAAAATACCGGGTTTTCCCCAATTTGTATCAACGGAGTCTGGCAAAAATAGAAAGACAATTAATGCAGCAACTATACAACGTCAGGCTAGGTATATAGCTAGCGTATGATGTTCGTACGTTACCGATGTTTACCAGCTAGGCCTACAAAACTAAGCCTAGCTAGGCTAGGCCTAAGACCGTCCACGAGAGGTCGATCGCCGCGAGCTACTTAGGTAGTGCATTGTTTCTCACTTTTTATCATAATTTACCATAAAACGTACATTTAAGACAAGGAATGACATGGTTTAATGTTTTTAAAGTGATATATATGTATTATTTTCCAAAAAACGTCCAAAATTGCAGGGAAGGGGTCTTTAAATTGTTATGTGGTTTTCAATCTAATACACGAAATTCATAAAATCGCGCGCAAGTCATGTTGCGCATTTCTGACGTCATTCACAATAGGAGGTGCACAACTTCACGAGAAGAAATGTTTTGTTTACACGTTTTTGAGATACGCGAGACACAAAAATGGAGAAGAAATGCGCGTGCGCGCGTAACTTCTTGTAAAACATGCCATTTTTAGTACACAAAAAGTTGACCCTTGATAAGAATTAACCTTACACCAAGTGTCAATTAATAATCACTTTTTAGTTTTTATTGTATGATAAATCATTGTAATTCATAAAATCGCGCGTAAGTCATGTTGCGCAACTCTGACGTCATTCAAAAATAGGAGGTGCACAACTTCACGTAAATGTCCATATGATGACAAAGTTATGAAATGTTATGTTTACAAGTTTTTGAGATCCGCAAGATATAAAAATGGAGGAGAAAGAAAGAAGAAGAATATATAGAAAAAAAAGATCCAGGACGGTTACAAGGAGTTATCCGCTCAATAAGGATAACTAAAAAAAGTAACAGGACAGTTACAAGGAGTTATCCGCTCAATGCGGATAAATAAAAAGTGAAAACTTTTTTTTCTTTGAACAAACAATTAATAACCCACTGAAACTTAATAGTATAGTTAATTTAGCAAGTAATGTGTTATTATATTTTTCTCCAACAGAAATTATATTTAAACACCATGGTACAGAACATTCTTTTAAAAAATACTTAGTAAAGTATAACAATTGAGGTTAGTGTGATTTAGGCTATTATTTAAACAGACAAGCCTTCTGTATAACAAATGAAAACAATTTTCAAGTAGTTTTTATACTGTAAGTTGTAACCCAATTTATTCTGTAACATTCTAATAGAACATGGAAGTAACTTCAGGCTTGCAAGTATGTCTCATCTGCAATGGTTTGAAGGGATCGCTATCAGACAGAGAATTGACTTTCAATAAAAAACAAAGGATTAAGTACTTTCCTTAACTCTTGCGATGAGCTTCAGGATGACGTGGCCGAAAGGGTCAAACATATTCGGAATACCAACCAACCAATATCAAATATAAAATTTCACTTTCAGTGTAGGTCATTATATACAGATACACAGAAGCGTGCACTTCCAGAGAAACGGAAGCAAGAGAACAACGATAATCTCAAAATAAAGCGCATATCTCGAGAAGAGTCTTCATTATTTTTATGGGATGAACAGTGTTTCATATGTGGTAAGCAATAAATAAAAAGAAGTGTGTATTTTTAACAAAAGTAAATGTGAAGCCAAAAGAGTTACGTCACAAAATATTCAAAATTGCCAGTGAAATTAATGACACTGCTGTCATACAGCTTCTTTCTTTTCATGAGGATATTTTTGCTTTAAATGCAAAATATCACAAGCGATGTTACCAAACATACACATGTAAACGTAACATACAAACAAAAACACACACACTAAACATTAAGGCGGAAAACAATGTAGATAGCTTAGTTAAATCAACTTTTCAACATTTTAAACCTGTTTTAGATAATGGTAATATTGTTCTTTTATGTGACATGCGAAATTTCTACAATGAATGTAAAGACACCGATAAGATCATTTTTTATAAAACAAAAGTTGATGAAATTGTATGGTGATGAATTAACATTTTATTATCAAAAAGGGTCAGCAGATGTTGTATGTAAAAGTTTGATGATGTCTATAGGAAATGTACTGAAAGAAATAAAAAATACTGAAACTGGAACTGATGCCAACATTAGTGCAGATTGGGATGAGAATGAGGATCACATTCTTTACAAAGCTGCTAGCATTCTTCGTAGAGATATAGAGAACATCGATCCAACAACACACTATCCAACTGCAGATGAAGTTCATCTTTTAACCTCTGCTGCTTTCCTTGCACACACACTGCGAAGATTCATGTCATTTGAAAAGCCATGGTGATTATTTCAACTCAGATTACATTGACAAGTTTCCAACGTTTTATTCCACCAAGGACATTGTGTGGAGTTTGCTTCGCCAAGTATCAAGAGGCATATATAATATACCACAGCATATACACTATTCTCATTCACAAGTGATTCCCTTCTGGACAGGTTTCAATTCAACTAAGTCAAAGAGAAATATGAAAAGTGTCACGGTCATTGCATATCCACCCATTATAGAAGCACCACCATCTGATATGAGCACTGTATACACATCACTCATACGAGGCAAGGAGTTAGTAGAGAAGTGTGACAACCTTTTCATATACATACATTTGACCAGCAGCTATACGCTATTGCACAAATGGTACAATTAAGTCACCAACAGGAATTTCCTAACCTTGTAATTCGCCTAGTAGTAGAGCAGTTAATGACATGAGCTGTGCATTTTATTACCAAAGCATGAAACTTGGCACAAAGTTTCTTTAATGTATATAGATTCAAAATATCGGGGGGTGCCAAGTGTCCAACGTCCGGTATGGCGGCCATCTTGATTTCAAAATGGCCACCATAAAAACAAAAAATGTTCATATCTTGGCAACTATACACATTAGAGACTTAATTCTGGTCTCAAATTGTTCACAAACTATATATTTCTATTTGCTCTAATGAAAATTTTCGTCCAAAAATGACCGGAAATGACGTTTCTTTCAGTTTGACCTTTGACCTCGTATTTGTATATCTCTGTAACTACTGGTCATTTTCAATCGATTTTGGTGTCATTTTGTTCAGAATAAATACATTTATATTTGTAGTAATGAAACATTTTCAAATAAAATGACCGGAAATACAATTTATGACCTTTGACATTTAATTATTGAATTTTAATTATGTGAATATACTGTATGTGGTTTTTGTTGGTCTTAAATGCCCCTAATTTTGAACTTTGACCTGATAGGCGTAATAATATTAAATGATTAATGGACTTAAATTGTATATAGTACATAAAATTGGTAAACAGTGTGCTTGGTACCATTAGTTCAATGATGTTGGCACCTTCTGATTCGCTAAAAGTTTTAATAGTTTGACAGAGGAAATAACATGTTATGGAATACCGTAAAACCTCGAAAAGGTGATAGTATGAGCTTCTTTTCGAGATAGACTGTATTTGAATGTCAAATGAATAGTATGATGATCGTGTTTATATCAATATATTATTAATGACCTTACAAAGAACCCTTTATATTTCAACAATCAATCCTCAGTTATTCTACAATTTTTTGTTTTCCAAGTGGTAGGCCTATTTTGATTGCATCTTCTTTTTGTAGGCCTATGCTTCCTCGGTTATATGGTCCTACCCCTCCTTCTTTGTCTTTAGATGGTCTTATACCCCATTCTTTGTCTGTGGATGGTCTTATACCCCCCTTCTTTGTCTGTGGATGGTCTTATACCCGCTTCTTTGTCTGTGGATGGTCTTATACCCCCTTCTGTGTCTGTTGATGGTATTACACCCCTTTCTTTGTGTGTGGATGGTCTTACACCCCTTTCTTTGTCTGTAGATGGGTCTTACACCCCTTCTTTGTCTGTGGATGGTCCTACACTCCCTTCTTTGTATGTGGATGGTCCTACACCCCCTTCGTTGTCTGTGGATGGTCCTACACCCCCTTCTTTGTCTGTGGATGGTCTTATACCCCCTTCTTTGTTTGTGGATGGTCTTGAACCCCTTTCTTTGTCTGTGGACGGTCTTATATCCCCTTTTTTGTCTGTTGATGGGATTTCACCCCTTTCTTTGTCTGTTGATGGTATTAAACCCCTTTCTTTGTGTGTGGATGGTCTTACACCCCCTTCTTTGTTTGTGGATGGTCTTGAACCCCTTTCTTTGTCTGTGGACGGTCTTATATCCCCTTTTTTGTCTGTTGATGGGATTTCACCCCTTTCTTTGTCTGTTGATGGTATTAAACCCCTTTCTTTGTCTGTGGATGGTCTTAAACCCCTTCTTTCTCTGTGGATGGTCTTATACCCCCTTCTTTGTCTGTGGATGGTCTTATACCCCCTTCTTTCCCTTCTTTGTCTGTAGATGGTCTTAATATAATCCCTTCTTTGTGTGTGGATGGTCTTACACCCACTTCTTTGTCTGTGGGTGGTCTTACATCCCCTTCTTTGTCTGTGGATTGTCCGACACCCCCTTCTTTGTCTGTGGATGGTCCTACATCCCCTTCTTTATCTGTGGATGGTCTTATACCCCCTTCTTTGTCTGTAAGTGGTCCTATACTCTTTCTTTGTCAGTGGATGGTCTTACACCCCCTTCTTTGTCTGTGGACGGTCCTACACCCCCTTCTTTGTCTGTGGACGGTCTTGCACCCCTTTCTTTGTCTGTGGACGGTCTTAGACCCCTTTCTTTGTCTGTGGACGGTCTTATACCCCTTCTGTGCCTGTGGACGGTCTTATATCCCCTTCCTTGTCTGTTGATGGTATTACACCCCTTTCTTTGTCTGTTGATGGTATTACACCCCTTTTTTTGTGTGTGGATGGTCTTACACCCCTTTCTTTGGGTGTGGATGGCCTTAAACCCCTTTCTTTGTCTGTGGACGGTCCTACACCCCTTTCTTTGTCTGTGGACGGTCCTACACCCTTCTGTGTGGATGGTCTTATACCCCCTTCTTTGTGTGTGGATGGTCTTATACCTCCTTCTTTGTCTGTGGATGGTCTTACACCCCCTTCTTTGTCTGGAACCACTACTTTGATTGATTAAATCAAGACCTTCAAAGTGAAAGTCCACAGGTGGATGCCTAAAAAGGTCTTGTACAGAACAGTATATTGTAGGTCCATGTCACAAATTTACTTGAATATATTGAGATGTCTTTTACGAATTGATTTGGTTCGGATTTTGCTAAAAAATCAATGACTAGAGAAAATCGAGGAAAAGGATTCAGATGGTTTACAGCAAAGGCCCATTACCATAAAAATGGAGTACATTTTTTTAGATGCAACGAAAATGAACAAGAATTATCTGAGTTTCTGACTAATGAAAGTAGGTCTACTGCACAAATGCAGGATAAGTTTGTAGTATGTACTTTGAAAGACGGTGTTCTCTTAACTCATGAAAATGAGAACTTTCCGAACTTGTCTCATATGCAACATCAAAGAGGCCAACGAAAGAATGCTACTTTACATCAAAAATATTTCCAAATGGCATCTAACAATTCAATTCAACTTTTATTTCAGACAATTGTCCATATGGTATAATACATTGCAAAAAAAAAAAAAAAAAGATGAAGGAGAGAGGACCAAAACTTTTATCTAACGATTGACACATCACAGTTTAGCAAACAAGTCGGCATAGATGAGCTCAGTGATTGCTGTTTCTCAGTGATCTGTCATACTTTACGCCTATCACATAAAAAATTCAGAATAATAATTCCTGGTCATTTTTGCATTAAGTGTCATTTATTTCGTTAAAAAAAATTAGGTGCATTTATACCAATGTAAACCACATACAGTATGTTCACATACTTATATATGTCAAAGGTTATAAATTGTATTCCAGTCATTTTATGTGAAAATGTTTCATTACTACAAATATAAATGTCTCTATTTTGAACAAAATGACACCAAAATCGATTGAAAATGATCAGTAGTTACCGAGATATACAGATAAGAGGTCAAAGGTCAAACTGGAAGAAACGTCATTTCTGGTCATTTTTTTACGAAACTTTTCATTAGAGCAAATAGAAATATGTGGTTTGTGAACAATTTAACACCAGAATCAAGTCTCTACTGTTTATAGTTGCCAAGTTATGAACACTTTTTGTTTTTATGGTGGCCATTTTGAAACCGGACATGGACACTTGGCACCCCCCGATATTTATCTATATACATCAAAGAAACTTTGTGGCAAGTTTCATGCTTTGGTAATAAAGTGCACAACTTGGCTATTTTTATGGCGCTAACTGCTCTACTATAGGCGGATTTCACACAATGGCAACTTTATTGCATGTATTGGAAAAATGGGGAGATGCAGGCCTAAATGATATGTTGGCGGATTCTAATGTGTTCGCTCCAGCAAGTGTGGAGATGATGTTGTCAGGAAAGCAGTTCCATCAGGGGACTGACCTTGGTTTATGAAGCACTTATCCATCAGCTCATTCACAATTTTTGTATATATGGTTAGACGAAAGAAAGCAAATTGAAGATCTAGACGAGTGTGTGAACTGTAACAGAGTTATGCTTTGCAGAGACATATCGAATGAAAACACAACTGATCTCACTGCAATGAAAGAGAAGTTAATACCTCTTTTGGAATTTATTGAATGTGGACGGCAAGCTTCTTCGACGTTTGCTTTCTGGGAGCATTTTCTTAACGTCATACAAATAATGCTTTCCAACATAAGAGCAGAAAGAGAAGGTGACTGGAAGTTACATATTTGCAGCCAAATGAACATGCTGCCATATTTTTTTGATGCAGACCGACCATATTATGCTCGATGGGGAACACTGTATGGTTTAGAAATGGTTAATTCCCTCTCTGAATCGGTTTCTAAGGCATTTGATGGAAAGTTTTCAGTCAGACAGACACCAGGGAAGTTTAAGGGAATTTGGACAGACATGGGAGTGGAGACGACAATTATAAAAGATAGCAAGATCAACAGCGGCATAATAGGATTGACACGTAGAGGTTCAGCTGTACTGAGGTGGACATGCATACTAGGTCTAGGTCAGTATGCCAAAATGATGCATCAGAGAAGTGGAAAGAAAACTGCTGATACAGATTGTCATGAGCAAACTAAACCAGCCCTGATGAAAAGAGATGAATCCGATGCACAACAAATAATAAATCACATACACAATAACATGACCGATCCATTTGCTACATCATCACACCCACTAATGCTTGTAAACTTAGGCACAGGACTTGTTTCTACAAAACATTGCTGCTAAAGGCCAGAAGATGTTAGATGACTTTGTCAATTCTCGCTTGGTTGTAAATCCAGGGAAGAACAAATCTTTCTACCATCCAATTACAAGGTCTGGGGTGAAAACTTACAGACATCTGATGGAAACTACAAATGTAAAAATCAAAGGAAAGTTGAAAATAGCTCTATCACCAGAATTGATATATCAAAGAGCATTTTTTGTCAAAAGTTAGACCAGAGGAGAACTTGATTACAGTTCTAAGTTATCCTGTAACTGCTATTCCACCATCATTATTCAAAGAAGACGAAGAACAAACAAATCAGACCTGCTTCATGCCCTTGAGGACAATGTGAAACATTTAACAACAGCAGACCTCC
The DNA here is from genome assembly GCF_963402885.1 of Antedon bifida. Taxonomy (NCBI): domain Eukaryota; kingdom Metazoa; phylum Echinodermata; class Crinoidea; order Comatulida; family Antedonidae; genus Antedon; species Antedon bifida. The sequence continues at coordinate 22,706,343 of NC_136228.1, read as the reverse complement.
CACCATCAGAACTAACATCTGCTGTTCTAATAGATGCAATGACGGATATATAATATGACATCATTCGCTGATATCGGAGATTTTTGTTTCGAGAAAATCAAGAAGCTGCTCTGTTCGAATGAAGAGGTGCATTTGAAGTGTATAAATGAAAATGTGTTATTGTTAAATAATTTGCGTAATTTTACTTCGATGCTATGTAATACCACTTTCACACCAAAAGCAAAACTACGGAGACACTCCGGAGTTGACGCCCCGCTGTTTGGTGTGAAAGGTAAAATCAAGCAACTCCGGAGTTTAAAACTGCGGGGTTGAACAGCTGAACATTCTCCGGAGAGCGAACTGCGGGGACACCACCCCTTTGTTTTTTCAAAATACTATAAATATTTGTAAAAAATATATAGCGGGTCTACAAAATAATAAGTAGTATCAATAAAACATTATATTACTTCTGAGACTTTTGAAAGTAATTATTAAATTTAAAATATTATTAATTAAAATGATTCTAATGATCGTCGCTATGTAAACAAACAAAATAGAGGGCGACATTTACAATTTTATTTTATAAACCCTGGTGTTGCTAGGTTGGTGTGAAAGGGATATCTCCGGAGTTTCTCAACGTTTTGAATAGTCATAAACCCTGGGGTCTTGGTGTGAAAGGGGTAGAAGTGAAATCCGTTTTTGTTATTTTAGTTAAATAATGTTTCTTTTTTTCACATAACTATATTTACGAATACTAGAAGTTTTTTTTCCAAAAAGTAATTTATAAAAAAAACAAAACCAGTGTATAATAAACTGTAATGCAAAAAAACTGTTCAAACATTCTGTTTAAAAGCTGTGTAATGTAACAATGTGCATAGCAACAACTTTTTAAAATTATTTTAGTCATTTTCCAATACCCAAATAGTCTTTTAATTGATTTATTAAGTTATAAATAACTTTCTTATATCAGATGATTTGTATTTATATAGAATGAAACTAGCTGTGCAATTTGTAATTTTACTCTGTTGCTATGGAAATGAAAAATGAATTTTTGTTATGTTATTAAAAAAGTTTTTATTTTTTTACATAACTATATATACAATACTAGTAGATAGTTTTCATTTATAAATTGATAAAAAAAACAATGTTTATTAATGTAAATGAAAACTTTTGTCAAAAACAAATTCTGTGTAAAATCTGTAATGTACAAATATGCATAGCAATGGTTGCTATGGCGATGGATATTTTATTTTTTTTATTGTTTTATTCGTTTTCTAATACCAGAGTATGTTTTTAGCAAGTTTCAATGATTATTGGCGAGTAGTTTTGGAGAAAAGCAATTTTAACTTAAATTATCCTAAAACCATAATTCTTATGTAAAAAATGGCGGCCATTTTGAATATGCGATTTGGACATGTTCCCCCAAAGGGATTGTGGGTAATTTTGAGTTGTGACCTTCCCAAGACCTATATTTTCTAAAAGTATAAAAATTAGCCGGTAGTATTTCCATTGCCACCTCATCCTTTTCTAGAGGACTTTTTGGCCATCTGCCCAGCTCTTCTGATCAATTTAATACCAAAATTATCTCGCTGTGACCAGTGGTTGTCGACATTTTAAGGCCTTGTTTATAACTTTCATCACATTTTTTAAATGTGTAACCAAGCCAAAAATGATTGATTGACCACCCTAAACCAATCTATGAAGTCAAATTCTCTGGTCCTCAAAGTCCATACGAAAGTGTATCTAATATAGTCTACTAGAGTAAATATTAATGTAAGAAATGACTATAAAAATATAATTTTACAATATGGCTGAACCATTTTCTAAAATTTACCTGACTAGTTTGTATGCTAATATTCTCACTTAATACTGTAGTTTCCAGATCTTGTAGAATACAAGCCTCTGGTGCACTCATACTCTCGTCAAGATGCCTAGCAATTAGACTTGCTGCTGGAACACTGAAGGACAATCCTGGTTGTTCACTAACACTGTTCTTCTCAGTATTTGTAGATCTTGTAGGATTTTTTTCTTCCATGGGAGGAAATTTTATTAAAGGACTGTAACATTCCTCAATAATGACCCACTCATCTTCATCAGAACTGTTGGTAGGAAGTTTTTTATTATATGGTTTTTTCAAAACTGGATCAGGATCTATCAGTTTGTCTGCATAATCTGATATAGGTGTTAAAAAATCTGAAAGAGAAGCTTTGAATACCATTTCCATAGATGAAATTTCAGTTTTGGCATCACTATTTTCCTCTGGATTAGTTTCAATCAATACTGAAGGTGATGTGAAACTTTGAAAGGATCCAACTCCTGCAATACTTTCATTCTTCTCCCTATCAGTTCTCTTTCTCAATAGCACTGATGGTGTTTTACTGATAATACTGTCTTCAGCATCAAGTAATAGTTTTGCCATCATCTTTGAAGGAGTAGTGTAGCTTGAAAAAGAACCAACACCACAGACAAGGTCACCAACTTCCCTATCCTGTGCTTTCTGTATTAATTTTGATGGTGTGCTATAATTGTCAAAGGAGCCAACATCTAAAACTTCATGTGTTGGCTCTACTATAGCAGATGTGCCATCGAAATCAACTATAGTATGATCCCGACTTTTAAGGTTGTTTTTCTGGTAACTACTGTTCTCAGGACTACTTGAGTTGGTTGTAGAACTTTTACAATTTAATGACAGGCAGCTTCTCTTTTTCTTATCTTTTTTTGCAGACTTGTTATCTACAGACTGTGTTGAAATGCTTGAGGTTGACATGGTTTCAGCATTGTTTCTGGAGTAATCATTTGATATGCTTTCATGCAAATTTGACTGTAATTGTGAATCATTACCATTATTTTGAATATCCTTCTTAATTACCATGCTGCCACCTTCTTTTCCTAAATTCCTTACATCACTTTTCCTAGTTTCAACACTAGCTAACTCTGAACTGATAGCTTGCTGATCATCTTCTTTAGTTTTCCTATTCTTGTCGTTCTCTGAAGGACATAACTTGGTTTGTGGTAATACATTGGCTGCATGATCTACAGATGTTATCTGGTGACCATCTTGATTTTCCACACAACCAGATGATATGACATCGAATGCATCATGTGAGGACACTGGATGGATACTTGGCTCCAAAGAAGAATCTGAAGAAAAAAATCACATTATTTTATATTTTAATTTATTAATCATACACTGTCAACAAAATGCAGAGTTTATCCGGAATTGTGTAACCAGAAATGTGAAATGGGGAATTTTAGGTCAGTATAAACAACGTAAAATTAACCAGGGTAGCTCTAGTACACTCGGTAAGTAAAAGGGATGTGATAAAGAGGGGCTAAAACTTTTTATCAATTATACACTGATCTAAGATGTGAAATGTTCTCAGTTTTATAGAATCTACAAAACTGATTACATTTTAAATCTATAGTTTTTTTACCAGATATATAGTTTGCAAAAGAGTATGTAGCTTGATTGTAAAACTGCTATCGTTTTGCCAATTGCGAGTGTGCTATTCTTAGAAGAGTCATTTCCGGCCAATAATATCCCTTTCACACCGGAGACACCCCGGGGTTTATGACAATTCAAAACGTTGAGAAACTCCGGAGATACCCCTTTCGCACCAACCTAGCAACACCGGGGTTTATAAAATAAAATCTAATTTGTTTGTTTACATACCGACGATCATTAGAATCATTTTAATTAATAATATTTTTAATTTAATAATTACTTTCAAAAGTCTCAGAAGTAATATAATGTTTTATTGATACTACTTATCATTTTTTAAACCCGCTATATATTTTGTACAAATATTTAAAATATAATAATAATATTTAAAACTCCGGAGTTTGATGTTGGTACCTTTCACACCAAAACACCGGGGTTTACCGGCAGTTCACTCTCCGAAGAATGATGACATCATCATGGCTAAAAGTTTTTAATAATGTGAGTGATGTAATTTCAACAATACAATATATTTGAATATGTAAATGTATATTTGAAATTATAAAACCTGATTGTATTCTTGCAATTTGATTGGTCAATACGCATCATTGTCATTTGGAATTAGCCCTATCTAATGAAAAAGTGATATCTAATGGTGATAATAAATGGCTCTAATGCATGTTCAGCTTTCTGTAAACATTTTGAGAATTGTTGCGATGCGACGTTGTTGACAGCACGTTCATATATCAGCTTGCTGTGTGCGTCGTCTATAACTGTTCTCTCCGCGTCTAAAGTTGAAACACTGCCCGTTTTAATGGCCTAGCTTCCTGGCCTAGCATTCGTCAATGATTTACGATGGATAACTTGAATAAAAGTAGGTGTCTTATTCTGTGTGTACAAACGACTGTAGAAATGCCACCGACTCCTGCCGTTTGATAAAATATGCCGATGACACTTGCATAGCTGGTAACATTAAAGATGCTCAATCGCTTTCACCGAAATAAAGTTATTTACAGAGTGGTGTAAAGAAAACTATCTTATTTTAAATTCTAAGAAAACCAAAGAAATGATTATCGATTTTAGAAAGAAACAAAGTAATCATGATGATGTAGTAATTGATGGTGAATGTATAAAAGTTGTCAAGAATACAAGTACTTAGGAACAATCATAGATGATAAATTAAAATGGAGCAAAAATACAAACATGCTATATAAAAAGGGTCAGCAACAACTGCACCTAATGCGTCAACTTAAGAAATTTAAAGTAGATAACAAAATTCTAACCATGTTTTACAAATCGATGGTACTTAGCGTGATATCTTTCTGTTATGCTGTGCTGGGAAATAGTCTCAATGTAAAAGATAAGGGAAAACTACATAGAATCGTACGAAGAGCTAGTAAAATGCTAAATATCCCTGAAATAGATCTTAATATAAGATTTGATGAGTCAGTGTTATCACTTGTAAAACAAATAATGGCAAATACAAACCATCCATTATATGCCGAGTATAACTTTTTAAGGTCAGGGTGCCGTTTACGGAGTATTCTCTCACGAACTACGAGATATAGTAAATCGTTTGTACCAAGTTCATTTAAAACTTTTAATAAGCAGTGCAATAGATAAATATACAATTATGAATGGACTGATTTTGTGATATTTTACATTTTTAAATAGAGTATTTTTTTATGATATTTTATTAGTACATACTTACTTCAATAATTTGCAATAATCTGCAATACGCCTAGTCTTTCCTCAACACAATGCATTAAGTTTTAGTTTAAGTTACATGTGCTTTTCTATATTTAAATTTTTTATTTCTTTTGTTGTAACAAGTTTTGTGAATGATGTACAGTATAACTCTATATAATTTTTAATTGTTATGTATGTAGTGTATCAAACGACACATTTCCAATGGCATGTATGTATTTTGTATGTAATTGGACAATAAAAGATTTTTGAATTTTTTTTTTTGAAAACAAGGATATGGGTGCAAAGAAGAACAATTTTTAAATATATTCATTATCTACTCAGTTACAAAATATGTTTTTCATGTTGTATAGGCCTATCAATACTTCACTTGATACAGTAACACATTTGCGATTTTAATACTTTGTTAAAACTGTCACTGTCATAGTCGATTGAAATAGCATAGTACATGTAACAATACACCACTACAACGTTTATATTTTGTGTAATTATTAATTAATACAAACGTTGAGAAGCAACTGTAATAAAGTTTATTTGTATATTGCGCATTTATAACAGTAGGGCCTACTCACACTCACATACTCACTCACTCAATACGTTTATTTGTACATGTGTTTATAATTATATCTAACAGTACCCACACTCACAGTAAATTCAAATGGCGACCAAAATGGTTAATACGTATTTACAGTAATGTCCAAGTACATTGCAATACTATATCTATATAGGTTAATTTCCCAAGTGCCAATAAATTTACCTACAGCTGGTGGTACTTGTGTTAAACTAAAGAGTTATATTGGAATGTTCCATTCATCGGAAATCAATACATTTGTATAAACGTATATTAAATCTATCAAAATAGTATTTTTTAAAAAAATCGGTCTGTCTTCAACATTATGATGCTGTACTCGAGCTGTTCAACCGGTTTTCAGCTATTAAAAACAATTGGTTGGTAAATTTACTTCATTTCTATTAGTATTAATACTTTCTTTCGAGATAAATAATTACTGTTTATGAGTTGAATGGTGTATATTTCATGAGTTGAAAAATTAAATAGAGCAGTCAATTTTTCAACGAATGAAATATTCTATCCATTCAACGAATACAAAACATTAACTAGAATTTAATTCGTCACTTTGACGAATTATAGGTGATCATCTAAAATATAAATTTAAGTAAGTGCAAAATTCGGTAAATCGCGTGTTATTTATAGAATGTTTAATCGATGGTATATAAAGTTGGTTAGAATCTCGGTACTGATTTTAACCACCTGATGTAACCCCGTTTACTAATTAAATTGAGTTAGATAATTAGTTATTGACAATTAAAACGAATTTAAGTTCAACGATTTGCCCCAAATAGGGGTGCTTTCCGGTCGTGGTATACACTGTCTATGGATGTCCTTTTGAATAATACCCGCACACAATAATACGAGGATGCTTCGCATTTTCCTATCTCCTCCTACGATAATTGTGTTTAATAGCTGAAAACCGGTTGAACAGCTCGAGCAGTTTCATAATGTTGAAGACAGGCTGATTTTCTTTATAAAATACTATATTCATAGATTTAATATATGTTTATACAAATGTATTGATTTGCGATTAATGGAACATTCCAATCTCTCAGACTCCCAGTTTGTAGGTAAATTTATGATCCCTTTGTTTAACACAAGTCGGTAAATGTATGGGCCCTTGGAGAATAAATTTAAAACTGAGATATACATAGTATTGCAATACTTTGACAATATTGTAAATATGTATTAACCATTTTTGGTCGCCATTTGAATCGAAATTTTCTTACTGTGAATGTGGTTACTGTTAGATATATAAACACATATACAATTTACAAAGAACATTTATTACTGTGACTGTGGGTAGGCTCTACTGCTGGATATATAATCAAATAATATACAAATACAAACTTTATTACTAACAGTTGCTTGTCAACGTTTGTATTAATTAATAATTATAAAAAATATAAACGTCGTAGTGGTGTACTTTACTATTTCAATTGACTATAACAGGGACAGTTTTAAAAAAGTATTAAATCATAAATGTTTTACTGTGTTTAGTGGTATATTATTGATGGGCCTATAAAACATTTAAAACAATATTTCGTTACCGAGTGGATAAAGAATATTTAAAAATTGTTCTTCCCATCCTCTTCCCCATCCCTCAACTCTAATGTTATATACAAAACACAAAATGGGTTTGTTTAAATGAGTTCAAATAAAAAATTTGGACTCATTTTTAAGACAAATTTCTCATTCGGAAGTAGGCCTAATTCCCTGGGTGCTAATTTTAGTTGACTACATAAATCATCGTGTCTATTTATTCGTTTCTGTATTAACGACAATGTACTATAGTCCTGCGGTACATACATTTGAAATCGCCAGTTGTTTTTTACGCTGAAATTACTGTGTATCCATCTGTGGACACGACCTAGATGGTCAAAGTGACAAATTAAATTCTAGTTTGTAAATATCTTGTGTTGCAAACAAATTTAATGGTTTTTAAATGCAATAAAAAAATGGACAAAATTTCCAAATGAAAAACTGAATGAATTTTAAAATGAACATTTTATGTCATCTTTTAAATTTTACAGCATTTTTATGTATTTTATCCATTTCTTTCTTTACAAAGGCTTTTTCGCACCACGGCTTTAGCCAGCTATATCCCCAGAGGACTACTCATTCAGAAGCTATATTAAGCGGAAAGCTTATTATCTATGGCTGAAATTTTTTATATTTTGTAAACTCGATTAAGTGATAGGTCCAAGCTGCTTGACCCAAAAAACGTCTGGGAAAAGAGAGTCAGTGAGTGCTCACGGTTGAATGATTTTGGATTCTCGTCCTTTGATTGGTTGACTTGTGGCGAATCAACACAAAGTGAAGTGAAATAATTTATTGAAATTCTTTCTTACCATTTGCTGATCCCTCTAATTCATCCATAATCATGTCATCAAATCTATTAAAAAGAATAATAAATGTAAAGAACTGAGGTATATTAGTAAAAAAAAAATGTAATCCATTTAAATTACTTTTTTACAAGGATGATAAACTACTACAATGTAAATTAATGCCTAATGAATGTATGTCAAAAATAGTGCAATTTAGTTGTCACTAGCCGTTGCCCATTCAATATGGATGGGCACCATCTTATAATGATTTGAAGTTCGGCAATCAAAAAGATAATACAGTAATATAATACAATGCAGTTGGATAAGCATGAACATACATTAATTAACTATAATTATATCTGGAATGAATTTTCAAACTCAACTATCGATAATAAACTGTATTATGTTTTAGGATCAACAGCTATTCCTCTACCTAATGAAGTAGAGCAGATTTTTTATAGATTTTGTAAACTTTATGCCAAGAGAGCTTGGGAAAAAAGATCAGAAATTAAACATGTTCAATCTTTATATTAGATTAAGATCTGTATTACTGAACATCAGTTAATTTAAGTTTTAAATTGTTATTTTGTTGGAGACTTTAGTTAATGTTTATGTATTTTTTGTTTAGTTAAGTTTGTGAATTTGTAATTTTCAATAATTCTAAAAGCAAGCAATTTAAACACAATTGCAGAGTCATCGCAATAGTGCTCACTGTAAAATGAATGTTTGAACATGCAGTCAAAAAAAAACCAGAATCTTGTTAATATATTAGTTTTTAATATACTGTATCTTTCTTCTTGTTTTGTTTGTGTAAATATATAAAAATAATAGATGTTTATTATTGATTAATACTATTTTTTTTATGTTAGTTATTTTCCATCCTCATATTTTGGTATAGGACATACTGAATTTCATAGTCGGATGGTAAATTATATTTTGTAAAAGCTCTAATAAAGTATGTTGTTAATATAAGTTCTCACTGGAAAACAGCGAATTATACCCTTTTCACATCTGCGTAAATTGTTACAACTTGTAACCAGGTTTAAACTCCCGAAATATTACACGCTTTCATATAGCATATGCGAACCCTGAGAATCTCAAGGAATCAAGCATTGTCATTGCATAGTTGGACGTGCTATTTAATTATTAGTGTACTGTGATTAGTAAGTTAAATTCCAGGGCAACACACATACTAGTACAAACTTGGGACATCTCAGAAAAAAAGAACAAGCCTCTCGTCGGTGTGAAATCTCGGGAAATTTTCTAGAAAATTGTCTTCACACTACGCAAACCTGGTTAGAAGTTGTTACATTTGCAGACTTTATCATTGCATTACATTGTCTTCCCACCCATGACAGTCATGAGCAGCTGTGTCTCGCACAATTACTCTGAAACCATTTTGGAAGTTGTTGATCAAGATGTTTCATTACATGACTATAAATGATATTCCAGTGGTGGCGCCACCTAAAACCCACCATCGGGAAGGATTGACCATGTTTGTCGGGGAGAAAAATATGATATTCCCTAAATAAAACAATACCCTACTGAGTGTGTGAAATCAAGCATTTTCAACTTTAAAAGCGACTAAAACTACCCTCAAACTAATGTTTAATATCATCTGGGGCAGATTGTACTTTACGCGTGGAATACCAAATAAGGTAATGTTCATCATGCTTGTTCAATTCACAAGAATCTTTTAGTTTACCAACTGAAACTAGAACAAAAGTATGCTTTTATCTTTCTGTATTTTTATATGTTATAATTTTTCTTTACTTTTAAACTTGTAACTGGACCATTTTGGAAAGCAGTACTGCATTACTGAAAATGCAATCCAGTCAAAAGAAAGAATAATAAATAAATTAAATAAATCAACAGTACGTACATTTATACGTGAGAAAGTCTATTCTAGGCCTATATAAGAATAAAATCACCGTTATTATTTGATTTAACACTTAAAATGGACCTGAAATGGACTTTCGATTTTTAAGAAATTCACACATGTTATTTAAATGTATCAAATTAACACAAACCCATACAAATAAAAACAAAATGTATAGTATTTTGAGAAAAAACGAAATTTTAAGATACCTTGGTAAATTAGCGAAAATTACTCACGCCATTGCAATATTCTATTTCAACGGCCGTCGGGAGCATCTATATTCACGACGTCACATATACACACGACGATCGAGAGCGTGTATGCCGCCCGATAGTCCGTGAATGATCGACGGCCAGGAAAGATACGCGAAGCGCTGACACTAATACTAATTTATTCAATATATAATGTTGTTGAAATTTAGTGCCCTAAAATGTAATTTGTTCTAAAACCCGAATTTAGAAGGCCTAGGCCTACCTCCCAAACCTTTACTAGGCCTAGGCCCCAGCGCCCGGAGTCGATCCTCCACCCACCCATGCGAGGCTCCGTTTCATGTGCATCCAAAGCGATATCAACAACTTGCTGCTCATTGTCAAGCCAAAGTAAAATATGAATCAAATTCGTTTTCGAACTGCCTTATTCGTGACAAATAAATTACCATCTCATATTACTAATTTAATTCTGCTAAACTAAAAACTAAAGAAACTAACACATTTATTTTAGCAGTATAAATTACGAACGATATAAAAAATTCTATTTTTGAAAATACACGAACCGAAAAATATGGATACGCATCATTGCACACGGCGCTGTATCCTGGACAACGTTGCCAGGCTAACGTTGGTATTGCCAGAAAAAACCTGTCGATTTGGAGATTTTAAATCGTCATTTACTCGATAAATAACCGTTTATACGGTAATAATTTTATATAAAAAAATTCTAAATATGTTTCTGCAAAAGCACAAGCATTTTTTAGAAAATACTCCAAAGATTTCAAGAGTTATAGCCAAAAAACTGCAAATTGTCCATTGGAGGGATAGGAATATATTCGCAAAGTGACGTCACCCGCGAATTTTTTTGATTTTCAAATGGGGCTTTCCCCAAAAGGGCGAATTTATATTTTGTAACAATATACGTTCTAGCAACACATAATAGCCCCCAAAACGTCATTCTAAAATGAAAAAAATCGAAAATCCATTTCAGGTCCATTTTAAATTGGTTGTCTTTCATGATCAATTACGTAGAAGCAACAAAAAGAGAGTTTTAAGAACTTCAACTAAATCGGCTACTAAATCAGGCCAACATAAACTAAATCGAGACAGATTTTGATCGATTTTTTTAGTCCTTGAGGGGGAGGCTAAATCGCCGACTCTGTTGCTGGGTGTAGTTGTGGCTAGTAATAGTAGAGTATCTAAAACCTACGATACATTTTTTTCTCTCTTTCATATCTTTTAATTATCTTCTTTCTCTTCCCCGCCCCCTATCTATTTCCCCCCCCCCCCCTTTTTTTTAGAAGGGGTGGGGGCATTTCCCCCGTAGCACCCCACCCCTGGATCCACCCCTGGAAAAATGTTAATTTGATTTAAGTTTAGAGCGAATAATTTTCGCATGTATTTCCTACTTTTGTGCTGTTTCTCTATTTCAAGTAATAAAAGCATATAGTAACCAGATTGCGCCTCTCTTGTTGGAGTGAAAATGAGGAAGTTTACATGTTATAGCACCACCATCGCTAAGAGAAAAAAGCTAATGTGCACACGTAAGCAAGGATTTTTCATCTTGAGACATAATTTGCTGCCCTCTAGAGTTTAATTTTTCTGCTAAGACGGTTTGATAAATAACCTTAAGTTGTTTGCTTAAGCACTTCTTAAATATTTCAACCCTGGGGCGGATTGCAATATAAAGACCTAGGCTTACTTTAATCTAAGACCTAACACCACGAGAAAGTCTCAGTTAAGCCTAGCATTAAGATTATGTAAAATGTTAGGAGATTTTAACAAATACGGTAATTAAAAAAATTGGCAAAAATGTAATTTGATTAATGTAAATATTGGTTAGTATAGTAGGCATAAAATCACCAACATCACAATCACAACTAGGGCCTAGGCCTATGCCTATGCCTAGCCCTAGCGGTCTAGCTAGCTAGTAGTAGTAGGCCTTAGTAGTAGGCCTGGCCTAGCTTAGGCATAGGCTAGGCGGGTGCTGGTCAACCCGTACCCAAACCAACCCGTACCCATGCCAACTCGTACCCAACTTGGCTAACCCGTATCCAAATAATTGGTCAACTCGTACCCACTTTGGCTAACCTGTACCCAAACCGACCCGTACCCATGCCAACTCGTACCTAAATATTTGGCTTACTCGTACCTAAGTGTTTGGCTTACTCGTACCCATTATTTGGCTTACCCGTACCCATTTTTGGCTTACTCGTACCCATTATTTGGCCTACTCGTACCCAATTTGAATAATTAATTGTAATGATTTCATCGGCGCAAAACTAGTGGTATGCTTTTGCCGTATGAATATTTTTATATTTAAATTGTTTTTTTATTTTACAGGTCTCGGTGAAATGTGTGCTAATAAAAATGACCATTGATTTGATTGTAAACTTCGTTTAATTAGGCATATAATTGTTAACATTTATTTAATAGTATTATACAGTAGTTTTATAAACGTATATTTGATGTGTCTTTTTTATTTTCGTAAGAGAACATTAATTAATAAAAAATATTTTAACTGTTGTATAGTATTACAATTCTCAATTAAGCCCAGGTAAAGTAGGCCTACCAACAACGTATAATTGTTATACTTTTACAATTTTTCACCTAATTATCTTCCCTGATTAGATTCGATCAAGTAATTATTATTTCTATTGTATTGGTAATTTAAAATTGGTTGAATTAAGCAAATTGAATTTCTCGTAGATTTCGTGTTACGTGTTTTTGTTGACCGGGATTAACCTTTTATTATTTATTACGCATTTATAGGGCGTCAAAGAGACGACTCAGTCGTATGATCGTTTTCCATATATTGTATTTATTAATAATTCAGTGAAATGATCATATCGGGGATCATAATTATACACGTACTGTAAGGCCTGCAGGGCTATAGGGTAGAATTACTCGTAGATTTCGTGTTACGTGATTTTGCTGACCGGGATTAACCTTTTTATTATAAAAAAACGCGCATTTATAGGGCGTCAAAGAGACGACTCAGTAATGACGTATGATCGTTTTCCATATATTGTATTTATTAATAATTCAGTGAAATGATCATATACACTTACTGTAAGGCAATTAAACATTTTGGCAGATTTTCTTCTATAACATGCAGCTACGTGTTTTTGCTGACTAGGGATTCCTCTTTTATATTAAAAAAACGTATTTGTAGTGTGTCAAAAAATAGACAACGCAATGTGGCGTATGATCGTTTTCTATTTATTTTTTTTTCTTAAATAATTCAGTAAAATTATCTGTTTGTTTACAGCAATTAAACATTTTTGGTAGATGTTTCCTCAATAACAGCTAGGCCTAGCTACGTGTTTTTGCTGACGAGGGATTCCCTTTTAAGTAAGTAAGCCAAAATTTGGGTACGGGTTGGTGGGTACGAGTTGGCATGGGTACGGGTTGACCTGTATTCGGCTACCTAGGTCTCCTAGGCCTAGCTAGGCAGTCCTTGCTGGGTACTACTAGGCCTAGCCTAGGCTATACTAACGGTACTACTAGGCCTAGCCTAGCCTAAACTAGCCTAGGCTAGCTAGGCCTAGGCTAGCCTCTAGGCCCTAGACCTAGCGTAGGCTAGGCCTAGACCAATCAATGCTGTCTCCTCAATAACAATACTGTACCTGTACCTGTCTCCAGTATGTTACTTACCTTACCTAAAGCTCGGCCTACAATACAATGCCTGGGCTATTTATTAATTATTGTATTTAAAAATATCTCTAGCTGACACGCGACATATGACACTGGTCGTCCGCGTGTGAATGATATGCCCTGCTGCTGCTGCTGCCACCGCCTCTCCTCCTACAACGGCGCGCGCACGATCGTAAAATTAAATGTAAATAAACAAAGGAGGAACGCGTGTGTAGTACGCCTCTTTCTCACTACTGCGCCACCAGCGTAACTTCTGACCAATGAACAAAAGTTGTTTAGTAGATCAAACAAAGATTGTATAGCGCGCCGCTACAACAAGTACCCAAACTAAAGGCCCATTTACACTAGAGCGATAACGATCGATGATAAAAAGATAAATATGCATTTTTCATACCTTAAACAAAAGAAGTTTTCATCATAGAACTATCTAGGCCTATGTCATCTATGCTGCCTTTGATGAAAATAATATTTCCACCACGTCCAATCAAATGACGTCATTAGTAAGAGCAACAATATCGTTACAATTATTATGATCTTATGATTTTATTGTTTTTATTGATCATGTTGGATTTTCAAAAATATTATTTATAATATACATAATAATAATATAATAATAATACATGATTATCCTATAGTTCTAGAACGAAAACGGTTCTAATTTCTTTCGTTTTATCCAAGATGTAGGATGTTTATCTATTTATCGTCGATCGTTATTGCCCTAGTGTAAATTGGCCTTTAATCGTTACAAACTTATGTTTGCCTTTTCACAAACACATGTAGTTTACACATTATTTCTAGTATATAATGGGTCAGTTTGTTTGCATATCTGAAAAACAAAATAATGATGGCTTCTTGCCTTAATTAACATAATAAATATTAGTCAGCATACATTGCGTTACAAATGTCTGTATTGCGTCGAGTGTCAGTTATCTAAAAAATGTAGAAACTACAGGAAAACAATTATCTAACATTTTCTTGTTGAATGATATCCAAAATTTACCAAAATCGGACATTAAGAAGGGGGTTAATTAGCATAATTTCAAAACGGCTGCTTTTTACTATACCATTTTGAAGCACCTTAATGGTTAGGGTTAAGACTAAGTGCATTACGAGTAGATTAAATGTGATGTTAAACTTTTCAATTAGCATATTTAAATTACCATATGACGTACCTATGACATGAAATGTCACAATACTGCTCATAAGACATATCCTATAGGAAAAATGTAACAAACCGCAGGAAAACCACTTTCTTGACATTTTTTCTGTCGAAATTTGTCAATAAGTTTCCATATTTACAAAATCTCATTTATTCTTCAGAAAACTTATGAAGATGAACTTTTATCGGCAACAGATTTATACTCACAACATGGTACATTAGCACATGTTGTGTTTCCTACAACTTCATCTTATTAACATTGGTAAAGGATAATTTTTAAAATATTATATTGAGGCCATTTAATTATGTGGTTCAGGTTATTCAAACCCATCCTACAACTCATCTCAATTTCCCAACTGGAACTCTTTATGGCACCATAGGCCTTAATGTTTATCTTTCAAATACATTTTCCAAGATTCAATGAGCATAACAACAAGGACATTCAATAATGTGTCAGTTAAAGATATACTTTTTAACACATCAACGGAATTCAAAAGGAGTAATTTTCAAACTTGCCACTACTAATTACAGTATTTAAACTTCCTTGACAGAAAATGTCAAGAAAATGGAATAGAAACTTTGAATGCATATGGAGATTAAATTAATTTACACAGATGCAAGCAAATATAAATGAGATTGCAGTTATAAAAGGATGCAGTTGCAGAAAATTAACTGGAATGTTCTAGTGCATGTTGTGTGAAGGGTGGCCGAAACATAACTTCTGATACCCAGTTGATGATCTTAACCTGGATGTGTTAAAATGTTCTACTATTTTCATTACATTTAAAACATATTTTTCTGTGGTTTATATATTTTCCCCTTATAATACAGGTAATGCCAATTGAGCATTATTGTGACATAATATGAGGTCATAGGTACGCTATATAGTAATTTAAATAAGAAAGTTTAATATCACATTTATATCTACTCGTAATGCACAGTTAAGTAGATACGTCGAATTTTGAGTCGACATAGCGTTTATCAACATGTGTCTCACTAGAAGCGAGTTTTATAGAATTGGACAACTGAACTTAGCAGTTCCCACCAAAGATGTTTTTATGAGAATCAATGAGCTTGGAATAGCATCAACCAAGCCCCGCGGATGTCGTGCCGGAAAAAGAAAACAGAGAGAAATAAAGGTTAGAATTACACCACGTAGAACTAGAAACGGGGAACACCGATCGTCGAAAAGTCAATGTAGAACGATTAAGCAAGATAATCTAGTTGAACTCTCTAATGGGAAATGGACTCTTCCCTCTTTATTTATGACAAATGCTCGATCTCTAAATAATAAAATGGATGAACTGGCTACACGCGTTAGGAAATCTAAACCTGTCGTGATTGCAATTACTGAGACTCACTTAAATCCCGCGTTTCCTGACAAGTTGATAGAGTTAGAGGGATACTCGATGGTGCGACGTGATAGGCAAAATCGCAGCGGTGGAGGTATCATCATGTATGTTCGTGAAGACCTATCTTATCGAGTTTGGTCTGAACTTAATAACGAATCACTGGAAAGTGTGTGGATAACAACCCGGCCAAAACGTTTGCCGCGACAATATTCGAACATCTCCTACGGCCTTATCTATCACCCGGAGAGTTCTGTAAATAATGATTGGGAAATGGCGTCTCACATTACACAGAGTTTAGATTATATTTGTAGTAAACATCCGGAATCAGGAATAATCGTCACAGGAGACTTCAACCGAATGAGAGACAACCTTATTGTTAAGTATCCCTTAAAACAGATCGTTAAAGTATCAACTAGAGATCGCGCATCACTTGATTTAATATAATACTAATATGAGCGATGTTTTTAATGCACCTACTACTAAAGAATCACCTTTAGGACTGTCTGATCACAACGTCATCGTATGCACCCCAATCGTAGGAACATTTAAATCGCCTAACGTCTTCGCTTACCATACAAAACGTAGCTGTAAACCGGGTGCCAAGGAAAACTTCGAACGCGACATTAATAACATTAGATGGCAAGATCTATATCGAATGGATGGATGCTGTAACCAGTTTGAACTGTATCATAAGAACATTTCTGAACTCTTAAATTTACACTTCCCCCAAGTAACGATTAAAAGACTTCTTAAAGATAAGCCATGGGTAAATAATGCGTTTAAAGGTATCGTTTCTAGACGGCAAGCAGCTTTTGCAATTGACCCCATGTCTGCCGAATATAAGAAACTTAGAAACTTATCTAACCGAATGGCTAAATCTTTGAGAGGTGATTTTTATCGTAATAGTATTGCCCAGTTATTCTCGTCCGATTCTAAATCTTGGTGGAGGGGTATTAAACAATTTCTTAATCTCGGAAAGGGTACTAAGTACTTTAAAACTATGGCTAATGAATTATGTAACGGGAACGTATACGATCTTACCACGAAAATTCGTGGTTTTTTCCAGTCCCTGACTTCTGAGTTCAAACCTCTTGAACCAAAAACCAATGATTGTAACACTGTAGTACCACCCCATTTAATTATCAAGCCCGAGACAATTGAGTCTAAGCTTAAACTTGTGAAATGTAATAAAGTCCCAGGCCCGGACGGAATCCCTCCGTGGGTACTACGTGATTTTGCCAATGTCCTTTCCAAGCCAATAAGTGCAATAGTTAACTCCAGTTTAAGGGAAGGGGTTCTCCCCATGCTTTGGAAGTCAGCCGATATAATCCCCATTCCAAAGGTTAACCCACACCTAAGGTTCTTGAGAATGACTTGCGTCCTATTTCGCTGACTTCCACCACCATGAAAGTTATTGAAGGGATCGTAGGGGAAATGATTTGGGTCCAAATTAAAGATAAAATCAAGTTGAATCAATTTGGTTGCTCTAAGGGTGTGTCTACCACTGACGCTCTTATACATTTGTTAACCGAATGCTTTAATGCTACTGACCAAGGAGATGAAATGAGATTATTATTGCTTGATTTCAAAAAGGCTTATGATTTAATTGACCATAATATATTAATTGATAAGTTGTATAATTTAGGGGTCGAAGACCATCTAATCTCTTGGATCTATGCTTTTCTATGTGATAGAAAACAACGTGTTAAACTAGGCGATGAATTGTCCCCTTGGACAGTCGTTAAGGGTGGTATCCCCCAAGGATCCTGGTTGGGGCCCATGTTGTTTATCATCTTTGTCGACGATCTTCTGGATGGGGTGCCGTGCATGAAATACATGGACGACACCTCCATCCATGAACGCGTCGGCAATGATGGGGCAACTGTACTTCAAACCACTCTTGACGAAACTGTCCAGTGGGCTAAGGATAACAATATGTACCTTAATATTAAGAAAACGAAAGAGATGAGAATTAGTTGTAAAAGGTCAAAGACTGCTTTTGAGCCACTCCATGTTGGAGATTGTAATCTGGAACGTGTTGACGAATTTAAACTTCTTGGTGTAATTATTTCTCATAATTTGTCATGGCAACCTCATATTGATCAAATGATTAGTAAATGTAATTCTAGAATGTACTTTCTCAAACAGGTGCGGAGGGCAGGCCTGGATGCCCCCGCACTTGTCCAATTTTATACTAGTATCATTAGACCAATATTAGAATATGCGGCCCCAGTTTGGGGATCAAATATTACGAAGCAACAGAATCAACAACTTGAACAAATTCAGAGAAGGGCCTTTAAATGTATTTTTCCGCATGCTACTTATTCCGATGCCCGCAGCTTCCTTGGTTTTTCTACCTTAGAAGACCGCCGTGTTCGACTGTGCAAGGATTTTTTTGTTAAAATCAAAAACCCCAGTCACAGATTGAATCATTTGTTACCGGAGGCTCCTTCTGCTGCTTATAATCTATCTAATCTAGAGTTAAAACTAACCGTTCAAAAACGTTTATTATTAATCACGGATTATTCAAAAAATGGTAAACATTTTGTGTTATGTTTCCGCGACCTTCCGTACCTTTGTGTGTAAATATTATTGAAAATTTTTGAAGTTTTAAACATTTTTTAAATTTGTAAACATTTTTAATACTTTTAAATTTTTATCCTGCAGGCCTATGTCTTTAACAATTTGTATTTTATATTTATTGTTTTTATAATAAGTGATTTTTAATTGTAATTTTGTTTTTTGATTGTATGTTCTACATTTCTGAATGTCTTTTATATTTGTATATTGCATTTTATTTTTCTGAGTGAAACGCTTTTGTTAAACTTCAATCTTTCGTTTGATTGCAATAAAGTTCTATTCGTATTCGTATTCGTATTCGTACGTAGCTTCAAAATGGTATAGAAAATAGTGGCCATTTTGAATTTATGCTAATTAACCCACTTCCTGCTGTCCGATTGAACTTTGGAAATGATGTTCATTTCAACAAAACAAATGTTAGGAAACTTGTTTTCTAGATGTTTCTAAATTTTTCGCATAAGATAATGTCATTTAAGCAGTTAAAATATAATATATATGACGTCACAACAACCATATGACGTCATAAGTACGTCATATGGTAATTTAAATATGCCAATTAGAATTTTCAATATCACATTTATTCATTCATCTTTTTATTTCGGAATACCATGATGACATAATATATCCATAGTACAAAAAATCTTAATCTAAGAACTCATATAGTACAAAAACAAATATACTATTATAATATATATATATTATCTATCTATCTTGCACTGAAAAAGAACATTAATTCGAAACCGTCCGGTGATATACTGAAATTTAATTAATTAATTTGAAACGATAAGATGAGGAAATCTGTGAGAATCGATCAAGATTCGAACCCGGACCTTCTGCTTGATATGCAGATGTCTCAACCACTAGGGCTTTTATGGTATTGTTCAAACTCAATTGGATAGCGACTCTTTAACATTCTCGGCGTGGTACGGCGGAACAGCTGCATTAGTCCCTAAATTGTACGCACGCGCACCAGAGATCTCTGGTGCGCGTTAACATGTTGATGCAACAACTCAATTAGACAGTTATTACGTATTAAAATCTGTTTTTTAAAATATTTGTGACTGGGACAGTCACAAATAATTTGAATTGAAATTGCATAAGGAACTAGTAATCAACTTCACCGACATGATAATTTTCTTTCTTTTAATTCTCGTTTTTTATATAATTTTTTTTATTTGGTCACTATGCTTGACACTTTTCCAAAGAAGAAGGTATTGTGACTGAAAAGGAGGACAGTTTGCATCAGTGTACTGCTGTTTACGTTCATTAATTTTGGACTTTGACAGCTAGTCCCTGTCAATTCCGATCAATTATTTTTATTGACAGGCTTGCCCAAGTGTTTCACAGGTGTGCTACCCGCTATGACGTCATCCAGCTGCGGCGTTCAAAGTCCTATCTTGGGTAGCCAGATGGAATTAACTAATGACATAGACGTGCCATCAACTAGTACCAACGACCTACTGTCTTCCGTAAGTGCCACCAGGTGATGTTTTGGTTAATGAATTGTTGTGCTTTCTCGTTAATAACATGGGTTTCATGCCATTTTTTGCAATTTTTAAAATTGTTCCAAGAGCGCCAATTACGATTGGAACCACTTTCTAACTTTTGCTCTGTAGATTCTCTTGATTTAAAAAGCCAGTTCTTAGTATTTTTCTACCTTTTCTATCTCTCTGTTTATGATGTTTTGGTCCGCTGGCACAACTATGTCAACCAATGTCCATTCATATGTGGGCCTACATTTCTTTACAATAGTAATATCAGGTCGATTGTGTTTTAATTTCTTATCTATGTAAACTGAAATGTCCCAAGTAATTCGAATGTTTTTATTCTCTGTGACTGCTAATGGCTGATGGTCATACCATTTGTCAGTACATTCGATTCCGTATTTTCTGCAAATCTCCCAGTGTACCCGCAATGCCACCTTGTCATGACGCTTTCTATACTCTCTCTGGGGGAGCATCTTGCATCCACTGATAATATGTCTTACAGTTTCAGTAAAGTCTACATACAATCTACATAACGGTGTTTCTGAAGTCTTATCTATACTGTATTTTATCGCATTCGTTCTTAAGGCTTGTTCTTGAGCAGCTAGTATCAAACCTTCTGTCTCCTTCTTCAAAAAACATTCCTAAGCCATCTCCAAGAATCTTCTCCTGATACAGCTGCTATTTGTCGCACAAACTCTCCATGTAGGGCTTTCTCTTTCCAGCCCTTGGATTTCTCATCTTTCCACCTCTTCTGATAATCTATGAGATTCTCTTTTTCATCTTCTCCTTTAAAGCAAATTGCAGCATCCACTCTGTAGTATTTTTTAGGTAGCCATGCAATAACTTACTCTCTTTCCTTACACAGTCCTCAATGCTGATCATCCATCTTCCTCCTTCCTTCCTCGGTAAATATAGTCTCATGACATTACTTCTGATATGCATACTTCCGTTCATTGCCATAACTTTTCTAGTTTGTCTGTCGATCTTGCCCAGCTCTTCCAAAGACCAATCAATTATCCCCGCACTGCAGCGTAACACACTAACAGCACATGCGTTGATGCCACTTATCATATTTCCCCCATTTAGTTTAGATTTTCGTAGTTTTGTAACTCTCTTTATATACTCAGCTGTGATCTTGCCTTTCATCTTAGCATTCAGAATCTTATCCAGCTGCAATATACCAAGGTATTTGTAGCCGTTTCCAACCTCTCTGATATGTTCATCATCTAACAAATCTAACCCATTACAGCCAACCTGTCTACCTCTCTCTTCATTTCTAGAACCGCACACTTGTCAAGACCAAACGGCATTCTAATATCTTGTGAAAATACCCTTATTATCATTATCATTATTCAAGAAAATGAAATGCTGTCAGTAGGGAATGAAATACCAGCCAAGTTGTGAACCCATCGTATGCTGTAAATGGCAGTATTTATGGCGAAACTGATGATGCAGACGACTTTAGGTGTTCAATATATAAAGCTAATTTAGTAGATTTAACGGAAACAAGAACAAGGCCATATACATGGCTGCAGTCGCGTGCTGAAGCTAGTTTTTACCGACCAACCGACCGAGACCAGACCTGAAACACTCATTGGTGCAGATGTTAATATCAGCAAACTCACTCCAAACCCCACTGCTGAAAACGTCTGAAACGAAAAGGGAAACCGAACCAGTAAATTAGGTTAAAGAGCAGATACAAAACTAGTCTTAATTTTTCCTTCAGAAACGGTGAGAGGATTGACCACGAAGGGTGGGGAATCATGTTCATTAATGCTACTGACGCTTAACAACTACAAACTCGGGATGATGATTCAAACTAGAACGATTATTTTTAAGAAAAGCTGTGGGTGGAAGACATGTAAACGGAATAACGTAACCTTTATTTAGAATATCAATCACAAACAAATGTGGATTACGGTGTTCTAACCAAAAATCTCTACCTGTGACTCCGGAAAATTCCGAGTCTAAACTAGTTTTTATAGTCGTTAGGCCTAATTATTGTTAAAACTATCATGCATACTTATCTCGTGCTTAGTGCTTGTTTCCTCCCAGTTTTATTTGCTGCGAACTGCCTGTCCGTTAAGGGCATTGGAACTGGATATGGCCAATTTGGCCGAATCCCCAGCAAACCTGGTAGCTGCAGATAGCACGGGTTGCTGTTGGTGCCTGAAACTGCAATCATGGGAAAGCTGCCGTTGAACTTGAAGTGACGGATTGAAAACGAAAATTACCACGTTCTCTGCTACCGGTAGGGCACATTATTATGTTTGCGCTCCCGCTTTCGCCGTTTAAATTCCGCTTGTCCGCCAACGCTTGTCATGATCGGAATCGCTAGCAAGCTCGTCAGACACGTAGGCCTGTATGCTATTCCAACCATGCTTTTCGGCAATTGTAACGATCTTTTGGCGCTTATCAATAATTGTGAGCATCTCCCTCTCTTTTTCAATCTGGTCGTTGTCGATGTTAGACACGGCCTCCTCTATCTTCTCCTTTAATTCTTCGTTGTGCAAGAATTGGTGTTAATTAATATAATGAATAGGTAAATGCGAGCTTGGTGTAAAGAACTAGTCTTAACAGTGTGGCGTGGTGACCGCGAATTACTAACAATATAGTCTGGGCTCCAGACGGAGTTTTGTAAAAATATAAATATTTTTGCACATATGGCGTTTCATACGTGTATTACTTGTGTATTTTCAGACAAAAATCGTGGTCGAAATAAAAACAAATAAATAAAAAAAAAAGACAATAAATACAGACTTGGGGCAAGTCTACTAACAATACTGCCTTCCCCATACACCTGCGCAAACTCATTTGCATATAACAACACACGGTATACCAAACCGTGTTGTACAACTACAATATGGGATATAAATTCTCTTCTAAACAACGAAGGCGGAAGAGAATTACTAATTTTCTTTCGATAAGATATTGAGGTAATCCAAATGTATGTTCAAAGGTCAAAATAGGCATTTCCGGTAATTTTTTGTTGAACTTTTTCATTAGAGTGAATATAGAGTCTGCTGAGTATTTTGACACAAAAAATGTTTACTTAGGGCCTACACCTACTGGTTGTCAACATACGATAATTGTTAAGATGGCAGCCATTTTGAAAAATGACCCTATCGGGTTGTGCAAGACGGGGGAAAGTAGACAACATCAGGGACCTATCCTGAAAAAATTCAGCTTTAGCAAATTTATTTCTACCTCAAAGTTTAAAACTCCTGGACTATAAACAGAGATGCCATTTGGATCCGACGACGAGGAACCCGAACCATCAAACTAATATACATGTATTAAGTAACATCAAAACAGTTCAAGACATGTACCAGATTGAAATCCCTTCACCATGCCCTCAACAAACACTGCATGTAGGCAAAGTAATTGTACCTGGTCATTTTGCTAACACCTTCATCTTTTAATTATTGTGCAGCGGCACAACATCTATAAATGTACAGGTAGCCTCTTTCAGACGCAACACATGGCATCTATCTCTAGTTCCGAAAACCTCTGGGTGTATATTATTATGGAAGTGATCAAAACTTGATAGTTACTTTAACGGCGAAAAATAATATTTTACCAAGTATGAAAACAAAATCAAACTAGAATTTAATTCGTCACTTTGACGAATTATAGGTGATCATTTTTATAATTTTATTGACATTAATATTTTTTAAACATGCACGTACGTTAACATATTAACCTATTATACGCTTATAGTGCTGAGTTGTGCCTATTATATGCCATATACATTATGTACAGTATATACTGTATATCTATATACAGTGTAGCATAGGTGAAATTACGGGACACACATCATGTTCTAATTTTTTGGTATGATGGAATTATCAACCTTCAATTCTGAAGAGCTGTAAGATATTCAAATTTACGGCGAAGGTGAAATTACAATTATACGACCTATGTTATTCAAGTTTTTACGCGTGATGACGTCATCATAATGAAAATGGTGGCATCTCATGATAAAGATAATTAATATAGCAAGCACATACTGAAAATTGAGTAAAAATCGGGCTCAAATAACGGAGATACGCACTATTGGATGTGTTAACATAAAAAAAAGATAAAAAATTCTAATTTTTAAATTGAAGTGGCCATTTGATGACGTCACAACATTGTGTACGTCAAATGTGTGAATGAATTCATATCTACAACTCAATGGCTTCCAGAATAAATAAAAAAAATTAGGGGTCATCGTGCATTCTGAAAAATTAGGCCTATTTTCATTTTAAAAATGCCTTATTTTTTACCATTTTCAGCACTTTTGTGCAATAAATTTGCGCATTTTGTAATTTTTAACATGCACGTATAGCGTTATTTTAAGTCGGAATTAACTCAAAATCGGTGAATGTACTAAGGATTTTGAGTAGAATGCGATTTGCACAAAAAGTTCGCATTTTTACGCTTTTTAAATATTGCGTTTTTGCGCAGTAATTTTTTGAAACACGCAAATGACCCAATTCATGCTCTAAATTGATCAAAACTTAATTTTGAGCTTTTTAAATTTTTAACGCGCAACTCTACGTGCGCGTGCGTTTTATTGGCTAATATTTTTACCCTTTACCTGAAGTTTACGTATAGTGAATTTCATTAATGTGACAATGAATTATGGAGATATGATTGATAATGTGATTTTACAAAATGGCGTATAAATGACGTCACGGATGAGTGATCACGCTGATTAGGATTAAGTTATATTATTTGAAAGATATTGTGAAATTTTGGTAATCATTGACATTAAACTTTTTGAGATAATTGTTACACAAAATAGTGCCCAGAAACAATAACAATAAAGATTTGATACAATAACAATAGGTGATCATTTTATTCTAAATGATCACCTAATAAAAAACAATGGAACATACCTAAAGATTGGGATGATTTTAGTAATTCAGTTAAAAATGAATTTATCCACTAGGACCCTAATCTATTAAATGCTAATGATGCTTGGTTGGAGTGGAAATAGAAAGTAACTTTAACTAAAAGTAAAAACAGCCAATCAAAAAGGTATGGTTTGATAAGGAATCAAAACAAGCAATAAATCAGCGAAGAAGATTTTGACATTAAAGACCCCTTCCCTGCAAATTTGGACGTTTTTTGGAAAATAATACATATACACCCTGTATATCACTTTAAAAACATTAAACCATGTCATTCCTTGTCTTAAATGTACGTTTTATGGTAAATTATGATAAAAAGTGAGAAACAATGCACTACCTAAGTAGTGTAATATAATGTTGTTATGAGGTACTTTGTAAGGAAGACTCTTTACTCGCTTTGCTGTCGTAACATATATTATTTATTCAGAATATACTTGATACAATAATTGAATAACTAACTGACTAAGGAACAGAGGATTAGTGATGCTGGCTGTAAGGTGTGTGTTCCGTGAGGTGGCTGTGAGGTGTCTGTAAGGTGTGTCTGGGCTCTTCTGAAACTTGGGAGTATATTGGCTTCGGTTCATTTACATATGTCACTACGTAATCTGTGAGGGTAACGATTGGTTCTAAGTTGGTCCAGGGGTGTTTAAGTGGGAGTGATTAACGGTATAATAAGGTATTTCAATGATGAATAACACTGTCAAATCTGTACTTAAATAGTGTCAATCTCTCCTGGTTTAACGATGGGATAGGTCAAATGTTAAACTAAGTGTTTTCTTTAGGGATTCTTATTATAAACTAAATGGTCTTTTAAAACATCTGGACAAACTCTCCTCTGGACTTTCTGGGTCAAGTTTGTGAACTTATTGAATTCTGATACAAAGGTTGATTTCTCAATTATAAGTGAATATCGTTACATTACATCCCTCTGTTTCCCTGTTTTTTTTTTCTAATCTATTTAAAATATAAAAATGGTTATAATAGTGGCATGCAAAATTAAAGTTATATAAAAGAAAAAAAACATGATTATACATATAAGCAAAAATTGAGTTAGCCAAAACCATTGACTCTGAAGTGTAACCTTATCACTTTCACTCTCTCTCTTCTCTCTCTTAAAAAAAAATGAAATTAAAAATGATTTTGGTATAAAATTTCCGGAATTTATAAAAAAAATTGGAAAAAAAAATGTATAAAAAACAAAAGTGTTCTTCAAGATCGACGTAATTGTGGGTCCGTTGCTTTGGAGGCATGCTACACTCAGATTACCGAAATAAAGACATCACAACGGTTGGGTTTCCCTAAAGAACATCGGTCAAGAAGGCAACTCTTGTTAATTATGCACTCTAATCTATAATAACGGTATTCGCGTAAATCAAACAAAATCGGTCAAAATAAAAATACAAAACTTAAAAATGGTATGTTACATTGAACATACATCAAATCGTGCGACAACTTATCGCATTCTAATGGCCTTCGAACATAAATCAATCAAATTAAAACATAAAACTGAAGAAAACTGTGGCTGATCAGCCTAAAATCAATAATTGACTCAAAATATCGAACTTAATCACTTAAAACTTTAAAAGAAACAAATGTGTGTCCCGTTGACACAAACTTATCCACAATATATCGTTATCATCA
The DNA here is from genome assembly GCF_963402885.1 of Antedon bifida. Classification (NCBI taxonomy): domain Eukaryota; kingdom Metazoa; phylum Echinodermata; class Crinoidea; order Comatulida; family Antedonidae; genus Antedon; species Antedon bifida. Next base: position 22,679,458 of record NC_136228.1, on the reverse strand, counting down.
CAACTTTATCACAAATTTATCGATTTAAGCATTTATATTTACAGGTAATTACGATTTCAATCGGTCGACAAATTCGACTTTTGTACTCAATGTAAAAAATACAATTAAAAGTACTAAGAAAATCTCCTGTTCTTGTATATAAATTAATTAATTAATGCTTGAGATTAACGACTCAAAGGTTAAACAAAATATTTGTTACAAAATGATTGTCGTTCTTTTCAATATCTCAATATATCGATCATCAAAATTCAAAATTAATCATTATCAAACTCGTTACAAATCAATACTTAATCATAAATTCAATTCTCCTTTTAACTGAAATCACATCATTACTAAACAAATCAAATCAAATACGTAGACTATGCTATCATTAATTTAGCAAATGTCGTAATAAAAAAATTCTCGCAAAAAATTAAATCAGTAACTTGTTGCATTATACAAACGTTTTATGAATCGTTTTGGTGATCCACTAATCGGTATCTGTTTATCATTAATAATCTCTTTAATCAATTTATCTGTATCGTTATATCTGTCGATATTCCACCAAAATTTTCGAACATTAGATTCGTGTTTTGTTTTATCGGTGTTACATTTGGCTGAAGTCGGTTTAGAATACGAAACTAAAACTTGGAAATGTCCTGCTTTAAATCTACCTCGGTTTAATGTCATATTTGAATCATTAGGTGCTGTCATAATTAAATTAGTTTGTTCCTTAATTTGTTCTTCTTTCATTTGGAATGGGGCTGCTAATCCCATGTTGTTCTCTACACAGTCAATGTAAGGTTGCAAGTTAAGGGGTTCTACTTTAGTTGGATGTGTAAGGGTATCTGATTGCAATTGGGTGGGTGTCCTATCATGTTCGTCGACAAATTCAACATTGGTTTCGTCATTTACTACATTAATGGTATTCTGAATTTTCTCGTTATTATCAGTGGGTTCATTCAACAATTGCTTAAGTTTTTGGAGATGTGTAAAATTTTTGCGTTCTTTAGGCGTTCTCATAAAACAAGGTTTCAGTCTGTTATAATTGAATACGTCGCGAAGTATTTCTCCTTTAATCGTTGCTAGGATGTAGTGTGTTCTGTCTAGTACTTCATGAATTACTAATGGTCCAACCCATTCTGCGGCGATTTTCTTTGAATTTGCCGTTAGTGAGGATGATGTTGGCTTGTATAGATATACGAGTTGTCCTACCGAGTAAATTGGACTTTTCTCTAAGCGTTGGGAAATTTTCGAGTTTTGGACGTTTTGTTGTGTTCGCTGTAATTGTAGCATTGTCTGTGAAATGTTTTGAAATTTCTTCTTGAGGTGTTCAAAGTATTCTTCATAGGAATGAGACAATCCTGAAACGGGGTTAAATGCTAATGAGGTCAAACTTGGAGGTTGGCGGCCAAAAACTAATTCGTAAGGGGAGTGGTTTCCTAGATGTGGGGATGAAAACGAGTTATAAGCATAACATGTTGTTGATACAAATCTAACCCAATCTGTTCCGAATTGGTTAAGGTTGACCTTTAACAGGTCCGATACGGTGCGGATATGACGTTCAACTTGTAAACTACCGTGATTATGGACGCTGATGATTTTCCTATCAATGTTAAGGGTGTTACATAAGAGTGTTAATAATTTTCCTGTAAGGGAGGTTGCTGCATCTGAAATAAGACGAGATGGGGGTCCAAAAATACTGATTACCTTTTGAATTAGTGCTTCACAAATTGTTTCGGCATCAATGGATTTCAAAGGTACACAAATCAAAAATCTAGTAATTTCATCACATACTACCATAATATGTTTAAAACCTGAAGGTGATGTTGGCATACTCTTGAAATCTAGACTAAGTGTATGAAAAGGACGGTAAGTTGCTGGTATTCGATCGTGTAAAGGACGTAATTTATCGGTTTTGGGACGAAATTGTTGACATCTAAGACACGCTTGAGTATAATTGTTGACTTTCTCGAACATAAGGGGCATGTAAAATAATTTCCTAATAGTGAGGTAAGTACGCATCGTACCTTGGTGGCTACTTAACAAATTGTCGTGATACTGAGAAATAATAGTCTCGGCTAAGTTTTCAGGAACAGCTAATTGCAATACAAATTCTCCACCTTTATCTTGGAAAAATAAACGGAATAGTAAACCGTTGCACAATATGTACTGTTCTGACTTATTCTGAACTGCACGAGCTGCTTTCTTATCAGCTGGAAGGATATCATGAGCTAAATAATCGTAAACTGGCTTAAAAAATGGTGAAGTTTCTTGTTCAACACGTAATTGTTTAACATCTACTGGGAGGTTATAATCTCTAATTATCTTTCTTTGAATAACATCCATTAATCTATCTAAGTCTTGTTGTTTTGGGATGTGTGCTGATTTAAATTCAGTTATGTTGGGTACTAGTGGTTTGGGCGATGTATACAATTCAACTGGTACATTTCGATGTGTAGTATCTTTGCTTTGCTTATTATTATTTTTGTCTACTAGTCTTTCCTCTGGAGGTTGTCGAATGTTTACATTACGTATTGGGGGTGGCGTTACGATAGGTGGTGATCGATTTGCGTTTGTTTGTTGTCTCGTGATTATCTGTGGTGTAGCGGTAGGTTGTGGTGTAGGTCGCGTGTTTGTTGTCACTGGATTTTGATTAATGACAGGCGTTTGTACTGGTTTGCATTTATGTAGGTCAGGTATATTTATTCCCATTTTCTTAGCGTAAGACCTTGTTACTGGTCTGCTACTAGTAGATGTGTTTGTAGTCGGGTTAAGAGATTCAGTCTCTGTAATATTAAATGCAATGGGTACAACTTGATCAATTTCGGAATCGTCGTCACGAGGGGCTCGGGAGAGAAAATCTGCTAAAACTAATTCAGTTCCTTTCTTATAACCAATTTGGAAAATGTATCCGGATAATCGTAGTATTAGTTTCTGTAAACGGGGTGTACATGGCTGATCTTTTGAATTCCAAATTTGTACAATTGCTGAGTGGTCTACGAATGCATCAAATTCGCAACCCTTTAGTAAGTGTCGAAATGCTGAAACATTAATGTAAAGTCCGAATAACTCTAATTCTGTGACGCTATATCGTTGACAGGCTTGTGGTAAGATTTTGGAATAATAACCTATTATGTGTTCTTTGCCGTTTACTGTTTGTGTTAAATATGAACCTGTTGCGGTTCTTGAAGTGTCGCTATATAGCGTAAATCTACCTTCTTTTCTAGGCATTTGAAGAGTAGGTGGTTTAACCATTAATTGTTTAATTTCGTCAAATGCTTTCTGGTGTTCAGTAGACCAAACAAATTTTCGGCGTTTACTTGCGAGTGTATGTAACGGACGTAAAATTGATTGTATTTGAGGGAAAAAATGGGATACATAATTTACTGCACCAATAAATCGTTTAGTTTCTTTATGGGTTCGTGGGACTGGCAAATTTCGGATAGCTGCACACCTGTTGCCTAATGGTGTGATACATGCGTGTCCTGAAGAATTAATCAGGATGGTGTGTCCCATATATTGCACTTTATTCTTAAATAACTTACATTTCTTTGGACAAATTCTAAAACCATTTGATTGTAGGGCTTGTAAAACGGAAACTCGCACTCCTCAATCAAGGTTACAAATCAAAAAATCAAAATGGCTTTGACTTACCCCAATGCTTCGGATCCAATTAAAACGAATGCAAAAAAGTGTTCAACAATGTTCAAATGTTCAAACAACGAATTAAAGAAATGTTAAAAGTGCTCATCAATGTTCAAATTTTCAAACAACGAACTCAAAAAAAATGTGAAAGGTGTTCATCAATGTTCAAATGCTCGAAGTTCAAAATTAAAAAAAGTAAATGTTAAAAAAACGTTCTAAAAAAACTTGAAAGTGTCCAAACGAAACGTTCTTGTCCGCTTGCTTCTGTTTTCCGTCTTGAGTCTTCTTGTGTCTTCCTTGATTATCTTCTTTATCTTCATCAAACGGTTATACGAAATTAAAAAATTCTGCTTCTCTTGATCCAGTTAAAATGCTGTCTTGAAAAAAAATTCTGCTTCTCTTGATCCAGTTAACTGCTTAATTGAAAAAAAACTCTGCTTGTCTGATTAAAATATAAATTTTAGCTTGTCTTCGTGTAATTTTCGGTTTTCTCCTATCAAACAATTATCTGACTGGTGGCTGGTTTTCTTCGTCTTCGTCTCTTGTTCTGTTTCAAGAAATTATCTCTTGCTTTTATTTTCTGCTTCTTGTCTTTATGTTAATTTTCTTGTAAATTTTGGTTTCCTCGCTCTGTTCCTTAAAAAAATTCGGGTCTTCCACCATGTAATATAATGTTATTATGTTGAGGTACTTTGTAAGGAAGACTCTTTACTCGCTTTGCTGTCGTAACATATATTATTTATTCAGAATATACTTGATACAATAATTGAATAACTAACTGACTAAGGAACAGAGGATTAGTGATGCTGGCTGTAAGGTGTGTGTTCCGTGAGGTGGCTGTGAGGTGTCTGTAAGGTGTGTCTGGGCTCTTCTGAAACTTGGGAGTATATTGGCTTCGGTTCATTTACATATGTCACTACGTAATCTGTGAGGGTAACGATTGGTTCTAAGTTGGTCCAGGGGTGTTTAAGTGGGAGTGATTAACGGTATAATAAGGTATTTCAATGATGAATAACACTGTCAAATCTGTACTTAAATAGTGTCAATCTCTCCTGGTTTAACGATGGGATAGGTCAAATGTTAAACTAAGTGTTTTCTTTAGGGATTCTTATTATAAACTAAATGGTCTTTTAAAACATCTGGACAAACTCTCCTCTGGACTTTCTGGGTCAAGTTTGTGAACTTATTGAATTCTGATACAAAGGTTGATTTCTCAATTATAAGTGAATATCGTTACATTACAGTAGCTCGCGGCGATCGACCTCTCGTGGACGGTCTTAGGCCTAGCCTAGCTAGGCTTAGTTTTGTAGGCCTAGCTGGTAAACATCGGTAACGTACGAACATCGTACGCTAGCTATATACCTAGCCTGACGTTGTATAGTTGCTGCATTAATTGTCTTTCTATTTTTGCCAGACTCCGTTGATACAAATTGGGGAAAACCCGGTATTTTCGCTGAAAAGTCAGGAGTCTTCCATTTGTTTTGGCCTCACGATCGATCGAAAAGTGGGCGAATTACAGGTGAAAAACAAAAATATCAATCCGCGCGCAATGCATTTTGGGATTTATAGCGGGCCGCTATAATTATTAGAATCGACTTATTTTTCACATTTTTAACCGTTTAAAGACAAAAAAAGTTATCGCAATAGGACCATATAGTATTATTTTTACATTAAATATAGTTTGTGATCTTAAATTAGATCTAAAAAACGTAGGGAAGTCTATTGTAATTCACTTTGGGTAATAGGGAGGTTTCGCAACCTTACGAATACGATAACGAAAACGTCATACATTTGTGAAACTTTCGAGGTGATCCCCATTTCATATTCGTAAAGCGTATTCGTGTTGACGAATATCACCAGTCATATTCGTAACTACAAAACGAGTATAGTTTTTGATCTATTTTGCACATTTTGCATTTGAATTAGGAATGATTCATGATTATAATATAATTATAGATTTATTGAAAGTAATTTACTAAAGTAATTTACTAAAATGCCAGGTCAATTTAGATAAATAGCAGTTTTTAAAGTCCTCACTCGCTTTGATGTTACGCTAGGCCTAGGCAGCCAAGCACCAAGCAACACGTACCACCTGCGCTTCGCTCAAATTTACCGCAGTCATATTTTGGACGCGCCTCAATATTTCGTTGCCATGCGAAACAGATTTTTTTTATGGCTTACGAAAACGAATACGTGTGCGTGACGTATCCGTTTTCGTTATTGTATTCGTAAGATTGCGAAACCTCCCTAATAGCTTTGATGTTACGCTAGGAGGCCTAGGCAGCCAAGCACCAAGCAACACGTACCTGCGCTTCGCTTAAATTTACCGCAGTCATATTTTGGACGGCGCCCACAATATTTCGTTGCCATGCGAAACAGATTTTTACTGGCTTACGAAAACGAATACGTGTGCGTGACGTATCCGTTTTCGTTATCGTATTCGTAAGATTGCGAAACCTCTCTAATCTACCAAGATAAACGAAAATTCTGTAGATCTCTTTTTAAGCGTAAAATAATGCAGAAGAAAATATTTAACTGCTCAAATATTATGGAAAAGGGAGGGCCTCAATCCAAAGAATTCTGAAATGAACTTAAAGACAGTAAACGTAAACAAAATGTTGATTCACTCTTAATACCTGGAACGTTATCATATACATCAAACAAAGATGATATGAAAAAAATCATTGAAACTGCACTTTGGTAATATTGCAAATAACAGTAACGATAAAATGCACTCTCCAGATATAAGTAACAGTCATCAGCAAGTTTGTGATCATGTTTTAGATGATATAACTATTTCTTTGATGATGTTGCTTAAGCTCTATCAAAGGCTAAAAATAATAAAAGTCCAGGCACCGATTCCATAACAAATGAAATGTTGAAACATGGAGGTGATCTCATGACCTTATCTCTCCAAAAATTATTTACCAGGATCATCCAAACTGAAAAAATCCCAACTTATTGGAATGAGGGGATAATTATCCCAATATGTAAAAAAGGTGATAGACGTGATCTCAATAACTATCGTGGTATCACACTTAACTCATGTGTAGCCACAGTCTTTAATAGTATTCTTGAACACAATATCTCTCAATTTTTAGAAGATAGTGATATTAATCTTGGAGAAGTCCAGGGTGGTATTAGACCAGACAGGAGATTTGAAAATCATATTTTTACTCTTAAAAGTATCATAGCCACAAGACGTGCTGAAGGTAAAAAAACATTTCTGGCCTTTTTGGACTTTAAAAAAGCCTTTGATTCGGTTTGGCGACTAGGTTTAATTAATGCTGCCAAAAAAATTGGTATTAGTGGAAAAATACTTTGTTATAACAAATATGTATTCTGATGTTAAATGTAAAGTTTTAATGACCTAGAATCAGATATGTTTAATATTAATGAGGGGTGAAACAAGGCTGTTCATTATCACCAGTTCTTTTTTTCAATTTACATTAATTAATTAAATAAATTAAAAAAAATAATAAACAAGGTGTTTATATTTTTAACACACAAATTGGCACTTTACTTTTTGCCAACGACGTTGTTTTAATTGGTTAAAGTAGCTACTGAGTATTCACAAAAGTGGAGGCTAGAATTTAACTTAAAAATCAAAAGTATTAATTACAGGACAAAGAGTTAATCCACATAGAACATGGAATCTTGGTAAACATTATATTACGGAAAAATATCTTGGTGTTATAATCTCTAGGTCATATGCTGATTCACATAATGTTAATGAAGTAATTAAAAAGAGAAATAGGATAATTGCTTATATTACCTCTATTATTAACAACCAGGAAGATTTCAATAGGGTTTACTATGGAGAATTATATTATTATGGAGAATAATAGGGCTACCCACCATTAACTTGCCTCTTCAATATGGTTATGTAACTCTGTAAGATCTTTAGACAAATTAGAAAACATTCAATGGCAAGAAATATTTTTAAGGCACCAAGAAATGTTGCCAAAGAGGCATTACTTATGGATCTGGATTGGGAACCAATTTAATATATACAAAATAAGTTTAGATTGTCTTACTTTAATAGACTTAAAAATATGGATGATAAGAGATGGCAAACACATCTATGTAGGTCATTAATTGAGGTTCAAGGTAACATTAAATGGAAGTGGATTAACCATATCAAAGAATTACAATTTTGACTTAGATTCTAAATTTAATTTAAACCCGGAGAGTCAGACATGGCTCAAACATTTTAAATATGTTAGCTCTCTAGAAAATGCAAAGCAATGGTTTGAACGAGTAAAAAGCAAGTCAACTTTGTCCGACTACTTAAAATATAAGCACAAACCTATGATATGGTTAATTTTGATTCTGTAAGTTTTGAAATTTAAAGCAAGAAGTAACACTCTAGATCTAGAAGGCAAAAAGAATACATGGTCGAAAAATACAGAGTCTGTTTTCTGCAAACTATGTAATAATACAGTAGAAAATACAGACCACTTTTTATTTGAATGTGGAAAACTTACTACAGTACTATAAGAGACTTACATTTCAATTTACTCAAACATGATCTTATATATTTTGGGTATGATTCTTTTTGGGAAAAAGAAAGTTATTCTTCCTTCTCTTAGCTTTGGAAACAGTCTCAAATCACAACACCACAAATAAATTTACATTATTAAAACTTTATTATATTATTATAACTACAGCAGTATTTGACAAAGCATATGCGTGTTTCTATATTAAAAAACAGACATCAAATCAAATGGAAAAATATGCTTCATGAAAAAGAAATGACGAAAACATAACACTATATATTTACACTTCGTACATTATGAGTATTGTATATTATAAAATAATATAATATAATAATAACATTATATAATTACAGAATAACCTATTCAAATTGCTACAAAAATGTTTCAGAAATTAAAAGACATGTATTTCTTGTATTATTATTTTTGCCAGTCTAAAATAAGTAAGAATATTTCTGTGAAAATAAGTGACATATTCTTCTAACTGTGATGCAAACTAACGCAAAATGAAAATTTGGACATTGAAATTCAGTAATTTTACAACTTGAAAGAAATGGGCATTAATCCATTATTCTACTTTCATACAACTAAAGCAACTTAGTGTTAGTGTTATGAATGTTAAGCTTAATTTACAATATGAATAGGCTACTTGCACAGTAACAGTAACTTGTGCATTGAATCAATCCCAATACTAATTCATAACATTTTGGATTTAAACTTTAGAAAAAGGAGATGAAGAGGAGAAGATAAAGCACCTAATGCAGGATTCAGCCTACGTATCAATACAATGATAAAAATAAACTAGAATTTAATTTGTCACTTTGACGAATTATAGGTGATCATTTTTATAATTTTAATGAAATTAAATTTTTTTAAACATGCATGTACTTTAACATACAATCAGAAAAAGTTGATGTAAGCCATCCTATGACATGATGCATATACGCTTATAGTGCTGAATTGTACCTATTATGTGTCATATATAATAGTACAGTATACTGTTTATCCATACACAGTGTAGCATAGGTGAAATTATGGGACTCACATCATGTTCTAATTTTTTGGTATGATGACGTTATCAAAATAAACTTGAAGATGACAATTTCGAAAGATAATGAATTGAGCAAAACAAATTTGGCATGTAGATGCGCAATACGCGCTCATCAAAATTGTTGTGACGAAAGAGATGAAAAAACTACTTTTTATATTCAACTGGCCATATCATATTGTCACAACATCCGATAGGCTTAATTTTTATTCATATCTAAATTTCATCAGCTGTCACAATGAATTAAAATCATCAAGGTCACCTTTAATTCTGAAGAGCTGTGAGATATTCAAATATACGCTGAAGGTAAAATTACTCGACCCATGTTATTCAAGTTTTTACGCATGATGACATCATCATAATAAAAATGGTGGCAACTCATGATAAAGATAATTAATTTAGTAAGCACATACTGAAATTTGAGCGAAAATCGGGCTCAAATAACAGAGATGCGCTCTATTGAATGTGATAACATACACAAAAAGATAGAAATTCCTAATTTTTAAATTCAAGTGACCATTTGACAACATTTTGTACGTCAAATATGTACATGAATTCATATCTACAACTCAATGGCTTCCCGAATAAGTTGGGGGTTGACGAAACTTCTGAAGAGTTATTTTGATTTTAAAAATGCCTTATTTTTTACCATTTTTAGCACTTTTGTGCAATTAATTTACGCATTTTGCCATATTTAACATGCTCGTATAGCGCTATGTGATAATGAATTATGGAGATACAATTGATAATGTGATTTCACAAAATCGCGTATAAATGATGTCACGGATGAGTGATCACACTGAAAAGCTAACTAGGACTAAACTAAATTATTTTAAGATATTGTGAAATTTTTGTGATTATTGACATCTAACTTTTTTTAGATAATTGACACACAAAATCTGTACAGAAATAAATAAATAATAATAATAAAGATTTCATACAATAACAATAGGTGATCATTTTATTCTAAATGATCACCTAATAATTAGATGATGACTATTCATTTTATGACAATGTTTTTTCAGTTTTCAAAAGATTTTTGTTTAATCGATCATGGATGTTCTAATTCCTGCGCTTTTAATAATAATAATAATAATAATATTTATTCGGCAAAAGTTCCTAAAAGTACGTTTTACAATTCATCTTGCCAGGAGCAGGTAATAGGCATGAGCCTCTTACTCCATCATTATTATAAAATACAAAAATAACAAAACTAAGTAGTACAAATTAATTAAAAACAAAACAAAGTTATAATGCTGCTTCCTGTACTGCCTCTCCTGTATTTTCGTCTACTTTCTTTTGAGAAGGTGAATCTTCCTCCATCTTTTCAGATGTAGATTCTTCTTCCTTTTTTTCAGATGTAGATCCCCTTTTCTCTTCAGATGCAGCTTCTTTTTCTTTCCCTTCAGATGTGACTTCTTCCTTCTCTTCAGATGTGACTTCTTCCTTCTCTTCAGATGTGACTTCTTCCTTCTCTTCAGATATGACTTCTTCCTTCTTTTCATGTTCTGATTCTTCTTCTTTCTTTTCAAATGTAAATGTATTCTTGTTCGATAAAAACTCTTCTTCCTTCTCTCCATATGCAGATTCTTCTTCCTTCTTGTCACAAGTAGGTACTTCTACTTTTTTTTCAGAAGTAGATTCTCTTTCCTTCTTTTCAGATACAGGTTCTTCTTCCTTATTTCCAGGTTCAAATTCTTCTTCCTTCTTTTCAGATGAAGATTCGTCATTATTTCCAGATACATCAGGTTCTTCTGAAGTAGATTCCTCTGCTTTCTCCACAGCTGTTGGTGAATTTTCTGCTGACTCAACTTTTTTTCCTGGTACTGCGGAGTTATTTTTATTCTTTATTTCAATCTCTTCTGTTTTCTTAATAATCCTTACTTCCTGACTTTTCTCATTCTTAGTTTCTGTTTGGTTCTGTTCCTCACATTGTTTATTTTCTGCTCGTTGTTCTACACTTGAGGGTAAAAAGCCGTGATCTTCTATAATTTTGACAACATCAGTGAAAATGTCATCTACTGTTCCTCCACAAGCAGAAACCTAATGCATGATGGTAAAAAATATCAAACATTACACATCATTTTTGATGCCCTATATGGGGCAACAACTTGATAACACACAATGGTTTCTCACACCTTTATAGGAATTGGATTAGATCTAGTATAACAAAGATGAAACATAATTGATAACAGATTTATTAATACAAATGAATTACTATTATAGAATATCAAATCGACTTGGATTGCTGAATTGTCATGCTTACTAGAAGCAGTACCACGAGAATGGAAAGATATAATTTGTTCAAAAATTGATAATGTAAAAGTTAACCAGGTCATATTAATACAGTATAGTAAAATGAGTTGTAAAAGCATTCGTCTCTATTTCATAAAAAAAAATGTAAAGAACCAACCAAGAGTAAAAGAAAAATGTGGGAAACACACATATAGAGAACGATTGATCACTGACATGGAAAAGTTAAGTAATTTTTTTACTGATTTACTCCATAAGTTTACCTCAGATTTTTTTATAAATTGTCTTTTTTGATAGATAATTCATTTTATATGGAATATGCAAAATTCAAATAAATTCATGTTATGTACAGTGTCTGAAACCTATTTGCTCAAAATTTTAAAAACCATTCCCTACAATTTTTTAAAAACATTAAACCAGGTCATAATATGTACGTTGATAAGAGAAACAATTCACTACCTGAATAGCTCGCGTTGAATGTCCTCTCGTGGACGGTCTTTAGGCCTAGCTAGGCTTAATTTTGTAGGCCTAGGACTGGTAAACTCTGTAATGTACGAACGTTGTACGCTAGCTATAGGGAAAACCAGGTATTTTCGTCGAAAAGTTATGGTTCTTCCATTTATTTTGCTTTCGCGATCGATCGAAAAAGTGGGTGAATCACAGAAGAAAAACGAGAATATCAATCATGTTGGGATTTATAGAGGGCTAACTTAAATTATTAGAATCAACTTATTTTTAAACGGTTAAAACCATTTAAATTTTTAAATGGTTAAAACAATTTAAAGATGAAAAAAGTTATCGCAATAGGACCATATAGTATTTATTTATCTCCGCCAAGGAGGTATATGTAATCGGTAGCGTGTGTTTGTTACTTGGCCAAATTGAATAAAGCTGATTAATTACTTGTTCCTGGTCCTAATTAAAAATTAGGCCTAGCCTAGACCTAAGCTATTTTAATAGTCATTCATATTGGGAGGGGAGTACAGAGTAGTCCAGGCTACAGGCCTATACTATATATAGGCTAGGCTACATCATCAGCAGGTTAAATGCCTAGCAGCCTACCTAGCATGTCTTAGTCAAAGATCTGTAATATATTAATAGAAAGAAGCTATAGAGTACTGTGACATTAGATATTTAATTATAAATGCATATTTCTTTCATATTTGTATTGTATATTATTTATTATTTTGATATGCAATCACAATCTAAATCAGTAAATAACATCAATTTCCGTTATCAATCAATAATATATAAACCAAATTAAAATAAAATAACTTCCAAAAAATTCAATTCAATTACAATTCATATACCATTTATTTACAAAATCATTGTTCTAGCAATAACAACAAAAAATACTACTATTCATACAGTATACTGTACATAATCTATGCAATACTGTAACAATTAACTGAGAAATAGCAAACAATTCCTATTTCCTCAAACTTTTCTGCACTTAGTTACCGGCCTAGTTACTTCATGCTGGATCTCAGGTGAAATAAACGTCAAATGTGACTTCATGATTTCCCGCAAAATTCTCTTCCGTGGTACTGCTGTCGAGGAATTTATTTTTTCTAAATACCTCGTCCATTTTTGTACATAGAGTTTCAAATCTCTTGGTTCATAGTAGTTCGCTATATAAAATATATAAAAGAAATATGGCATTAATTTTTATAGTATTGCATGTTTTAGACATAATTTTAAAGGTGTATAATGTAGGACTGACCTCTTGTTCTTTTAGATTTATTCTGTGGCCAGTTTCTGCAATCTTACTATGCTGTTTTGTCACAAGTGACACTGAGAGTTAATTTCTTAAATGCTCAAGATTCTCTTCTAAAGACTGGATTTTAATCATTGTAGCATGTCGATGTGCCGCAGCTTCTGATTTTCTCAAAGTCTGCTAGATGATCACCTGAGATTAAACAATATTGGTCAACCAAATAAATTTCAATCTGCATCAAAAATGAGCATCAAAATTATTATATTTAAAAAATGTTCACTATTTCTTGTAGCAGATAATGATAATATATGGATAATTCATAGGAAATGTGTATTTAAAGAGCAACTTGACCAATTGAGTTAATATGTAATGTCAATGTAAAGTTGAAACAACATTTGAATTTACCAGTCAAGATGTCGGCATCCTGTCGCGTGTTGAATATTATAACATATTGACACCTGGAAAAATAGTTGATTGAGGAAATATTTAATAAAGAAAAAGAGGTATATTTATAAATTACTGTAACAATTGTTTGTTTTGACAGTTATTTTATACTAACATTGTTCTTTAAATATGGAAGTACAAACACACATTTCATTGTTTGGAGTGTGTATTAAACTTTCTAAAGAGGTGGTTATGATTATTTACCTACCCTGTTTTATTCAATGTCTACCAGGTATGGCCTAACAACGCTGTGCGATATTGTTTTGCTTCTTTTTTTTTCACTGCCATGGTCTAAAAAACAATAGATGCAACTGTACTTTCCTTTAAAAATAAATCAATTTTTAAAAAGTACTTCAGTTTTGTGTCCAAACAAATCCAAACAAGAGAGCTAATAGCCAAAATATTAAACCATTATTATACAAATGTATTAATATTAAGGCCTAGCCTAGGCTGTAGGACTGTCACTCAGTCACACCAGCTAGCCTAAAAATACACCAGGAAAGCAATAATTATTATTATAAACACATGCCATTAATTATTTGGTAACAGTTATAATGATTAAATTTAGGATTAGGGTAATAAAAGGTTTAACTATTACGAATTTTCTATGTTTGGGCCTAGCTTCATTCTAGGCCCACATTACTGTCACGGTCATCGCGGGCGTCAACGCACGTTCTAAGCCTATCGCCAATCCGTTTTCTCGCCGATAACAATAACAATGTATAAAGGGGTTGCAAAATATGCGAGTTTTACTAAAAACTGAACCAGGCTATATTAACAAAACTTGTATTATTTTGTTTATATAATAATGATGGACTATATTCTAGTTCGTTCTTTTTCTAAAAAAATGAATTATATCCAAAAAATAAGTAAAGAATACAATGATATTTTCTACTTACGATTGTTTACTATTTCATTACACAGTTTATCTCGACTTCCTGGTTTATGTGCGGGAGAATATTTCAGTAAAATGGACAATATCGTCGTTTATTTATTAATTTATAGTAAAGAAACAATAAAATATTTATTTTTTAATTGAACATACACTTTTTTTAATCGTTTGGTTTTGTAAAAAATGTTTTACTACATAAAAACTCACGATAGCGAAATTTAATTTGGCGTTCGCGAAATAATGGTTTGTAAACAAAAATTATATGTTCGCGCGACTCGGGGAGCCTCGTCTGCTAACACTGAGGGCGCTTGACTTTTTCTAATATCTTAACACTAGTTGAAACAGCTGTGAATAGTACATCTGCTAAGTATGCAAATTGTAAAAAAAAACCAATGAATCAGAATAAAGGCGTAAAGGTGTTATTGAACCAAACAAAGGCTTTTACAACACCTTGGTACAGGCCCATGTTTCGCAGCCAATCAGCAACTCATTAGTACACAGTAGAGAAAACACATTTTATTCCCATTTGAGTATTGTATTTAAGGCAGTAGTTAAGATTAGCACTGCTTATACATTTGACTCCAAGCATGGCAGTATCTAGTTTCTTACTTTTACTCGTGGTTGGTATTGTTTTGACCGGTGGACGTGCTTATGGAAAATCAGAGCAACAAGATCCAAAAGGGAGACAATGTTTGACATCTCATGGCCGTACAAAGCGGGATGACCATGCTCAGTTCCCCAGACACATACAGTATTCTGACCCTGTTGACCCCACGGATTACGCTGCTTATTTTGCGGAGACGTCTGGTGTTCTTCGTTTGACAAATATTGAAATTATTCCAAGAAGAAAATTTTCTGTTGCATTTTGGATGAAGCTTGAAGGAGGGCAAGCTGGAAAAACTGGTGTTATAGGTAAGGTATTTATTTGTTATGTAAAGTGTATGTGTAATTGACGTCTAACCGTCGGTAATAAACTGCATTAATTGTTTATAAACAACACATGTAATGAAATTACATCATATTTTGGTAGATTATTTCATAGTTTTTGGGCATTTATTCATATAACTTATAATCATGTAAAATATTAGGTTGCTTAAACAAATGTGCGGAAATCGGAAAATGTAACACATGGAATAGACATTTAGTAGTATTATATTTATATAATTTAAATAACTGTTTCCCCAAACTCGTATACCTTAGATTAATAGCAATAAAACAAGAGTAAATACTTTAAAAGAAACACAATTCAACATGTTCTCTGTTATTGTACTATTTGTAATACCAATACTACGCCAACAAACTCCTTAATAAAGTTTAGTAATTCCGTCGAAAACAATCTTTGTTTTAGCAAAGTTTAATAATGATGATCAAAAAATTGTGAATTGTTTTTGAAATTGTAGGTCTTAGAGACAAATGCGAAGGATTATTAAAATCGAGTGACTGGGGGATTGGCGTCACAACCGGCAGGAAAAAACAAGATGCTCATCTGTATTTCCAGCTTAAGGATGACCGCTTCGCATCGGCTCCCTTTCGCTACCACGTCCACCGATGGTACCACATCGCCGCTACCTACAATGAATCAACTATAAAGCTGTACATTAATGGTGCTATGGTGTCTTCAAAAACTGGACAAAAACGCCCTATCTTCAAAGAATTTAAACGACAGTGTAAGGAGCTTGAATTTGGTGGCTTGTTTGAACTTGGTGTCCAGTTTAGAGGTGCTGTGGATGACATGCGTTTATGGTCCAGAGCGTTGTCACATCGTGAGGTTGCGCAGTTGTATAATAACCAATCACATGTATTTGAAGACATCTTCAGAAACCTTGTTTTCTGGGATCCGTTTGATAACTTCACAAGATGGTCAAGCAAAGAAGGTGAATTTCCAGAACTTATTCCATCAGATCTCTCCAGTAAGAAGCATGACTTAAGTTTGGTAACTCCAAAATGTGGTATAACTGTATGCGATAATCCAGTTGTAATGAGGTCGTATATAGACAGGAGTTCGCTGCGTCGTTCAAAAATAGTACGCTATCGATTGATCAATATAGCAAACGACGATGGTTCAAACCCACTGTTGTCACAAGAACAAATTGAGAGGCAGCATAATGAACTCAACAAAGCAATTAATAGTTATAACATCACCTTTCTCAGACACGATCATATGATAAGAAACACTACCTTAAGGAGCAAAAAAATTATTCCTAATTGCGGGTCTAAAGATGTTGGAAATGGCAAGTGTGATTCGAACTGTAGTCCAGAGTATACTGGCAATGATGGTGGTGATTGCGATGTTCGTAATTCTAAATGTCCATCATCTCTT
Organism: Antedon bifida; assembly: GCF_963402885.1. NCBI lineage: Eukaryota > Metazoa > Echinodermata > Crinoidea > Comatulida > Antedonidae > Antedon > Antedon bifida. The sequence continues at coordinate 22,662,661 of NC_136228.1, read as the reverse complement.
ATTGGTAATAAGAAGTGTGACGCAGACTGTAACAAAGCGTACCATGATTGGGATAGAGGAGATTGTTGTGATCCTGACGTCACAGACACTGCTGAAACTTGCTTTGATCCATCTTCACGATACTGGTAAGTGTATCTACAATATTTTGTTTTTATAATCTACATTGTGTGGAAATGTGTTAAAGAAAGATTCTGTCCATGTATAACTTGCCCTGAGCTCAATTTATTTTTTTTAAAACTACTACTGCTTATTGTTTATTGTTATTAAGGCCTAATATTGAATTTTATTTTCAGTATGTTTATTGGAGAAATGGAATTCAAGACCGTCATTGGATTGGAATCTGTTCAATACCTAAACATCTACGTTGGTGCCTACTTTGAAAAATCATTCTTGGGCGTAGCCACAATGCCATGGGATGTTAACGTTTATGGTACGCAAGGTAAGATTGTTCCGGAAACCAAATTTGTTTCAATTGCGTTACTTCGTATAATTTGAAAGAAGGCTTGTTGAGTAGGTCCTCACCGTATAGCATGAACAATCATTCTTCACTATTTATATTATTAGGTTTATCTAAACAACAATTCAGGAACAAAGTAACTTAAATTTAACCAACATAAGAGAAAGAAATATTAGTTTATATGTCTTTTTTAAATTTTTTTAATAAAACCGTTAGAAACCTTTAATTAAAGCATGGAGAAATAAGTTAGGATTAAACAAATATAATCATACTTTCATAAACAAGTTTCCTGTCTTTTGTTTTATCTAAATTGTGTCATTTCATCTATAGGTGGTATTATAGTACATGCCGATGCATATGGTGCACAAGAATTAATGGACACGCTTATCCACGAGGTTGGTCACAGCCTAGGTTTATGGCATGTCTTCCATGGTGTCACAGAGATGACTTGCGATGATGAATGTTTTGAAACTGAACCCAGCCTAGAAATTGGTGATCTAATAGCCGATACCAACCCAACACCTTCGAATAGATATTGTCGGGATCCGTTACCGAAAGAGTCTGATGGGCATTGTGGTTTAGGTCACTTTTATGACACACCGTTTACGAATTACATGAGCTACGCAAGTAAGTAAAGTAACAAACAATTGTTTATAATTAATATAATGTTTTAATAACCAAACTAATTTATTTGATTTACAACCCGAAACACTACCTTACGGGAAATGTGTTTCAAGAAAAAAGAAGATAGCAAGAAAAAAGACATCAACATTGTACATTTTTTTTCTTTTAGATGATTCATGCACCAGCACCTTCACTCCTCAGCAGGCGGCTCGCATGCATTGTTACCTGGATCTTTTCTTTCAGTCATGGCAACAAGAAAGAAGACCTTCAGTTATGCCTTTACCGCCAAATGTGATCTCCAAGTTAGGTAATTCGCTTACATTGGCGTGGCAGCCTCCACTTAGCGGCCACAACGTTGCGTTAAACTCTGAGCTGTGCCAGGAGTGCATGACAGGAGATGTTCTTATACAGTATGGTGACACAGCTTCCTCGCCACATTCTAAAATTACATATGGTGATTATTCACCGCAACAAGCAACGGGTTAGTGTTCTTACGCATTATTATATACATTGAGATTTAATATTGTGGCATTGTATCCGCATGTCTTACGCGTGTATTGGCTTTCATATGTAAAAATCCTGTTCAATTAATTATTAAATTTCTTTATTGTTGTATATAGGTCCTCCAGACAGTGCCAGATGTGCTATAAACCCCGTAGCTTGGCTGATAGATCAAAACGAATGCGAATTCTGCAAACTAAAGGTTAATTTTAAATATCCAGTAATCCCATCAAGACTGACTGTCTGGGTGACGACAGTACGCACTGATCGAGCAATCCACGATATTGAATTAGTGACTGTCAACCGAACTCGAATCAGTCTAGGTGCCCCTGACGTTTATTGTGACATCCCCTACAGCACAAGAATCAACAACGTTATGGAACCAGTGAAATCTGTGATAATCTATACAAATGGCCTCTATGTTGCAATTGATTCTGTCCAGTTGATATCAAAACCTGAGCATCGTGGTTGTAAGTCTTGTAAGCCGATCAAGTACCTCCTGACAAGAAATCCACCATTTGAGGGAGAAGTCGAGAAACTGGTAGATTCTACAACATTTGTGGACGAGTAAGTTTCAATGACCATTTCCAAAATAGTTCTATTAAACGAATAAAAACACTTTTATTCTTGTTTGTTTACCAATATCACCATAATAGAAAATATGTTTATTAATTTCTAGCTCTGTCAACAAATTTACAAAATATACCTACCGTGTCGGTGTAAGCTCAGAAAACACAATAACTGACTTATCACCACCACTTGTCATCGGAACGGGATTTAGCTTTTGTGGAAACGGTATTATTGAGAGGTTAGTGTTTATATCGAAATCTTCTTAAATAAAAGAACAATTAAGTAAGTCTATACTACTAGTGCGACAAATGCTTACTATTATTAGAAATTAGATAAAATGTGTTCTTTTTTGGGGGTTTTAGTGATGAGTCATGTGACGATGGAAATGTCTTCAACCACGACGGCTGTAACGTCAACTGTAACGAGGAAACAGATTTCAGTTGTAAGGGTAAGTTCTTGTTATGCTAATTGTAATTTAATAATATTTTATGAGTTTTTGTGTATGTATTAGTATTTAAATTGCGCAGAACTTTTAATTCATCGATTTATCACCATAAATGTAGCTGTTTACCTTAAAAAAATACTGTGTATTTTTTGTGAATGTAGTTTTGTTTTTATTTCAGGTGAGCCTAGCCTCTGTTACCGTTATGATAGTGACGGTCACTGCGAGGATTTTGAGAAGGAGACGAACGTTGCAGATTGTGGTTTTTATACTCCGCCAAGATTCTATGATCAGTGGGCTTCGTACGCCCGAGGCAACCCACGATATCAAGGAACAGAGTGTTCAGAGAGTAACATCTATGGAGAACCCCCGAGGGATCAGGTAATCAAATAACTTATGTTATTTATAGTGCTGTGTTTTGTTCCTAATCTCGGCTCCATCATCCCTTGTCGGGTGTATCCTTTCTCAAGCATCTGCAATTTCCTTCTGGTCTTCTCTGTTCTCGCCCAAGTTGTTCATGTATAAGATGAGATGTCGCTCCTCTATTTGCGTTTTTGTCTTAACTTTCTGTCAATATGTTCATCTGTTGTCACTCCCTTCTTGCTACTGCAGATGCACTGCCCATCCCCAACTTGCATCTACTTGTATAATGTTTAATTTATCATTAACTTAAACCAAATATTAATAGAAAAAGAGTACCATGGTAAACCCCGAAAAATGTTAAAAGTAGTGGTCTTTTGGAATAAACTACGATTCATTATATTTTTTTTTTATCAAAGGTTTGTAGCAACGAGTTAAAAGAGGAATTTGTATGGTATCCATGCAGGGCCGGTTTTCATGACCAAAATATATGGTTGAAGGTAATATTACTAATAATAATATACAGTTTATTTTCTGAATTTTTTGAAGACTATTGATATTTTTGAAAAAGTTGTGCAAGGTCAGGTAACATTTTTCCCAGTGGTGCTAACATTAGAACTTATTCTTTTTTGTAAATTCAAAAAGTTATTTATTTTTTGTCTGATGTTAGGTTGGGTTTCCTATAGAAGTAGTTGCGACTAGAGTTCTGATTTATATCGCTGGCGATGGTGTGACATCACGGACAACACCTCCTACAAGAGCATCTGTTACGTTAGTCGACACCAGAGGTATGCTAAAAATGAACATATTTAAATAAATTGGTTATAAAGATTTATTTACACTTTATTTCATATTAATAAAACAAAATAATAACTCTTTTAATTTTATTTTAGAAAGACCATTGTTTAAAAATGTATTTTAATTTGTTTGTATTTACATAGGAGTTAATCATGTTTTGAACAAAGATGTACCACTCCTGTGTGCTTCCAACCCAGCCACTTTTAATGTAGAACACGACCTCAGCAAAAGATTTTACTACTCACGCGAAGTCCTCATCGAGTTCGATTACAAATATGTCAGAATTTCAGGTGTTCGCCTAAGATCTTTGAAAGATTTTGACCTATACAATTTACAATCGTGCGGTGATGATGATCTGTACAATCCAGTTACCAAACAGTGTAACCGGTACTCGTGTGATATGCCCACATGTATAGTTCCAGAGGTGCAGCACGCAACTCTTAACCGACAAGTAGGTGATATTGTGAAAGAAGGAGACATTTATACTATACAATGCAACAAAGGTTACAGACCAGTATACAAATATAAGGTAAGATTGGTTCAATCTTGAACATAAATACAATATTAATACTCCATATGTATGCAAGAATCAAAGAAATGTAACAAATAGTGACAGATTAAAATGATTTCTTTCAAAGTTTGCACATGACTATAATAATATATATATCTGTTGAGAGAAATCAAAAGAGAGTATTTTTTATTCCACACCTATGTTTCCATGGCAACGGGCAAATTTCATTTTTCCTGGTTTTTTTTTAATGGATATTGGTAATGTTTTGATAAACGATATTTTTGTTTTATTTATTTGATTTGATGAAAAATAAATAGTTTATGTATAAGAATAATGCATTATGTATGTAAACTCATTAATTAGAGCTCGGACCTCTTTCATGTTTTTGTTTTCTTTTCAATTTGGCTTACATCAGCAGCAGATTCCACATGACCATCCTAACCACAAACAAACAAACCTAATACACAAACATTTTGCCACCAACTCTTTTATTCTTAAGCTTGGTTCCCAAGCGACTGTTTGGAATAATTTAATTTATCGCTTGTGATTGGTCAAATCACTTTGCTTTGCGTTACGTCCTTTACGTTGCGTCCTAGTGGGAACCAAGCTTAAAGCTTGGTTCCCACTAGAACGTAACGCAAGGACGTAAACGCAACGCAAGCGTTTTAACTAAAGAAGTTATAGACAGTTAGCAATCACAAGCGAATAAGCCATCGCTTGTGATTGGTCAATTCACTTGCGTTGCGTTACGTCCTTGTGTTGCGTCGCTAGTGGGAACCACGCTTTACGAGAGAACGGCTCTTAACAGTGTTATTGTCTTGCCAGATAATGTGTGTAAACGGCCAGTGGGAAGACCACCAAGTGATATGTACACCTGTTGATTGTGGGTTTCCTAACGTCCCTTACGCAGTGACTTCATGTCCAGAAGGAACGCTCTATGGAAGTACTTGTAATTTTGAATGCAATGCAGCAGCAAAAATGCAAGGTAATTACGTTTCCTTTCCTTTTAGTCAATGATTCCATTCGTCGAAAATTATCAAATATTGTTTGAGTTGATAGGTACTAATTTAAAAAATAAACGTGGCCCTTGGTTATTCAATGCAAACACGTTGCCTGTTAGCCTATCTTACAACAAAGTGCTATTAAACACAAAGACATTGTGTATTTTAGGAACAGATAACCGTGTAACCTGTTTAGATGATGGTGGATATTCTTTACCAAATGCATTTTGTCAACAAGAATGTGCATCACCAACAGAACCAGAAAACTCGTTTCAAGTTCCTAATCAGAAAATCACGTTTACCATTGGAAGCTACGTTATTTTTAAATGTAAAGCTGGATACCACATTAAAGATAATCCAAAGAGGTAAGTTGAATATTTTATAGAAAAGTTCAATGACGTTACCATTAACACTCATAATTCATCATTTCAAATCTTTTTAAAGAAATTTATTGGTATATCTGTAATATGTTTATTATTATTTACAACACATTTTAAACGCTAAATTTAACTTATCTGAATTATGTTTGTTTATTAGCCGACGAATTCGTCTAAAATGTGGAGATAATTTCGAATGGTTAGGTCCGTCGTGTGTCCGTAGAGAATGTACTCCTCCTCCTTCCTTCTATAACGGAGTGTATAGTTGCAGTAATGGCAATTATCTTCATAGTGAATGTAGAATTCATTGTCCAGGTACCATCGATAGCGTGGTGAGTATTTTTGAAAATTTTCTGTTTATGCCCATTTATACTAGGACGATAACGATCGACGATAAATAGACAAATATGCATTTTTCGTACATAAAACAAAACAAATATAAACACTTTTCTAGAACTATAACCATCTATGCTTCCTTTGATGAAAATGATATTTTCACACGTCCAATCAAATGACGTCATGATTAGTAAGAGCAAAAATATGTATTGTCACGATATTTTTGCTCTTACAACAATGTTATGGTTTGTGTTTATCATGACGTCATTTGATTGGAATTTAAAAAGTATTATTTTATCAAAGACAGCATAAATGATTGTCCTATAGTTCTAGAACGAAAACCTTCTAATTTCTTTTGTTTTATGTAAACAAAATGTATGCTTATATATTTATCGTCGATCGTTATCGTCCTAGTGTAAATGGGCCTTTTAAGCCATTTCATCTTTGTACCATTCTAGCAAGGCATGGGAATTTGTAAAATCTAATCTCGCAATCCTAGTCACTCGGAAACGGTCATACTCTTTAAATATTATTACAACTCTTTCCAAATCATATCCGTGGTAAAGCAGTTATTATGACTATGGAGTTGACGGACTTAAAAACTTGGTAGGATGTTTGTATTTGACACCAGGTGCAATAGATTTATGCTCGTTTAAAAGAGTGTATTATCGTCGTGTATAGCGCTTTTCTTTTGTTCTCTATATGTCACATATAGATTTAAGTCGAGTATAATTTTGTGTAGGCCTACAGTTGTTTTACAATTATTTACATTTGATAGTTAAACATAACTAAATTCCAATCACCAACATCAGTATGTAATAATAACAATGTTATTTTAATCGTTGATGTTCTCTTTAGGCTACTGTAAAGTGTTTGAAAAAAGGCTGGGATAAGACTTGGGATGAAACGTTTGAAGGTTGTCGTCAAAATATGGACTCTCACCACTGTCCAGAACCTGAAAATAGCAACGAAGTGAAGTTTACCTGTAATTTAAATACTTACACCATTGGTATGTTTGTAATATGTTTTTTTTTTGTGGGTTCATCCCACTTTTATTTCCATGCATATGTTCCTATCTATTTACATATATTTTTCTCTAAACATTTTCATTTCAATACACTATACATATTATTATATTGACAATGTTTGTTTTTATCATCTGTTTACGAACAATTTTTTACAAATAACATTTTCCAGCGGCACATTGTTTTTATATTTTCTCTACATCATTTCTACTAGTACTGCATTCCTCTTTTTATACATTATTATCTCTAACACAATTCCATTAACTTTTACTTACTTTTCCTGCAATTGTTTACATTTTGTAAATCAATTCATATAATAACTTTCAAAATACTAAACCAGGTCATTCCTTGCCTTAAAAGTTTACATTTTGTAAAAACATCTTTAAAAATATTAAAACCATGGCATTTTGTGTCTTAAAATGTACGTTCTGAGGTTAATTATGATAAAAAGAGAAAAACAATACCCGTAGCTCGCGTCGAATGTTCTCTCGTAGAGGTTCTTAGTCTACCTTATCCAGGCTTAGTTTTGTAGTCCTAGCTGGAAAAGAGCAGCAGTGTAACGTACGAGCATCGTATGCTAGCTATACGATGTCTCGTTGATTTCCTTCGGTAGAATCTGTTAATACAAATTGGGGAAGACCCGGTATTTCACTGAAAAATCTAATAATATTTGTTTTCCTTCACGATAAATCACCACTGAAACAAAACAATATTATTCCATGCTCGATGAATTCTAGAATTTATAACGAACAGTGTGTGTCTTTAAATTTAAATTATCTCTAAAGCAATATTTGAAATTTAGAGGCGATACTGTTTACTGTAATTGTAAGCCTACTTTTGGCGAGACAAGCCCCATGGGTTTTAATTGCTCTGTCTCTCCTCATCATTATCCTTTTATCAGTGTCTAGGCCATATTTGTTTTTATATTTCTGGTTTGTCAAAAAAAATAAGTAAAATTTGGAGTTAAAAAATTAGTGAGGTGGTTGTGTCTAAATACAAAATAAGAACTCTTTAAATCAAAATAAAATTTGGCTTGATTTATAAATAGGTACAAACTGCACCGCAGCCTGTGCAGATGGTCATGAAGCGATATTCGACAATGGTGAGCCTATAACTTACACGTGGAAATCGCGCTCAAAACACATCATCTGTACAGATCAGCGCCAATGGTACCCAGATCCCTCGGCTGTCTCCTGTGTCAAAGTCTGTCAAGAGGTAAGTTGCACTGATGCTAATTCATTTTACACCACTTTAAATATTTGTTTCAGCATTCTCCATTTCTCCAACTGGTTATAGGTTCAACAGTAATTAGAATGTTTGTCGAACATCTTGTTTTGGAGTACGTGTCTTATTGAAACATGATCAGTAGTAGGCTAGATGTTTCTTAAATCTTTTAATTGTTCTTATGGTCGATTGTATTGGAATTAGTTTATCTTAGGCCTATAGTGTTCAGAAAAGGTCAAATAACATATTTCATAGGTTTTCTGTTGCCAGCATATTAAATTTTATTAAGAATTACCGAAGATAACAAAACAATACAAAGAAAAGAAAATGCGAAAAATTGCTATAATACTGTAACATATACTTATTCTGTGTCATACAAGAGTATTCCGATGGTTCCATTGATGACTTTAAAAAGAACTTTTTAAGAAATAGTGTTGGTCATTTTAAACTTTAAATTTCCATTTTTTATTTCATCTTTCAGAACTTTGTCAGTGACGGATTTTGCGATAGAATTAACAACCGAGCTTATTGTCACTGGGACGGTGGAGATTGCTGCGTGTCAACTGTTACTGATAATGAGGTTATACCTTTCCCGCCAAATTGTGAAGCAGACTGTACGTGTCGTGACCCCAATGCTGTTGAGAACCAATAGAAATTAACCATTCCTGACAATTGTAATTTTCCGTTGGAAACACAATACAATAATTTGTTACTATATATAGGCCATCATATTTAATAATTTAAACGAAAAAGTTATTATATTCAAAAGTATCAGTTAAGTATGTTTGTATTATAAGATTTTTAAAGTAGAATCCTTTTTGTTATAACATAAATGCTATGAAGTCTTCAACGCATTGCCAACATCAGAGTGAACACAAAATAGTATTTTAATTATATCTATACATTCTTTTAGTGTAATACTGTGTAGGCTATCTGTGTAAATATTGTGTATATTTTAAATATTGATTCCGTAGAAATAAACTATTTTACTATAAACTGTTTGTGCTGTTATTTTATGGTAATTTATCCAAAGGTATAGACTGCGCAGCAGTTGGGTAACGAAAATACGCGCTCACTCTAAACCCAGGAGCCCTGCACTGCAGTGCCCAGAGGAAAAAGGCATTAAAATATGTCGAAAAAGGCTAAAAAAGGGCCTCAGATCTCTACGTACGTTACGTCACTGCTGCGCAGGTCGAGAATGGGAGGTACACATACTTGGTACTTGTAATCCATCATAGTCGTATGAATAGAGGGAAATTGAGGCGAAGCATATTGCTTATAAGCCCCGCTCGCGGTTATTATGTCATATTGTACAAACGGTGTGAACTTTAATGGATGGTTTACCCAAGCCTCAAGACCATTCCACAAAAGTAGGCCTACAACTCTAAACGAAAAAGAATTCCTTCTCAAGTTTAACTTTGCTTGATGGAACTTTAATTTATACCTATAACTTAAAGAGGAAGTGTAACAGAAGTTTAGAAATCGAAACAGTAACTAACTGAGAATATTTACATTTAAAACGCATTTTGAGAAGTTTTATCGGTGGTATTTCTAATTTTGAGAATATTTTCCATCGATTTTTTTACTGATTTTTTTGTAAGATAAACCAAAGAACTTATAACACAAGAATCGTCCAAAGCTTGTAACAATTGCGAAGAAAGGCATTGTAGGATAGAATAGAGCTAATGGGTGGCGCCATTGTGAGTAGCGCGCCCGCATCAAATTAGAAAGTCAAAATCATAGAGGGGATCTGCTAATACCATAGAGGCAAAGAATAGATAGAGGGGATAGAGTAATTGACTGAGCCCTCTTTAATAGTTTTGACTTCCTAGTTTGAAGGGGTTGCTGCTCCATGCTGTGAAATGGCGTCGCCCAGTTTGACCCTTTAACCCTGTACTTCCGATACTGTGTTTTGAATGCGAATTGAAGGAGATTCTTGTGTTATAGGTTCTTTGCATGGAGTAAAGAATTATTCTTTACTCTATGGTTCTTTGTAAACTAACCTTTATTTCCGTTTCAGTGAGAATAAATATCATTGTAAACACACTGTATTTCAAAAGATTCTTTGCAACCAAACTGCCTGTTTTTGTTTCTTTTCTTCTTGTCCTATTTGATTTTGATTTAATACATTTAGTTTCATTCTTACAATTGTAATAAACTAGATATGTAGCCTACATCATCAATAATGATGAAAATTAACAATATAATCAATATCGATCTATGTCTTTAAGTACCGCATGTAAGCTTCTTTATTTTTATGAATTTAAATTTATTTAATTCTAGAACGACGTTTGAACATTTTTTTTAAAGGACCGTATGCCCGTGTATATCTTTCACGTGTGTAAATTTGATGAAAACAATAGTGCTAATTATCAGCATTAGCAACACCTCAATTGTGATCGTATTGTGTGTATTTGTGGATTAACTTTAGTTCTGTGCGATGACGAACACCTTAAAATGCTGGACGTAATCTTCATACAAAGAAAGGCTTTATTTTGTATGTACACAGATGTAATAATACTGCTCTCTAACCATATAGGCTAACATTCTACAGTCGGCCTAATTTAAAATGTTTTATGTAATTGTAATAGTATGCACAAAATATATAAGCGCTTCATAGTTTTACTCCGGTAATGTTCAAATCAAACACGACTGTATATTTGTTTTTCCGTTAATGTTTTAACTTTGTATGAGACAAGCACCATTATTTCCACTTGTTTTGTGGACGAAATAAAGTTATCTTAAAAAATATTACCATAATGTTTTTGCAATCAGTAATCAACGCAGTTGTGTTTTGACGTAATACCCATTTGTATACTGTACCTGGGTGGAGAGAGGCAAGCGTCCTGCATAACTTGGATACAAGCAATGAGACGAGCGGTGGATTCAAACTCACGATCAGTTCCCAACGTCCAGCACTCTGTTCCACACGCCTTGTGTTAGTTGAGTCATATGTATACACATTTAAATTTGGACATAATATAATACTTAATAGGCCTACCTCTAACGACACTCAACTTAGGGAAGAGACTTTAAACAACAGAAGGCTCTAGTAACATGACAAGACATAATATATTTATTAAAACTTATTTACAATACACATGAAATTCAGTCTAAATGTTTCAATGTATTTTAAAACGTTATCGATAGTACTGCCATGAATCGCAATGAAAATAGTAACAATTAAGTTTTTGTTTATAACTATGTACAATTATGAATTGGTAAAACACCAGGTTATACCCGGCACCCTAATACACATTGAATGCAACTTAAAGTCCAAAATCTTTCATTGATTTTGTATTAATGGTCTAAACAGACAGGGTGAAAGTTTTTAGATTCTATATTAAATTAGCCTAAAATAAATTCGTATTTACATATTATTTGTTAACAGACCCGAAAAAAGTGCCTTCTTATAACACATTGAGAAAATAGCAACTCAAATTCATATTATTTTACAAAATGCGTGGTCTGTGTTGGTTAAAAGACGGTTTTTCTTTTTCTTTATTAAGGCCATGAAAGAATGTGTATAATCAGTCAATTTCAATGAATTACTGTATTGTTCAAGCATCAACATTTTCCAGAAATAATAGTCTAAATCTACTTCTTTCGTCTTCTTCTTTCGCGTGATTTTACGTCTTGCCTGCACCGTCGTCTGTCATCTATAGTTTCCATTTGTTTACAGGATTCCATCTGATCTATAATACTTTGATGCCACAGACAACATTTTTTATAGAGGTTCCGAGAGGCGTTTGGTGGGTAACATTTCTGTACCTGATTTACTATGGCTTCTTGGGCGCTATCATAGTTTCTGCGTTGCATTCTCTTTCTTAGCCATACCATTGACGACACCTCTTCAATGTCACAAGAGACAAATTCACGCGCGACCTTTTTACCGAGTTTACAACACTTCTTTGCATCGTATTTGGAAATTGCGGCATCAACGACCACTGGTTTCAGATCAGCTGTGTCTTCTTCAATCTCCTTTATCACCACTGTAAACAGTAAATAAGTACACAGTTAAGGTATTTTTTCTATATCATTTTCTAATTCATTTTTGAGCGACAACAAACTAGGCCTAATCAATTTCTGCTGGTTATTTTTTCTTTCTTTTCTAAAATGTATAAATATAGGAGTGAAAAGTATTAGACATAATTGTGTTCTATTGGATTCCAGCCGATTCGTCCCGGGCCGATTCGTATCAGTGCCGCTTCCGTACGTATCAGTACTATACTGTTAATTGCATCGGAAAGCATTAATCTATTTTCAACTTTGACTAGGAGGCCTACCTTTTTAATTAAAATTTAGATCCCCAGATGGATATCAAAACATGGTACCAGCACATTATTACATAATAAAATAATAGAACAACGCATTATTTTGTGAGATTATGCAAAATGCTGTTCATCAATTCGCTAGAAAGTTATAAGTGTTATTCTCATCAATAATAGAGATATATTACTCTTATAATTTAAATATCAGAACTGATTAGCTTTTTATGCATTCGACAAATAGTGATACATATTACATTCTAACTGTGCTCTCTTCCAATATGAACAATTTTAAAAAATTCACTGTGGCACTAAGATGATAGATTTATATGAACAATTAACATTTCGATCTAGACTATTGAAAAGTCAATATCTGTTTGGGCCGATATCATAAAAATAATGCTCACAGATAGGCCTAGATCGAAATATGGAAAATAGTAAACTAGCGCGTTATCACATCATGGAGTAATACATTAATTACATTTCTTAGTTACACAGTAAAAGAAGCGGAATCCGAAGAAGCTACAGAAGAAGGGTGCCCAGAGCGGAAGAAGAAGCTACTAATATATTAATTATGTAAAATAAGTATGTAACTTACCACTTAAAATAGATGAGACGCAACATGTTAGAAAAAACACCGTCAAAATAATAATATCACTCTTCATCTTCGATCACTGAAATTGAAAAATAGGTTTTTTGAGTAATGACGTTAACTATTCTTTCCCTGTGGTGTACCTTCTGTATGATCAACTGGTCGTACAAGTCTTTTATAATGTGGCAAGCGACGCGTTCTGTCACGCGCTAAATATTGAAATGTCAAAGTGAAACTGACCAATCGCAATGATTCAGCTAAAAGGAAGTGGGTTGGACTTGCAACAAGCCATTGAAGTGATTTATGGTTGTGATTATTTCAGTTTCAAAACACACACACATCATGAGATTAGTAGATTACAAACACCTCAATCATTCCATGCCTCAATTAAAAGCACACTACAAGAAGATCTCTATAGAAAGGTGTGTTTGGAAAATGGCACTTTAATTAACACATCTTGCAATATTAGAAATGTGTCGTTATTGAAGAACTTTGTGGTGGTTGTTTGTACATTAGTGTTTTTGTTTCAAGGAGTATTCACAGGTGTTCATTTTGTGGTAGTCATCTCAAATTGTTCACAGAAGCAATTAGATTTAAAAACGCCATCATTTTAATTAAGAACATAAAATATTGTCATGGTATTTTAAGAAGTTTTTGGATCGTCAGGCAACACAGATGTTAATAATGTTATAGTGGATGGTGTCTATTTAAAAATAACACATTATTATTTTGTATAAGTACGGTATTAATTGACATCTTCAAATCAAGAAAATTAAGTACAAAAATAACGAATCTGTTCTCCGTTCTCTTTATAGGAAATCCATATCGTTTATGAGTTCTTATCAAGCATCTCTCATTCACGTATTAATTGTACCAAATGGGCCTAATCAATTATGAAAATAACAATCATCATTAAGAAGCTAGCCGGTAAAAAAAACCCTGAAAGGCATCGAAAGAATTAACAACCATAACCAATCAACACAACAGTCATAGCATAAAAACAAGTCACATAAAAGGAGAATCCTAATAATTCCATAAAGGAAAGTTTTATGGTTGTTCTGTACCGTAGGCTATACACTAAAATGTCAAAACAAGCACATTTATTTTAATTTTTGTAAGGACAATGAAACTTCCAATCAATATTTGAAATTTAAAAATAAAACATAAATGTATTTACTGACATTAGTCATAACATAATTTGTTTCCTCAATTTCATAGATTCCTAAAATGTTCTTATATCTCACAGTACCCGTACTTCCATGATTTTTAGTAGGCGTGGTCTATAGTCGGGCGTATACCAAATATGCCGCCCACTGTTACCGTATTTTACTGGGTTCAAAGTTTCAATATCTTATCTAAAAATGGAATTTGAAAAACAACCGACGTTAATAATACATGGCATCGAAATTAGTGTCGAACTGATTGAATATAGACCACTCAAACAACATTTTTTAGTTTATGTAAAAATTGTCCGAACTTGTCTTTTTATTTGTCCGAACTTACTTATTTTTTTTTTTTATTCTTTTTGTTCGAACTTGTCCTATTAATTTTTATTTGTCCAAACTTGTGTTTTCATTATTTTTGTCCGAACTTGTCTTCTCATTTTATTTGTCCGAACTTGTCTTTTCATTTCATTTGTCTGAACTTGTCTTTTCATTATTTTTGTCCGAACTTGTCTTTTCATTTGTTTGAACTTGTCTTTTCATTATTTTTGTCCGAACTTGTCTTTTCATTTTATTTGTCCGAACTTGTCTTTTCATTATTTGTGTCCGAACTTGTCTTTTCATTTTATTTGTCCGAACTTGTCTTTTCATTTTTATTTGTTCGAAGTTGTCTGTTCATTCTTTTTGTCCAAACTTGTCTTTTCATTTCATTTGTCCGAACTTGTCTAAGAAGTTTTAGCAAGATTAATAGGATATTTATGACGTAATGATGAATTACGTAATACACGTATAAGACTATTATCAGCTGTTCAGTCATGTTTCAGTTTGTGGTGCAACGGGTAATGCTCAGTTTTGAGTGCTATCAGCTTGGGTTCGAACCTCGACGGATATTTTTTTTATGAATATTGTTTTTTTTTTTTTTATTATTTTGTATGGCATTCACTTTTCCATTAAATAGACACCATAAAACCCTAAAAAGAGCCCATGTGTTCCTCATTTTTTAGTACTCTTGGTTACGGTGGGCTTCTTTTCAACGGGTAAGCTTCTTTTCCGCATGGGGTTCTTTTCAAGAATAACAATACTATCTTCCCCATTACACCTGCACAAACTCATTTGCATAACAACGCACGGCATACCAAACTGTTTAAAATAACTACAAGGTCCCCAGAAATAACGCCTATAGTATTTTGAAACATGATATATAAGAGTCTTTACTACCCCATCGTGATTGGGGCTGAGCAAAGACAATTTTGAAAAAATATTTATTGAAATATGAAATTAAATATTAAGTCTCCAGTTAAGCTCACCATGGTTGGGGCAGAGCTAAGAATGAAAGCTTATTCCCCGGAAATTATGAAACGAAATAGTCTTCAGGACCAGCCATACAATGGTGATTGTTTCCCAAGTGTGAGACATGCAATGCACGCGGCCGTGACGGTAATTTAACAAAACAAAATTATGAAATACAAACAGAGCTAGCACACAAAAGCCTACTTACTAATTTTAATATTTCTATAATTTAGAAAACAATTACAATTATCACCTTTGATAATTATAATGTTCAATTTCAACTATCCAGATTCGAATTTTAGGTTGGGTTTTAAAAAACTTCATATGCTTCAATTTCGAAGATCTGCTTAAAACATATTTATTTATTTATTTTACCATAAACTTTTATTCACAACATAATATTAGTAGGCCTACAATACAATATCTTGCATAAAACGGATATTTAAAAATACACTATAATGTGTAACGGTAGAATTATAATGTAAAAGATTAACAAAACAAAAATTGTGTTGTGTGTTGATCGCGAATGACTAACAATACCATCTTTCCCACAGCACATGTGCACACTCATTTGCATAACAAACGCACGGCATACCAAACTACGATGAGATAAAATTAATTCTCTTCTAAACACGTAACGAAGAGAATTAATCCCCTTTTTTTTACATTAAAATAAATTGAGGGCGCTAAACATAAAATTTAAACCATCAAAGCAGTTGGCGAGACCCAAAAAAAAAAAAGATGGTAAATGTGCTCTCCCTGCCTCAGCACTAAGACTTATTTCTATTTTATATCACTGTGCTCCACTGGTGTTAAATTTTGTGCACTGAACCAGTTACCGTAGTACTATTTCTATTTCGGAAGTAAATAAAGGCATAAATGGCGCTCCGTAGAAGTAGAGAATGCCGACGAAATGACGCTCTGAATATACCTCAAGATAGTGTACAGAGTGTTGTGTGTGTCCCTCTCGCTCAAAACATGATTGAGCCCTCAATCGTTCATTAGTCTAAAAAATAATGAATGTTTGTATGTGTTGAATAGTGAGACTATTTCATTCGTTGACAGATTTACTGCTCTATTTAACTTGGCTCTGCCTCGAACTCAAGAAATATTCAACTCAAATATTTGTTTAGTGTGAACATAAAAAGATAGGAGTACTTATGTTGTGAATCGTATACGCCCATCTTATGTTGCCTTTGTCACTTTCACAATGGTGTCAAAGAAACTGTGCATACGTCCGCCTACTGTAAAATTCTCCGGGAAAAAAATATATATCTTTTATTTTTGTCTCTTAATGCTTTGTGTGATTAGGCTAATTTCACTACAACCATGTGTATGCGAATTTGGTGTAATAGTTTGTAACCAAATCAACTAGTTTCAGTTGACTAACAATAGAACAGCAAACACCCAAAAACAAGCGGGTGAAAAGAAATAACTGTTTTAACTACTCATATAAAAAAACTTGTACATTAAATCAAATTATGTTTTTATATACAAATAACTCTTGCCTCTTATGCAAAAATGAAGTTTTTTGGACAAGTAGTTGTTACTTTAAGACTGCTCGCCGGCTTTTGTCTCCTATCTTTTAACACTAGCAGGTCTGAAAATAATAGTAAAAAGTGGTCCATGACCACATATCTATCTGTGGTTTCAATTTGGTAAATATCTTGCAGTAACTTTTTGAGTAATCTTGCTAACAAACACACGCGATCGACAACAAATACTTCCTTGGCGGAGGTGAAAATAGTACATCTGCTAAGTATGCAAATTGTAAAAAAAAAACAATGAATCAGAATAAAGGCGTAAAGGTGTTATTGAACCAAACAAAGGCTTTTACAACACCTTGGTACAGGCCCATGTTTCGCAGCCAATCAGCAACTCATTAGTACACAGTAGAGAAAACACATTTTATTCCCATTTGAGTATTGTATTTAAGGCAGTAGTTAAGATTAGCACTGCTTATACATTTGACTCCAAGCATGGCAGTATCTAGTTTCTTACTTTTACTCGTGGTTGGTATTGTTTTGACCGGTGGACGTGCTTATGGAAAATCAGAGCAACAAGATCCAAAAGGGAGACAATGTTTGACATCTCATGGCCGTACAAAGCGGGATGACCATGCTCAGTTCCCCAGACACATACAGTATTCTGACCCTGTTGACCCCACGGATTACGCTGCTTATTTTGCGGAGACGTCTGGTGTTCTTCGTTTGACAAATATTGAAATTATTCCAAGAAGAAAATTTTCTGTTGCATTTTGGATGAAGCTTGAAGGAGGGCAAGCTGGAAAAACTGGTGTTATAGGTAAGGTATTTATTTGTTATGTAAAGTGTATGTGTAATTGACGTCTAACCGTCGGTAATAAACTGCATTAATTGTTTATAAACAACACATGTAATGAAATTACATCATATTTTGGTAGATTATTTCATAGTTTTTGGGCATTTATTCATATAACTTATAATCATGTGAAATATTAAGTTGCTTAAACAAATGTGCGGAAATCGGAAAATGTAACACATGGAATAGACATTTAGTAGTATTATATTTATATAATTTAAATAAGTGTTTCCCCAAACTCGTATACCTTAGATTAATAGCAATAAAACAAGAGTAAATACTTTAAAAGAAACACAATTCAACATGTTCTCTGTTATTGTACTATTTGTAATACCAATACTACGCCAACAAACTCCTTAATAAAGTTTAGTAATTCCGTCGAAAACAATCTTTGTTTTAGCAAAGTTTAATAATGATGATCAAAAAATTGTGAATTGTTTTTGAAATTGTAGGTCTTAGAGACAAATGCGAAGGATTATTAAAATCGAGTGACTGGGGGATTGGCGTCACAACCGGCAGGAAAAAACAAGATGCTCATCTGTATTTCCAGCTTAAGGATGACCGCTTCGCATCGGCTCCCTTTCGCTACCACGTCCACCGATGGTACCACATCGCCGCTACCTACAATGAATCAACTATAAAGCTGTACATTAATGGTGCTATGGTGTCTTCAAAAACTGGACAAAAACGCCCTATCTTCAAAGAATTTAAACGACAGTGTAAGGAGCTTGAATTTGGTGGCTTGTTTGAACTTGGTGTCCAGTTTAGAGGTGCTGTGGATGACATGCGTTTATGGTCCAGAGCGTTGTCACATCGTGAGGTTGCGCAGTTGTATAATAACCAATCACATGTATTTGAAGACATCTTCAGAAACCTTGTTTTCTGGGATCCGTTTGATAACTTCACAAGATGGTCAAGCAAAGAAGGTGAATTTCCAGAACTTATTCCATCAGATCTCTCCAGTAAGAAGCATGACTTAAGTTTGGTAACTCCAAAATGTGGTATAACTGTATGCGATAATCCAGTTGTAATGAGGTCGTATATAGACAGGAGTTCGCTGCGTCGTTCAAAAATAGTACGCTATCGATTGATCAATATAGCAAACGACGATGGTTCAAACCCACTGTTGTCACAAGAACAAATTGAGAGGCAGCATAATGAACTCAACAAAGCAATTAATAGTTATAACATCACCTTTCTCAGACACGATCATATGATAAGAAACACTACCTTAAGGAGCAAAAAAATTATTCCTAATTGCGGGTCTAAAGATGTTGGAAATGGCAAGTGTGATCCGAACTGTAGTCCAGAGTATACTGGCAATGATGGTGGTGATTGCGATGTTCGTAATTCTAAATGTCCATCATCTCTTATTGGTAATAAGAAGTGTGACGCAGACTGTAACAAAGCGTACCATGATTGGGATAGAGGAGATTGTTGTGATCCTGACGTCACAGACACTGCTGAAACTTGCTTTGATCCATCTTCACGATACTGGTAAGTGTATCTACAATATTTTGTTTTTATAATCTACATTGTGTGGAAATGTGTTAAAGAAAGATTCTGTCCATGTATAACTTGCCCTGAGCTCAATTTTTTTTTTTTTTAACTACTACTGCTTATTGTTTATTGTTATTAAGGCCTAATATTGAATTTTATTTTCAGTATGTTTATTGGAGAAATGGAATTCAAGACCGTCATTGGATTGGAATCTGTTCAATACCTAAACATCTACGTTGGTGCCTACTTTGAAAAATCATTCTTGGGCGTAGCCACAATGCCATGGGATGTTAACGTTTATGGTACGCAAGGTAAGATTGTTCCGGAAACCAAATTTGTTTCAATTGCGTTACTTCGTATAATTTGAAAGAAGGCTTGTTGAGTAGGTCCTCACCGTATAGCATGAACAATCATTCTTCACTATTTATATTATTAGGTTTATCTAAACAACAATTCAGGAACAAAGTAACTTAAATTTAACCAACATAAGAGAAAGAAATATTAGTTTATATGTCTTTTTTAAATTTTTTTAATAAAACCGTTAGAAACCTTTAATTAAAGCATGGAGAAATAAGTTAGGATTAAACAAATATAATCATACTTTCATAAACAAGTTTCCTGTCTTTTGTTTTATCTAAATTGTGTCATTTCATCTATAGGTGGTATTATAGTACATGCCGATGCATATGGTGCACAAGAATTAATGGACACGCTTATCCACGAGGTTGGTCACAGCCTAGGTTTATGGCATGTCTTCCATGGTGTCACAGAGATGACTTGCGATGATGAATGTTTTGAAACTGAACCCAGCCTAGAAATTGGTGATCTAATAGCCGATACCAACCCAACACCTTCGAATAGATATTGTCGGGATCCGTTACCGAAAGAGTCTGATGGGCATTGTGGTTTAGGTCACTTTTATGACACACCGTTTACGAATTACATGAGCTACGCAAGTAAGTAAAGTAACAAACAATTGTTTATAATTAATATAATGTTTTAATAACCAAACTAATTTATTTGATTTACAACCCGAAACACTACCTTACGGGAAATGTGTTTCAAGAAAAAAGAAGATAGCAAGAAAAAAGACATCAACATTGTACATTTTTTTTTCTTTTAGATGATTCATGCACCAGCACCTTCACTCCTCAGCAGGCGGCTCGCATGCATTGTTACCTGGATCTTTTCTTTCAGTCATGGCAACAAGAAAGAAGACCTTCAGTTATGCCTTTACCGCCAAATGTGATCTCCAAGTTAGGTAATTCGCTTACATTGGCGTGGCAGCCTCCACTTAGCGGCCACAACGTTGCGTTAAACTCTGAGCTGTGCCAGGAGTGCATGACAGGAGATGTTCTTATACAGTATGGTGACACAGCTTCCTCGCCACATTCTAAAATTACATATGGTGATTATTCACCGCAACAAGCAACGGGTTAGTGTTCTTACGCATTATTATATACATTGAGATTTAATATTGTGGCATTGTATCCGCATGTCTTACGCGTGTATTGGCTTTCATATGTAAAAATCCTGTTCAATTAATTATTAAATTTCTTTATTGTTGTATATAGGTCCTCCAAACAGTGCCAGATGTGCTATAAACCCCGTAGCTTGGCTGATAGATCAAAACGAATGCGAATTCTGCAAACTAAAGGTTAATTTTAAATATCCAGTAATCCCATCAAGACTGACTGTCTGGGTGACGACAGTACGCACTGATCGAGCAATCCACGATATTGAATTAGTGACTGTCAACCGAACTCGAATCAGTCTAGGTGCCCCTGACGTTTATTGTGACATCCCCTACAGCACAAGAATCAACAACGTTATGGAACCAGTGAAATCTGTGATAATCTATACAAATGGCCTCTATGTTGCAATTGATTCTGTCCAGTTGATATCAAAACCTGAGCATCGTGGTTGTAAGTCTTGTAAGCCGATCAAGTACCTCCTGACAAGAAATCCACCATTTGAGGGAGAAGTCGAGAAACTGGTAGATTCTACAACATTTGTGGACGAGTAAGTTTCAATGACCATTTCCAAAATAGTTCTATTAAACGAATAAAAACACTTTTATTCTTGTTTGTTTACCAATATCACCATAATAGAAAATATGTTTATTAATTTCTAGCTCTGTCAACAAATTTACAAAATATACCTACCGTGTCGGTGTAAGCTCAGAAAACACAATAACTGACTTATCACCACCACTTGTCATCGGAACGGGATTTAGCTTTTGTGGAAACGGTATTATTGAGAGGTTAGTGTTTATATCGAAATCTTCTTAAATAAAAGAACAATTAAGTAAGTCTATACTACTAGTGCGACAAATGCTTACTATTATTAGAAATTAGATAAAATGTGTTCTTTTTTGGGGGTTTTAGTGATGAGTCATGTGACGATGGAAATGTCTTCAACCACGACGGCTGTAACGTCAACTGTAACGAGGAAACAGATTTCAGTTGTAAGGGTAAGTTCTTGTTATGCTAATTGTAATTTAATAATATTTTATGAGTTTTTGTGTATGTATTAGTATTTAAATTGCGCAGAACTTTTAATTCATCGATTTATCACCATAAATGTAGCTGTTTACCTTCAAAAAATACTGTGTATTTTTTGTGAATGTAGTTTTGTTTTTATTTCAGGTGAGCCTAGCCTCTGTTACCGTTATGATAGTGACGGTCACTGCGAGGATTTTGAGAAGGAGACGAACGTTGCAGATTGTGGTTTTTATACTCCGCCAAGATTCTATGATCAGTGGGCTTCGTACGCCCGAGGCAACCCACGATATCAAGGAACAGAGTGTTCAGAGAGTAACATCTATGGAGAACCCCCGAGGGATCAGGTAATCAAATAACTTATGTTATTTATAGTGCTGTGTTTTGTTCCTAATCTCGGCTCCATCATCCCTTGTCGGGTGTATCCTTTCTCAAGCATCTGCAATTTCCTTCTGGTCTTCTCTGTTCTCGCCCAAGTTGTTCATGTATAAGATGAGATGTCGCTCCTCTATTTGCGTTTTTGTCTTAACTTTCTGTCAATATGTTCATCTGTTGTCACTCCCTTCTTGCTACTGCAGATGCACTGCCCATCCCCAACTTGCATCTACTTGTATAATGTTTAATTTATCATTAACTTAAACCAAATATTAATAGAAAAAGAGTACCATGGTAAACCCCGAAAAATGTTAAAAGTAGTGGTCTTTTGGAATAAACTACGATTCATTATATTTTTTTTTATCAAAGGTTTGTAGCAACGAGTTAAAAGAGGAATTTGTATGGTATCCATGCAGGGCCGGTTTTCATGACCAAAATATATGGTTGAAGGTAATATTACTAATAATAATATATAGTTTATTTTCTGAATTTTTTGAAGACTATTGATATTTTTGAAAAAGTTGTGCAAGGTCAGGTAACATTTTTCCCAGTGGTGCTAACATTAGAACTTATTCTTTTTTGTAAATTCAAAAAGTTATTTATTTTTTGTCTGATGTTAGGTTGGGTTTCCTATAGAAGTAGTTGCGACTAGAGTTCTGATTTATATCGCTGGCGATGGTGTGACATCACGGACAACACCTCCTACAAGAGCATCTGTTACGTTAGTCGACACCAGAGGTATGCTAAGAATGAACATATTTAAATAAATTGGTTATAAAGATTTATTTACACTTTATTTCATATTAATAAAACAAAATAATAACTCTTTTAATTTTATTTTAGAAAGACCATTGTTTAAAAATGTATTTTAATTTGTTTGTATTTACATAGGAGTTAATCATGTTTTGAACAAAGATGTACCACTCCTGTGTGCTTCCAACCCAGCCACTTTTAATGTAGAACACGACCTCAGCAAAAGATTTTACTACTCACGCGAAGTCCTCATCGAGTTCGATTACAAATATGTCAGAATTTCAGGTGTTCGCCTAAGATCTTTGAAAGATTTTGACCTATACAATTTACAATCGTGCGGTGATGATGATCTGTACAATCCAGTTACCAAACAGTGTAACCGGTACTCGTGTGATATGCCCACATGTATAGTTCCAGAGGTGCAGCACGCAACTCTTAACCGACAAGTAGGTGATATTGTGAAAGAAGGAGACATTTATACTATACAATGCAACAAAGGTTACAGACCAGTATACAAATATAAGGTAAGATTGGTTCAATCTTGAACATAAATACAATATTAATACTCCATATGTATGTAAGAATCAAAGAAATGTAACAAATAGTGACAGATTAAAATGATTTCTTTCAAAGTTTGCACATGACTATAATAATATATATATCTGTTGAGAGAAATCAAAAGAGAGTATTTTTTATTCCACACCTATGTTTCCATGGCAACGGGCAAATTTCATTTTTCCTGGGTTTTTTTTAATGGATATTGGTAATGTTTTGATAAACGATATTTTTGTTTTATTTATTTGATTTGAAGAAAAATAAATAGTTTATGTATAAGAATAATGCATTATGTATGTAAACTCATTAATTAGAGCTCGGACCTCTTTCATGTTTTTGTTTTCTTTTCAATTTGGCTTACATCAGCAGCAGATCCCACATGACCATCCTAACCACAAACAAACAAACCTAATACACAAACATTTTGCCACCAACTCTTTTATTCTTAAGCTTGGTTCCCAAGCGACTGTTTGGAATAATTTAATTTATCGCTTGTGATTGGTCAAATCACTTTGCTTTGCGTTACGTCCTTTACGTTGCGTCCTAGTGGGAACCAAGCTTAAAGCTTGGTTCCCACTAGAACGTAACGCAAGGACGTAAACGCAACGCAAGCGTTTTAACTAATGAAGTTATAGACAGTTAGCAATCACAAGCGAATAAGCCATCAATTCACTTGCGTTGCGTTACGTCCTTGTGTTGCGTCGCTAGTGGGAACCACGCTTTACGAGAGAACGGCTCTTAACAGTGTTATTGTCTTGCCAGATAATGTGTGTAAACGACCAGTGGGAAGACCACCAAGTGATATGTACACCTGTTGATTGTGGGTTTCCTAACGTCCCTTACGCAGTGACTTCATGTCCAGAAGGAACGCTCTATGGAAGTACTTGTAATTTTGAATGCAATGCAGCAGCAAAAATGCAAGGTAATTACGTTTCCTTTCCTTTTAGTCAATGATTCCATTCGTCGAAAATTATCAAATATTGTTTGAGTTGATAGGTACTAATTTAAAAAATAAACGTGGCCCTTGGTTATTCAATGCAAACACGTTGCCTGTTAGCCTATCTTACAACAAAGTGCTATTAAACACAAAAACATTGTGTATTTTAGGAACAGATAACCGTGTAACCTGTTTAGATGATGGTGGATATTCTTTACCAAATGCATTTTGTCAACAAGAATGTGCATCACCAACAGAACCAGAAAACTCGTTTCAAGTTCCTAATCAGAAAATCACGTTTACCATTGGAAGCTACGTTATTTTTAAATGTAAAGCTGGATACCACATTAAAGATAATCCAAAGAGGTAAGTTGAATATTTTATAGAAAAGTTCAATGACGTTACCATTAACACTCATAATTCATCATTTCAAATCTTTTTAAAGAAATTTATTGTCTGAATCCCGATCATAAAATGTTTGAAAAAAGGCACAAAAAATATATTGGTATATCTGTAATATGTTTATTATTATTTACAAGACATTTTAAACGCTAAATTTAACTTATCTGAATTATGTTTGTTTATTAGCCGACGAATTCGTCTAAAATGTGGAGATAATTTCGAATGGTTAGGTCCGTCGTGTGTCCGTAGAGAATGTACTCCTCCTCCTTCCTTCTATAACGGAGTGTATAGTTGCAGTAATGGCAATTATCTTCATAGTGAATGTAGAATTCATTGTCCAGGTACCATCGATAGCGTGGTGAGTATTTTTGAAAATTTTCTGTTTATGCCCATTTATACTAGGACGATAACGATCGACGATAAATAGACAAATATGCATTTTTCGTACATAAAACAAAACAAATATAAACACTTTTCTAGAACTATAACCATCTATGCTTCCTTTGATGAAAATGATATTTTCACACGTCCAATCAAATGACGTCATGATTAGTAAGAGCAAAAATATGTATTGTCACGATATGTTTGCTCTTACAACAATGTTATGGTTTGTGTTTATCATGACGTCATTTGATTGGAATTTAAAAAGTATTATTTTATCAAAGACAGCATAAATGATTGTCCTATAGTTCTAGAACGAAAACCTTCTAATTTCTTTTGTTTTATGTAAACAAAATGTATGCTTATATATTTATCGTCGATCGTTATCGTCCTAGTGTAAATGGGCCTTTTAAGCCATTTCATCTTTGTACCATTCTAGCAAGGCATGGGAATTTGTAAAATCTAATCTCGCAATCCTAGTCACTCGGAAACGGTCATACTCTTTAAATATTATTACAACTCTTTCCAAATCATATCCGTGGTAAAGCAGTTATTATGACTATGGAGTTGACGGACTTAAAAACTTGGTAGGATGTTTGTATTTGACACCAGGTGCAATAGATTTATGCTCGTTTAAAAGAGTGTATTATCGTCGTGTATAGCGCTTTTCTTTTGTTCTCTATATGTCACATATAGATTTAAGTCGAGTATAATTTTGTGTAGGCCTACAGTTGTTTTACAATTATTTACATTTGATAGTTAAACATAACTAAATTCCAATCACCAACATCAGTATGTAATAATAACAATGTTATTTTAATCGTTGATGTTCTCTTTAGGCTACTGTAAAGTGTTTGAAAAAAGGCTGGGATAAGACTTGGGATGAAGCGTTTGAAGGTTGTCGTCAAAATATGGACTCTCACCACTGTCCAGAACCTGAAAATAGCAACGAAGTGAAGTTTACCTGTAATTTAAATACTTACACCATTGGTATGTTTGTAATATGTTTTTTTTTGTGGGTTCATCCCACTTTTATTTCCATGCATATGTTCCTATCTATTTACATATATTTTTCTCTAAACATTTTCATTTCAATACACTATACATATTATTATATTGACAATGTTTGTTTTTATCATCTGTTTACGAACAATTTTTTACAAATAACATTTTCCAGCGGCACATTGTTTTTATATTTTCTCTACATCATTTCTACTAGTACTGCATTCCTCTTTTTATACATTATTATCTCTAACACAATTCCATTAACTTTTACTTACTTTTCCTGCAATTGTTTACATTTTGTAAATCAATTCATATAATAACTTTCAAAATACTAAACCAGGTCATTCCTTGCCTTAAAAGTTTACATTTTGTAAAAACATCTTTAAAAATATTAAAACCATGGCATTTTGTGTCTTAAAATGTACGTTCTGAGGTTAATTATGATAAAAAGAGAAAAACAATACCCGTAGCTCGCGTCGAATGTTCTCTCGTAGAGGTTCTTAGTCTACCTTATCCAGGCTTAGTTTTGTAGTCCTAGCTGGAAAAGAGCAGCAGTGTAACGTACGAGCATCGTATGCTAGCTATACGATGTCTCGTTGATTTCCTTCGGTAGAATCTGTTAATACAAATTGGGGAAGACCCGGTATTTCACTGAAAAATCTAATAATATTTGTTTTCCTTCACGATAAATCACCACAGAAACAAAACAATATTATTCCATGCTCGATGAATTCTAGAATTTATAACGAACAGTGTGTGTCTTTAAATTTAAATTATCTCTAAAGCAATATTTGAAATTTAGAGGCGATACTGTTTACTGTAATTGTAAGCCTACTTTTGGCGAGACAAGCCCCATGGGTTTTAATTGCTCTGTCTCTCCTCATCATTATCCTTTTATCAGTGTCTAGGCCATATTTGTTTTTATATTTCTGGTTTGTCAAAAAAAATAAGTAAAATTTGGAGTTAAAAAATTAGTGAGGTGGTTGTGTCTAAATACAAAATAAGAACTCTTTAAATCAAAATAAAATTTGGCTTGATTTATAAATAGGTACAAACTGCACCGCAGCCTGTGCAGATGGTCATGAAGCGATATTCGACAATGGTGAGCCTATAACTTACACGTGGAAATCGCGCTCAAAACACATCATCTGTACAGATCAGCGCCAATGGTACCCAGATCCCTCGGCTGTCTCCTGTGTCAAAGTCTGTCAAGAGGTAAGTTGCACTGATGCTAATTCATTTTACACCACTTTAAATATTTGTTTCAGCATTCTCCATTTCTCCAACTGGTTATAGGTTCAACAGTAATTAGAATGTTTGTCGAACATCTTGTTTTGGAGTACGTGTCTTATTGAAACATGATCAGTAGTAGGCTAGATGTTTCTTAAATCTTTTAATTGTTCTTATGGTCGATTGTATTGGAATTAGTTTATCTTAGGCCTATAGTGTTCAGAAAAGGTCAAATAACATATTTCATAGGTTTTCTGTTGCCAGCATATTAAATTTTATTAAGAATTACCGAAGATAACAAAACAATACAAAGAAAAGAAAATGCGAAAAATTGCTATAATACTGTAACATATACTTATTCTGTGTCATACAAGAGTATTCCGATGGTTCCATTGATGACTTTAAAAAGAACTTTTTAAGAAATAGTGTTGGTCATTTTAAACTTTAAATTTCCATTTTTTATTTCATCTTTCAGAACTTTGTCAGTGACGGATTTTGCGATAGAATTAACAACCGAGCTTATTGTCACTGGGACGGTGGAGATTGCTGCGTGTCAACTGTTACTGATAATGAGGTTATACCTTTCCCGCCAAATTGTGAAGCAGACTGTACGTGTCGTGACCCCAATGCTGTTGAGAACCAATAGAAATTAACCATTCCTGACAATTGTAATTTTCCGTTGGAAACACAATACAATAATTTGTTACTATATATAGGCCATCATATTTAATAATTTAAACGAAAAAGTTATTATATTCAAAAGTATCAGTTAAGTATGTTTGTATTATAAGATTTTTAAAGTAGAATCCTTTTTGTTATAACATAAATGCTATGAAGTCTTCAACGCATTGCCAACATCAGAGTGAACACAAAATAGTATTTTAATTATATCTATACATTCTTTTAGTGTAATACTGTGTAGGCTATCTGTGTAAATATTGTGTATATTTTAAATATTGATTCCGTAGAAATAAACTATTTTACTATAAACTGTTTGTGCTGTTATTTTATGGTAATTTATCCAAAGGTATAGACTGCGCAGCAGTTGGGTAACGAAAATACGCGCTCACTCTAAACCCAGGAGCCCTGCACTGCAGTGCCCAGAGGAAAAAGGCATTAAAATATGTCGAAAAAGGCTAAAAAAAGGGCCTCAGATCTCTACGTACGTTACGTCACTGCTGCGCAGGTCGAGAATGGGAGGTACACATACTTGGTACTTGTAATCCATCATAGTCGTATGAATAGAGGGAAATTGAGGCGAAGCATATTGCTTATAAGCCCCGCTCGCGGTTATTATGTCATATTGTACAAACGGTGTGAACTTTAATGGATGGTTTACCCAAGCCTCAAGACCATTCCACAAAAGTAGGCCTACAACTCTAAACGAAAAAGAATTCCTTCTCAAGTTTAACTTTGCTTGATGGAACTTTAATTTATACCTATAACTTAAAGAGGAAGTGTAACAGAAGTTTAGAAATCGAAACAGTAACTAACTGAGAATATTTACATTTAAAACGCATTTTGAGAAGTTTTATCGGTGGTATTTCTAATTTTGAGAATATTTTCCATCGATTTTTTTACTGATTTTTTTGTAAGATAAACCAAAGAACTTATAACACAAGAATCGTCCAAAGCTTGTAACAATTGCGAAGAAAGGCATTGTAGGATAGAATAGAGCTAATGGGTGGCGCCATTGTGAGTAGCGCGCCCGCATCAAATTAGAAAGTCAAAATCATAGAGGGGATCTGCTAATACCATAGAGGCAAAGAATAGATAGAGGGGATAGAGTAATTGACTGAGCCCTCTTTAATAGTTTTGACTTCCTAGTTTGAAGGGGTTGCTGCTCCATGCTGTGAAATGGCGTCGCCCAGTTTGACCCTTTAACCCTGTACTTCCGATACTGTGTTTTGAATGCGAATTGAAGGAGATTCTTGTGTTATAGGTTCTTTGCATGGAGTAAAGAATTATTCTTTACTCTATGGTTCTTTGTAAACTAACCTTTATTTCCGTTTCAGTGAGAATAAATATCATTGTAAACACACTGTATTTCAAAAGATTCTTTGCAACCAAACTGCCTGTTTTTGTTTCTTTTCTTCTTGTCCTATTTGATTTTGATTTAATACATTTAGTTTCATTCTTACAATTGTAATAAACTAGATATGTAGCCTACATCATCAATAATGATGAAAATTAACAATATAATCAATATCGATCTATGTCTTTAAGTACCGCATGTAAGCTTCTTTATTTTTATGAATTTAAATTTATTTAATTCTAGAACGACGTTTGAACATTTTTTTTAAAGGACCGTATGCCCGTGTATATCTTTCACGTGTGTAAATTTGATGAAAACAATAGTGCTAATTATCAGCATTAGCAACACCTCAATTGTGATCGTATTGTGTGTATTTGTGGATTAACTTTAGTTCTGTGCGATGACGAACACCTTAAAATGCTGGACGTAATCTTCATACAAAGAAAGGCTTTATTTTGTATGTACACAGATGTAATAATACTGCTCTCTAACCATATAGGCTAACATTCTACAGTCGGCCTAATTTAAAATGTTTTATGTAATTGTAATAGTATGCACAAAATATATAAGCGCTTCATAGTTTTACTCCGGTAATGTTCAAATCAAACACGACTGTATATTTGTTTTTCCGTTAATGTTTTAACTTTGTATGAGACAAGCACCATTATTTCCACTTGTTTTGTGGACGAAATAAAGTTATCTTAAAAAATATTACCATAATGTTTTTGCAATCAGTAATCAACGCAGTTGTGTTTTGACGTAATACCCATTTGTATACTGTACCTGGGTGGAGAGAGGCAAGCGTCCTGCATAACTTGGATACAAGCAATGAGACGAGCGGTGGATTCAAACTCACGATCAGTTCCCAACGTCCAGCACTCTGTTCCACACGCCTTGTGTTAGTTGAGTCATATGTATACACATTTAAATTTGGACATAATATAATACTTAATAGGCCTACCTCTAACGACACTCAACTTAGGGAAGAGACTTTAAACAACAGAAGGCTCTAGTAACATGACAAGACATAATATATTTATTAAAACTTATTTACAATACACATGAAATTCAGTCTAAATGTTTCAATGTATTTTAAAACGTTATCGATAGTACTGCCATGAATCGCAATGAAAATAGTAACAATTAAGTTTTTGTTTATAACTATGTACAATTATGAATTGGTAAAACACCAGGTTATACCCGGCACCCTAATACACATTGAATGCAACTTAAAGTCCAAAATCTTTCATTGATTTTGTATTAATGGTCTAAACAGACAGGGTGAAAGTTTTTAGATTCTATATTAAATTAGCCTAAAATAAATTCGTATTTACATATTATTTGTTAACAGACCCGAAAAAAGTGCCTTCTTATAACACATTGAGAAAATAGCAACTCAAATTCATATTATTTTACAAAATGCGTGGTCTGTGTTGGTTAAAAGACGGTTTTTCTTTTTCTTTATTAAGGCCATGAAAGAATGTGTATAATCAGTCAATTTCAATGAATTACTGTATTGTTCAAGCATCAACATTTTCCAGAAATAATAGTCTAAATCTACTTCTTTCGTCTTCTTCTTTCGCGTGATTTTACGTCTTGCCTGCACCGTCGTCTGTCATCTATAGTTTCCATTTGTTTACAGGATTCCATCTGATCTATAATACTTTGATGCCACAGACAACATTTTTTATAGAGGTTCCGAGAGGCGTTTGGTGGGTAACATTTCTGTACCTGATTTACTATGGCTTCTTGGGCGCTATCATAGTTTCTGCGTTGCATTCTCTTTCTTAGCCATACCATTGACGACACCTCTTCAATGTCACAAGAGACAAATTCACGCGCGACCTTTTTACCGAGTTTACAACACTTCTTTGCATCGTATTTGGAAATTGCGGCATCAACGACCACTGGTTTCAGATCAGCTGTGTCTTCTTCAATCTCCTTTATCACCACTGTAAACAGTAAATAAGTACACAGTTAAGGTATTTTTTCTATATCATTTTCTAATTCATTTTTGAGCGACAACAAACTAGGCCTAATCAATTTCTGCTGGTTATTTTTTCTTTCTTTTCTAAAATGTATAAATATAGGAGTGAAAAGTATTAGAAATAATTGTGTTCTATTGGATTCCAGCCGATTCGTCCCGGGCCGATTCGTATCAGTGCCGCTTCCGTACGTATCAGTACTATACTGTTAATTGCATCGGAAAGCATTAATCTATTTTCAACTTTGACTAGGAGGCCTACCTTTTTAATTAAAATTTAGATCCCCAGATGGATATCAAAACATGGTACCAGCACATTATTACATAATAAAATAATAGAACAACGCATTATTTTGTGAGATTATGCAAAATGCTGTTCATCAATTCGCTAGAAAGTTATAAGTGTTATTCTCATCAATAATAGAGATATATTACTCTTATAATTTAAATATCAGAACTGATTAGCTTTTTATGCATTCGACAAATAGTGATACATATTACATTCTAACTGTGCTCTCTTCCAATATGAACAATTTTAAAAAATTCACTGTGGCACTAAGATGATAGATTTATATGAACAATTAACATTTCGATCTAGACTATTGAAAAGTCAATATCTGTTTGGGCCGATATCATAAAAATAATGCTCACAGATAGGCCTAGATCGAAATATGGAAAATAGTAAACTAGCGCGTTATCACATCATGGAGTAATACATTAATTACATTTCTTAGTTACACAGTAAAAGAAGCGGAATCCGAAGAAGCTACAGAAGAAGGGTGCCCAGAGCGGAAGAAGAAGCTACTAATATATTAATTATGTAAAATAAGTATGTAACTTACCACTTAAAATAGATGAGACGCAACATGTTAGAAAAAACACCGTCAAAATAATAATATCACTCTTCATCTTCGATCACTGAAATTGAAAAATAGGTTTTTTGAGTAATGACGTTAACTATTCTTTCCCTGTGGTGTACCTTCTGTATGATCAACTGGTCGTACAAGTCTTTTATAATGTGGCAAGCGACGCGTTCTGTCACGCGCTAAATATTGAAATGTCAAAGTGAAACTGACCAATCGCAATGATTCAGCTAAAAGGAAGTGGGTTGGACTTGCAACAAGCCATTGAAGTGATTTATGGTTGTGATTATTTCAGTTTCAAAACACACACACATCATGAGATTAGTAGATTACAAACACCTCAATCATTCCATGCCTCAATTAAAAGCACACTACAAGAAGATCTCTATAGAAAGGTGTGTTTGGAAAATGGCACTTTAATTAACACATCTTGCAATATTAGAAATGTGTCGTTATTGAAGAACTTTGTGGTGGTTGTTTGTACATTAGTGTTTTTGTTTCAAGGAGTATTCACAGGTGTTCATTTTGTGGTAGTCATCTCAAATTGTTCACAGAAGCAATTAGATTTAAAAACGCCATCATTTTAATTAAGAACATAAAATATTGTCATGGTATTTTAAGAAGTTTTTGGATCGTCAGGCAACACAGATGTTAATAATGTTATAGTGGATGGTGTCTATTTAAAAATAACACATTATTATTTTGTATAAGTACGGTATTAATTGACATCTTCAAATCAAGAAAATTAAGTACAAAAATAACGAATCTGTTCTCCGTTCTCTTTATAGGAAATCCATATCGTTTATGAGTTCTTATCAAGCATCTCTCATTCACGTATTAATTGTACCAAATGGGCCTAATCAATTATGAAAATAACAATCATCATTAAGAAGCTAGCCAGTAAAAAAAACCCTGAAAGGCATCGAAAGAATTAACAACCATAACCAATCAACACAACAGTCATAGCATAAAAACAAGTCACATAAAAGGAGAATCCTAATAATTCCATAAAGGAAAGTTTTATGGTTGTTCTGTACCGTAGGCTATACACTAAAATGTCAAAACAAGCACATTTATTTTAATTTTTGTAAGGACAATGAAACTTCCAATCAATATTTGAAATTTAAAAATAAAACATAAATGTATTTACTGACATTAGTCATAACATAATTTGTTTCCTCAATTTCATAGATTCCTAAAATGTTCTTATATCTCACAGTACCCGTACTTCCATGATTTTTAGTAGGCGTGGTCTATAGTCGGGCGTATACCAAATATGCCGCCCACTGTTACCGTATTTTACTGGGTTCAAAGTTTCAATATCTTATCTAAAAATGGAATTTGAAAAACAACCGACGTTAATAATACATGGCATCGAAATTAGTGTCGAACTGATTGAATATAGACCACTCAAACAACATTTTTTAGTTTATGTAAAAATTGTCCGAACTTGTCTTTTTATTTGTCCGAACTTACTTATTTTTTTTTTTTATTCTTTTTGTTCGAACTTGTCCTATTAATTTTTATTTGTCCAAACTTGTGTTTTCATTATTTTTGTCCGAACTTGTCTTCTCATTTTATTTGTCCGAACTTGTCTTTTCATTTCATTTGTCTGAACTTGTCTTTTCATTATTTTTGTCCGAACTTGTCTTTTCATTTGTTTGAACTTGTCTTTTCATTATTTTTGTCCGAACTTGTCTTTTCATTTTATTTGTCCGAACTTGTCTTTTCATTATTTGTGTCCGAACTTGTCTTTTCATTTTATTTGTCCGAACTTGTCTTTTCATTTTTATTTGTTCGAAGTTGTCTGTTCATTCTTTTTGTCCAAACTTGTCTTTTCATTTCATTTGTCCGAACTTGTCTAAGAAGTTTTAGCAAGATTAATAGGATATTTATGACGTAATGATGAATTACGTAATACACGTATAAGACTATTATCAGCTGTTCAGTCATGTTTCAGTTTGTGGTGCAACGGGTAATGCTCAGTTTTGAGTGCTATCAGCTTGGGTTCGAACCTCGACGGATATTTTTTTTATGAATATTGTTTTTTTTTTTTTATTATTTTGTATGGCATTCACTTTTCCATTAAATAGACACCATAAAACCCTAAAAAGAGCCCATGTGTTCCTCATTTTTTAGTACTCTTGGTTACGGTGGGCTTCTTTTCAACGGGTAAGCTTCTTTTCCGCATGGGGTTCTTTTCAAGAATAACAATACTATCTTCCCCATTACACCTGCACAAACTCATTTGCATAACAACGCACGGCATACCAAACTGTTTAAAATAACTACAAGGTCCCCAGAAATAACGCCTATAGTATTTTGAAACATGATATATAAGAGTCTTTACTACCCCATCGTGATTGGGGCTGAGCAAAGACAATTTTGAAAAAATATTTATTGAAATATGAAATTAAATATTAAGTCTCCAGTTAAGCTCACCATGGTTGGGGCAGAGCTAAGAATGAAAGCTTATTCCCCGGAAATTATGAAACGAAATAGTCTTCAGGACCAGCCATACAATGGTGATTGTTTCCCAAGTGTGAGACATGCAATGCACGCGGCCGTGACGGTAATTTAACAAAACAAAATTATGAAATACAAACAGAGCTAGCACACAAAAGCCTACTTACTAATTTTAATATTTCTATAATTTAGAAAACAATTACAATTATCACCTTTGATAATTATAATGTTCAATTTCAACTATCCAGATTCGAATTTTAGGTTGGGTTTTAAAAAACTTCATATGCTTCAATTTCGAAGATCTGCTTAAAACATATTTATTTATTTATTTTACCATAAACTTTTATTCACAACATAATATTAGTAGGCCTACAATACAATATCTTGCATAAAACGGATATTTAAAAATACACTATAATGTGTAACGGTAGAATTATAATGTAAAAGATTAACAAAACAAAAATTGTGTTGTGTGTTGATCGCGAATGACTAACAATACCATCTTTCCCACAGCACATGTGCACACTCATTTGCATAACAAACGCACGGCATACCAAACTACGATGAGATAAAATTAATTCTCTTCTAAACACGTAACGAAGAGAATTAATCCCCTTTTTTTTACATTAAAATAAATTGAGGGCGCTAAACATAAAATTTAAACCATCAAAGCAGTTGGCGAGACCCAAAAAAAAAAAAGATGGTAAATGTGCTCTCCCTGCCTCAGCACTAAGACTTATTTCTATTTTATATCACTGTGCTCCACTGGTGTTAAATTTTGTGCACTGAACCAGTTACCGTAGTACTATTTCTATTTCGGAAGTAAATAAAGGCATAAATGGCGCTCCGTAGAAGTAGAGAATGCCGACGAAATGACGCTCTGAATATACCTCAAGATAGTGTACAGAGTGTTGTGTGTGTCCCTCTCGCTCAAAACATGATTGAGCCCTCAATCGTTCATTAGTCTAAAAAATAATGAATGTTTGTATGTGTTGAATAGTGAGACTATTTCATTCGTTGACAGATTTACTGCTCTATTTAACTTGGCTCTGCCTCGAACTCAAGAAATATTCAACTCAAATATTTGTTTAGTGTGAACATAAAAAGATAGGAGTACTTATGTTGTGAATCGTATACGCCCATCTTATGTTGCCTTTGTCACTTTCACAATGGTGTCAAAGAAACTGTGCATACGTCCGCCTACTGTAAAATTCTCCGGGAAAAAAATATATATCTTTTATTTTTGTCTCTTAATGCTTTGTGTGATTAGGCTAATATCACTACAACCATGTGTATGCGAATTTGGTGTAATAGTTTGTAACCAAATCAACTAGTTTCAGTTGACTAACAATAGAACAGCAAACACCCAAAAACAAGCGGGTGAAAAGAAATAACTGTTTTAACTACTCATATAAAAAAACTTGTACATTAAATCAAATTATGTTTTTATATACAAATAACTCTTGCCTCTTATGCAAAAATGAAGTTTTTTGGACAAGTAGTTGTTACTTTAAGACTGCTCGCCGGCTTTTGTCTCCTATCTTTTAACACTAGCAGGTCTGAAAATAATAGTAAAAAGTGGTCCATGACCACATATCTATCTGTGGTTTCAATTTGGTAAATATCTTGCAGTAACTTTTTGAGTAATCTTGCTAACAAACACACGCGATCGACAACAAATACTTCCTTGGCGGAGGTGAAAATAGTACATCTGCTAAGTATGCAAATTGTAAAAAAAAAACAATGAATCAGAATAAAGGCGTAAAGGTGTTATTGAACCAAACAAAGGCTTTTACAACACCTTGGTACAGGCCCATGTTTCGCAGCCAATCAGCAACTCATTAGTACACAGTAGAGAAAACACATTTTATTCCCATTTGAGTATTGTATTTAAGGCAGTAGTTAAGATTAGCACTGCTTATACATTTGACTCCAAGCATGGCAGTATCTAGTTTCTTACTTTTACTCGTGGTTGGTATTGTTTTGACCGGTGGACGTGCTTATGGAAAATCAGAGCAACAAGATCCAAAAGGGAGACAATGTTTGACATCTCATGGCCGTACAAAGCGGGATGACCATGCTCAGTTCCCCAGACACATACAGTATTCTGACCCTGTTGACCCCACGGATTACGCTGCTTATTTTGCGGAGACGTCTGGTGTTCTTCGTTTGACAAATATTGAAATTATTCCAAGAAGAAAATTTTCTGTTGCATTTTGGATGAAGCTTGAAGGAGGGCAATCTGGAAAAACTGGTGTTATAGGTAAGGTATTTATTTGTTATGTAAAGTGTATGTGTAATTGACGTCTAACCGTCGGTAATAAACTGCATTAATTGTTTATAAACAACACATGTAATGAAATTACATCATATTTTGGTAGATTATTTCATAGTTTTTGGGCATTTATTCATATAACTTATAATCATGTGAAATATTAAGTTGCTTAAACAAATGTGCGGAAATCGGAAAATGTAACACATGGAATAGACATTTAGTAGTATTATATTTATATAATTTAAATAAGTGTTTCCCCAAACTCGTATACCTTAGATTAATAGCAATAAAACAAGAGTAAATACTTTAAAAGAAACACAATTCAACATGTTCTCTGTTATTGTACTATTTGTAATACCAATACTACGCCAACAAACTCCTTAATAAAGTTTAGTAATTCCGTCGAAAACAATCTTTGTTTTAGCAAAGTTTAATAATGATGATCAAAAAATTGTGAATTGTTTTTGAAATTGTAGGTCTTAGAGACAAATGCGAAGGATTATTAAAATCGAGTGACTGGGGGATTGGCGTCACAACCGGCAGGAAAAAACAAGATGCTCATCTGTATTTCCAGCTTAAGGATGACCGCTTCGCATCGGCTCCCTTTCGCTACCACGTCCACCGATGGTACCACATCGCCGCTACCTACAATGAATCAACTATAAAGCTGTACATTAATGGTGCTATGGTGTCTTCAAAAACTGGACAAAAACGCCCTATCTTCAAAGAATTTAAACGACAGTGTAAGGAGCTTGAATTTGGTGGCTTGTTTGAACTTGGTGTCCAGTTTAGAGGTGCTGTGGATGACATGCGTTTATGGTCCAGAGCGTTGTCACATCGTGAGGTTGCGCAGTTGTATAATAACCAATCACATGTATTTGAAGACATCTTCAGAAACCTTGTTTTCTGGGATCCGTTTGATAACTTCACAAGATGGTCAAGCAAAGAAGGTGAATTTCCAGAACTTATTCCATCAGATCTCTCCAGTAAGAAGCATGACTTAAGTTTGGTAACTCCAAAATGTGGTATAACTGTATGCGATAATCCAGTTGTAATGAGGTCGTATATAGACAGGAGTTCGCTGCGT
Source organism: Antedon bifida (assembly GCF_963402885.1). Lineage (NCBI taxonomy): Eukaryota > Metazoa > Echinodermata > Crinoidea > Comatulida > Antedonidae > Antedon > Antedon bifida. The sequence goes on along the minus strand of NC_136228.1, from coordinate 22,624,433 downwards.
CGTTCAAAAATAGTACGCTATCGATTGATCAATATAGCAAACGACGATGGTTCAAACCCACTGTTGTCACAAGAACAAATTGAGAGGCAGCATAATGAACTCAACAAAGCAATTAATAGTTATAACATCACCTTTCTCAGACACGATCATATGATAAGAAACACTACCTTAAGGAGCAAAAAAATTATTCCTAATTGCGGGTCTAAAGATGTTGGAAATGGCAAGTGTGATCCGAACTGTAGTCCAGAGTATACTGGCAATGATGGTGGTGATTGCGATGTTCGTAATTCTAAATGTCCATCATCTCTTATTGGTAATAAGAAGTGTGACGCAGACTGTAACAAAGCGTACCATGATTGGGATAGAGGAGATTGTTGTGATCCTGACGTCACAGACACTGCTGAAACTTGCTTTGATCCATCTTCACGATACTGGTAAGTGTATCTACAATATTTTGTTTTTATAATCTACATTGTGTGGAAATGTGTTAAAGAAAGATTCTGTCCATGTATAACTTGCCCTGAGCTCAATTTATTTTTTTTTTAACTACTACTGCTTATTGTTTATTGTTATTAAGGCCTAATATTGAATTTTATTTTCAGTATGTTTATTGGAGAAATGGAATTCAAGACCGTCATTGGATTGGAATCTGTTCAATACCTAAACATCTACGTTGGTGCCTACTTTGAAAAATCATTCTTGGGCGTAGCCACAATGCCATGGGATGTTAACGTTTATGGTACGCAAGGTAAGATTGTTCCGGAAACCAAATTTGTTTCAATTGCGTTACTTCGTATAATTTGAAAGAAGGCTTGTTGAGTAGGTCCTCACCGTATAGCATGAACAATCATTCTTCACTATTTATATTATTAGGTTTATCTAAACAACAATTCAGGAACAAAGTAACTTAAATTTAACCAACATAAGAGAAAGAAATATTAGTTTATATGTCTTTTTTAAATTTTTTTAATAAAACCGTTAGAAACCTTTAATTAAAGCATGGAGAAATAAGTTAGGATTAAACAAATATAATCATACTTTCATAAACAAGTTTCCTGTCTTTTGTTTTATCTAAATTGTGTCATTTCATCTATAGGTGGTATTATAGTACATGCCGATGCATATGGTGCACAAGAATTAATGGACACGCTTATCCACGAGGTTGGTCACAGCCTAGGTTTATGGCATGTCTTCCATGGTGTCACAGAGATGACTTGCGATGATGAATGTTTTGAAACTGAACCCAGCCTAGAAATTGGTGATCTAATAGCCGATACCAACCCAACACCTTCGAATAGATATTGTCGGGATCCGTTACCGAAAGAGTCTGATGGGCATTGTGGTTTAGGTCACTTTTATGACACACCGTTTACGAATTACATGAGCTACGCAAGTAAGTAAAGTAACAAACAATTGTTTATAATTAATATAATGTTTTAATAACCAAACTAATTTATTTGATTTACAACCCGAAACACTACCTTACGGGAAATGTGTTTCAAGAAAAAAGAAGATAGCAAGAAAAAAGACATCAACATTGTACATTTTTTTTTCTTTTAGATGATTCATGCACCAGCACCTTCACTCCTCAGCAGGCGGCTCGCATGCATTGTTACCTGGATCTTTTCTTTCAGTCATGGCAACAAGAAAGAAGACCTTCAGTTATGCCTTTACCGCCAAATGTGATCTCCAAGTTAGGTAATTCGCTTACATTGGCGTGGCAGCCTCCACTTAGCGGCCACAACGTTGCGTTAAACTCTGAGCTGTGCCAGGAGTGCATGACAGGAGATGTTCTTATACAGTATGGTGACACAGCTTCCTCGCCACATTCTAAAATTACATATGGTGATTATTCACCGCAACAAGCAACGGGTTAGTGTTCTTACGCATTATTATATACATTGAGATTTAATATTGTGGCATTGTATCCGCATGTCTTACGCGTGTATTGGCTTTCATATGTAAAAATCCTGTTCAATTAATTATTAAATTTCTTTATTGTTGTATATAGGTCCTCCAAACAGTGCCAGATGTGCTATAAACCCCGTAGCTTGGCTGATAGATCAAAACGAATGCGAATTCTGCAAACTAAAGGTTAATTTTAAATATCCAGTAATCCCATCAAGACTGACTGTCTGGGTGACGACAGTACGCACTGATCGAGCAATCCACGATATTGAATTAGTGACTGTCAACCGAACTCGAATCAGTCTAGGTGCCCCTGACGTTTATTGTGACATCCCCTACAGCACAAGAATCAACAACGTTATGGAACCAGTGAAATCTGTGATAATCTATACAAATGGCCTCTATGTTGCAATTGATTCTGTCCAGTTGATATCAAAACCTGAGCATCGTGGTTGTAAGTCTTGTAAGCCGATCAAGTACCTCCTGACAAGAAATCCACCATTTGAGGGAGAAGTCGAGAAACTGGTAGATTCTACAACATTTGTGGACGAGTAAGTTTCAATGACCATTTCCAAAATAGTTCTATTAAACGAATAAAAACACTTTTATTCTTGTTTGTTTACCAATATCACCATAATAGAAAATATGTTTATTAATTTCTAGCTCTGTCAACAAATTTACAAAATATACCTACCGTGTCGGTGTAAGCTCAGAAAACACAATAACTGACTTATCACCACCACTTGTCATCGGAACGGGATTTAGCTTTTGTGGAAACGGTATTATTGAGAGGTTAGTGTTTATATCGAAATCTTCTTAAATAAAAGAACAATTAAGTAAGTCTATACTACTAGTGCGACAAATGCTTACTATTATTAGAAATTAGATAAAATGTGTTCTTTTTTGGGGGTTTTAGTGATGAGTCATGTGACGATGGAAATGTCTTCAACCACGACGGCTGTAACGTCAACTGTAACGAGGAAACAGATTTCAGTTGTAAGGGTAAGTTCTTGTTATGCTAATTGTAATTTAATAATATTTTATGAGTTTTTGTGTATGTATTAGTATTTAAATTGCGCAGAACTTTTAATTCATCGATTTATCACCATAAATGTAGCTGTTTACCTTCAAAAAATACTGTGTATTTTTTGTGAATGTAGTTTTGTTTTTATTTCAGGTGAGCCTAGCCTCTGTTACCGTTATGATAGTGACGGTCACTGCGAGGATTTTGAGAAGGAGACGAACGTTGCAGATTGTGGTTTTTATACTCCGCCAAGATTCTATGATCAGTGGGCTTCGTACGCCCGAGGCAACCCACGATATCAAGGAACAGAGTGTTCAGAGAGTAACATCTATGGAGAACCACCGAGGGATCAGGTAATCAAATAACTTATGTTATTTATAGTGCTGTGTTTTGTTCCTAATCTCGGCTCCATCATCCCTTGTCGGGTGTATCCTTTCTCAAGCATCTGCAATTTCCTTCTGGTCTTCTCTGTTCTCGCCCAAGTTGTTCATGTATAAGATGAGATGTCGCTCCTCTATTTGCGTTTTTGTCTTAACTTTCTGTCAATATGTTCATCTGTTGTCACTCCCTTCTTGCTACTGCAGATGCACTGCCCATCCCCAACTTGCATCTACTTGTATAATGTTTAATTTATCATTAACTTAAACCAAATATTAATAGAAAAAGAGTACCATGGTAAACCCCGAAAAATGTTAAAAGTAGTGGTCTTTTGGAATAAACTACGATTCATTATATTTTTTTTTTATCAAAGGTTTGTAGCAACGAGTTAAAAGAGGAATTTGTATGGTATCCATGCAGGGCCGGTTTTCATGACCAAAATATATGGTTGAAGGTAATATTACTAATAATAATATATAGTTTATTTTCTGAATTTTTTGAAGACTATTGATATTTTTGAAAAAGTTGTGCAAGGTCAGGTAACATTTTTCCCAGTGGTGCTAACATTAGAACTTATTCTTTTTTGTAAATTCAAAAAGTTATTTATTTTTTGTCTGATGTTAGGTTGGGTTTCCTATAGAAGTAGTTGCGACTAGAGTTCTGATTTATATCGCTGGCGATGGTGTGACATCACGGACAACACCTCCTACAAGAGCATCTGTTACGTTAGTCGACACCAGAGGTATGCTAAAAATGAACATATTTAAATAAATTGGTTATAAAGATTTATTTACACTTTATTTCATATTAATAAAACAAAATAATAACTCTTTTAATTTTATTTTAGAAAGACCATTGTTTAAAAATGTATTTTAATTTGTTTGTATTTACATAGGAGTTAATCATGTTTTGAACAAAGATGTACCACTCCTGTGTGCTTCCAACCCAGCCACTTTTAATGTAGAACACGACCTCAGCAAAAGATTTTACTACTCACGCGAAGTCCTCATCGAGTTCGATTACAAATATGTCAGAATTTCAGGTGTTCGCCTAAGATCTTTGAAAGATTTTGACCTATACAATTTACAATCGTGCGGTGATGATGATCTGTACAATCCAGTTACCAAACAGTGTAACCGGTACTCGTGTGATATGCCCACATGTATAGTTCCAGAGGTGCAGCACGCAACTCTTAACCGACAAGTAGGTGATATTGTGAAAGAAGGAGACATTTATACTATACAATGCAACAAAGGTTACAGACCAGTATACAAATATAAGGTAAGATTGGTTCAATCTTGAACATAAATACAATATTAATACTCCATATGTATGTAAGAATCAAAGAAATGTAACAAATAGTGACAGATTAAAATGATTTCTTTCAAAGTTTGCACATGACTATAATAATATATATATCTGTTGAGAGAAATCAAAAGAGAGTATTTTTTATTCCACACCTATGTTTCCATGGCAACGGGCAAATTTCATTTTTCCTGGTTTTTTTTTAATGGATATTGGTAATGTTTTGATAAACGATATTTTTGTTTTATTTATTTGATTTGATGAAAAATAAATAGTTTATGTATAAGAATAATGCATTATGTATGTAAACTCATTAATTAGAGCTCGGACCTCTTTCATGTTTTTGTTTTCTTTTCAATTTGGCTTACATCAGCAGCAGATCCCACATGACCATCCTAACCACAAACAAACAAACCTAATACACAAACATTTTGCCACCAACTCTTTTATTCTTAAGCTTGGTTCCCAAGCGACTGTTTGGAATAATTTAATTTAGCGCTTGTGATTGGTCAAATCACTTTGCTTTGCGTTACGTCCTTTACGTTGCGTCCTAGTGGGAACCAAGCTTAAAGCTTGGTTCCCACTAGAACGTAACGCAAGGACGTAAACGCAACGCAAGCGTTTTAACTAATGAAGTTATAGACAGTTAGCAATCACAAGCGAATAAGCCATCAATTCACTTGCGTTGCGTTACGTCCTTGTGTTGCGTCGCTAGTGGGAACCACGCTTTACGAGAGAACGGCTCTTAACAGTGTTATTGTCTTGCCAGATAATGTGTGTAAACGACCAGTGGGAAGACCACCAAGTGATATGTACACCTGTTGATTGTGGGTTTCCTAACGTCCCTTACGCAGTGACTTCATGTCCAGAAGGAACGCTCTATGGAAGTACTTGTAATTTTGAATGCAATGCAGCAGCAAAAATGCAAGGTAATTACGTTTCCTTTCCTTTTAGTCAATGATTCCATTCGTCGAAAATTATCAAATATTGTTTGAGTTGATAGGTACTAATTAAAAAAATAAACGTGGCCCTTGGTTATTCAATGCAAACACGTTGCCTGTTAGCCTATCTTACAACAAAGTGCTATTAAACACAAAAACATTGTGTATTTTAGGAACAGATAACCGTGTAACCTGTTTAGATGATGGTGGATATTCTTTACCAAATGCATTTTGTCAACAAGAATGTGCATCACCAACAGAACCAGAAAACTCGTTTCAAGTTCCTAATCAGAAAATCACGTTTACCATTGGAAGCTACGTTATTTTTAAATGTAAAGCTGGATACCACATTAAAGATAATCCAAAGAGGTAAGTTGAATATTTTATAGAAAAGTTCAATGACGTTACCATTAACACTCATAATTCATCATTTCAAATCTTTTTAAAGAAATTTATTGTCTGAATCCCGATCATAAAATGTTTGAAAAAAGGCACAAAAAATATATTGGTATATCTGTAATATGTTTATTATTATTTACAAGACATTTTAAACGCTAAATTTAACTTATCTGAATTATGTTTGTTTATTAGCCGACGAATTCGTCTAAAATGTGGAGATAATTTCGAATGGTTAGGTCCGTCGTGTGTCCGTAGAGAATGTACTCCTCCTCCTTCCTTCTATAACGGAGTGTATAGTTGCAGTAATGGCAATTATCTTCATAGTGAATGTAGAATTCATTGTCCAGGTACCATCGATAGCGTGGTGAGTATTTTTGAAAATTTTCTGTTTATGCCCATTTATACTAGGACGATAACGATCGACGATAAATAGACAAATATGCATTTTTCGTACATAAAACAAAACAAATATAAACACTTTTCTAGAACTATAACCATCTATGCTTCCTTTGATGAAAATGATATTTTCACACGTCCAATCAAATGACGTCATGATTAGTAAGAGCAAAAATATGTATTGTCACGATATGTTTGCTCTTACAACAATGTTATGGTTTGTGTTTATCATGACGTCATTTGATTGGAATTTAAAAAGTATTATTTTATCAAAGACAGCATAAATGATTGTCCTATAGTTCTAGAACGAAAACCTTCTAATTTCTTTTGTTTTATGTAAACAAAATGTATGCTTATATATTTATCGTCGATCGTTATCGTCCTAGTGTAAATGGGCCTTTTAAGCCATTTCATCTTTGTACCATTCTAGCAAGGCATGGGAATTTGTAAAATCTAATCTCGCAATCCTAGTCACTCGGAAACGGTCATACTCTTTAAATATTATTACAACTCTTTCCAAATCATATCCGTGGTAAAGCAGTTATTATGACTATGGAGTTGACGGACTTAAAAACTTGGTAGGATGTTTGTATTTGACACCAGGTGCAATAGATTTATGCTCGTTTAAAAGAGTGTATTATCGTCGTGTATAGCGCTTTTCTTTTGTTCTCTATATGTCACATATAGATTTAAGTCGAGTATAATTTTGTGTAGGCCTACAGTTGTTTTACAATTATTTACATTTGATAGTTAAACATAACTAAATTCCAATCACCAACATCAGTATGTAATAATAACAATGTTATTTTAATCGTTGATGTTCTCTTTAGGCTACTGTAAAGTGTTTGAAAAAAGGCTGGGATAAGACTTGGGATGAAGCGTTTGAAGGTTGTCGTCAAAATATGGACTCTCACCACTGTCCAGAACCTGAAAATAGCAACGAAGTGAAGTTTACCTGTAATTTAAATACTTACACCATTGGTATGTTTGTAATATGTTTTTTTTTGTGGGTTCATCCCACTTTTATTTCCATGCATATGTTCCTATCTATTTACATATATTTTTCTCTAAACATTTTCATTTCAATACACTATACATATTATTATATTGACAATGTTTGTTTTTATCATCTGTTTACGAACAATTTTTTACAAATAACATTTTCCAGCGGCACATTGTTTTTATATTTTCTCTACATCATTTCTACTAGTACTGCATTCCTCTTTTTATACATTATTATCTCTAACACAATTCCATTAACTTTTACTTACTTTTCCTGCAATTGTTTACATTTTGTAAATCAATTCATATAATAACTTTCAAAATACTAAACCAGGTCATTCCTTGCCTTAAAAGTTTACATTTTGTAAAAACATCTTTAAAAATATTAAAACCATGGCATTTTGTGTCTTAAAATGTACGTTCTGAGGTTAATTATGATAAAAAGAGAAAAACAATACCCGTAGCTCGCGTCGAATGTTCTCTCGTAGAGGTTCTTAGTCTACCTTATCCAGGCTTAGTTTTGTAGTCCTAGCTGGAAAAGAGCAGCAGTGTAACGTACGAGCATCGTATGCTAGCTATACGATGTCTCGTTGATTTCCTTCGGTAGAATCTGTTAATACAAATTGGGGAAGACCCGGTATTTCACTGAAAAATCTAATAATATTTGTTTTCCTTCACGATAAATCACCACAGAAACAAAACAATATTATTCCATGCTCGATGAATTCTAGAATTTATAATGAACAGTGTGTGTCTTTAAATTTAAATTATCTCTAAAGCAATATTTGAAATTTAGAGGCGATACTGTTTACTGTAATTGTAAGCCTACTTTTGGCGAGACAAGCCCCATGGGTTTTAATTGCTCTGTCTCTCCTCATCATTATCCTTTTATCAGTGTCTAGGCCATATTTGTTTTTATATTTCTGGTTTGTCAAAAAAAATAAGTAAAATTTGGAGTTAAAAAATTAGTGAGGTGGTTGTGTCTAAATACAAAATAAGAACTCTTTAAATCAAAATAAAATTTGGCTTGATTTATAAATAGGTACAAACTGCACCGCAGCCTGTGCAGATGGTCATGAAGCGATATTCGACAATGGTGAGCCTATAACTTACACGTGGAAATCGCGCTCAAAACACATCATCTGTACAGATCAGCGCCAATGGTACCCAGATCCCTCGGCTGTCTCCTGTGTCAAAGTCTGTCAAGAGGTAAGTTGCACTGATGCTAATTCATTTTACACCACTTTAAATATTTGTTTCAGCATTCTCCATTTCTCCAACTGGTTATAGGTTCAACAGTAATTAGAATGTTTGTCGAACATCTTGTTTTGGAGTACGTGTCTTATTGAAACATGATCAGTAGTAGGCTAGATGTTTCTTAAATCTTTTAATTGTTCTTATGGTCGATTGTATTGGAATTAGTTTATCTTAGGCCTATAGTGTTCAGAAAAGGTCAAATAACATATTTCATAGGTTTTCTGTTGCCAGCATATTAAATTTTATTAAGAATTACCGAAGATAACAAAACAATACAAAGAAAAGAAAATGCGAAAAATTGCTATAATACTGTAACATATACTTATTCTGTGTCATACAAGAGTATTCCGATGGTTCCATTGATGACTTTAAAAAGAACTTTTTAAGAAATAGTGTTGGTCATTTTAAACTTTAAATTTCCATTTTTTATTTCATCTTTCAGAACTTTGTCAGTGACGGATTTTGCGATAGAATTAACAACCGAGCTTATTGTCACTGGGACGGTGGAGATTGCTGCGTGTCAACTGTTACTGATAATGAGGTTATACCTTTCCCGCCAAATTGTGAAGCAGACTGTACGTGTCGTGACCCCAATGCTGTTGAGAACCAATAGAAATTAACCATTCCTGACAATTGTAATTTTCCGTTGGAAACACAATACAATAATTTGTTACTATATATAGGCCATCATATTTAATAATTTAAACGAAAAAGTTATTATATTCAAAAGTATCAGTTAAGTATGTTTGTATTATAAGATTTTTAAAGTAGAATCCTTTTTGTTATAACATAAATGCTATGAAGTCTTCAACGCATTGCCAACATCAGAGTGAACACAAAATAGTATTTTAATTATATCTATACATTCTTTTAGTGTAATACTGTGTAGGCTATCTGTGTAAATATTGTGTATATTTTAAATATTGATTCCGTAGAAATAAACTATTTTACTATAAACTGTTTGTGCTGTTATTTTATGGTAATTTATCCAAAGGTATAGACTGCGCAGCAGTTGGGTAACGAAAATACGCGCTCACTCTAAACCCAGGAGCCCTGCACTGCAGTGCCCAGAGGAAAAAGGCATTAAAATATGTCGAAAAAGGCTAAAAAAAGGGCCTCAGATCTCTACGTACGTTACGTCACTGCTGCGCAGGTCGAGAATGGGAGGTACACATACTTGGTACTTGTAATCCATCATAGTCGTATGAATAGAGGGAAATTGAGGCGAAGCATATTGCTTATAAGCCCCGCTCGCGGTTATTATGTCATATTGTACAAACGGTGTGAACTTTAATGGATGGTTTACCCAAGCCTCAAGACCATTCCACAAAAGTAGGCCTACAACTCTAAACGAAAAAGAATTCCTTCTCAAGTTTAACTTTGCTTGATGGAACTTTAATTTATACCTATAACTTAAAGAGGAAGTGTAACAGAAGTTTAGAAATCGAAACAGTAACTAACTGAGAATATTTACATTTAAAACGCATTTTGAGAAGTTTTATCGGTGGTATTTCTAATTTTGAGAATATTTTCCATCGATTTTTTTACTGATTTTTTTGTAAGATAAACCAAAGAACTTATAACACAAGAATCGTCCAAAGCTTGTAACAATTGCGAAGAAAGGCATTGTAGGATAGAATAGAGCTAATGGGTGGCGCCATTGTGAGTAGCGCGCCCGCATCAAATTAGAAAGTCAAAATCATAGAGGGGATCTGCTAATACCATAGAGGCAAAGAATAGATAGAGGGGATAGAGTAATTGACTGAGCCCTCTTTAATAGTTTTGACTTCCTAGTTTGAAGGGGTTGCTGCTCCATGCTGTGAAATGGCGTCGCCCAGTTTGACCCTTTAACCCTGTACTTCCGATACTGTGTTTTGAATGCGAATTGAAGGAGATTCTTGTGTTATAGGTTCTTTGCATGGAGTAAAGAATTATTCTTTACTCTATGGTTCTTTGTAAACTAACCTTTATTTCCGTTTCAGTGAGAATAAATATCATTGTAAACACACTGTATTTCAAAAGATTCTTTGCAACCAAACTGCCTGTTTTTGTTTCTTTTCTTCTTGTCCTATTTGATTTTGATTTAATACATTTAGTTTCATTCTTACAATTGTAATAAACTAGATATGTAGCCTACATCATCAATAATGATGAAAATTAACATTTTAATCAATATCGATCTATGTCTTTAAGTACCGCATGTAAGCTTCTTTATTTTTATGAATTTAAATTTATTTAATTCTAGAACGACGTTTGAACATTTTTTTTAAAGGACCGTATGCCCGTGTATATCTTTCACGTGTGTAAATTTGATGAAAACAATAGTGCTAATTATCAGCATTAGCAACACCTCAATTGTGATCGTATTGTGTGTATTTGTGGATTAACTTTAGTTCTGTGCGATGACGAACACCTTAAAATGCTGGACGTAATCTTCATACAAAGAAAGGCTTTATTTTGTATGTACACAGATGTAATAATACTGCTCTCTAACCATATAGGCTAACATTCTACAGTCGGCCTAATTTAAAATGTTTTATGTAATTGTAATAGTATGCACAAAATATATAAGCGCTTCATAGTTTTACTCCGGTAATGTTCAAATCAAACACGACTGTATATTTGTTTTTCCGTTAATGTTTTAACTTTGTATGAGACAAGCACCATTATTTCCACTTGTTTTGTGGACGAAATAAAGTTATCTTAAAAAATATTACCATAATGTTTTTGCAATCAGTAATCAACGCAGTTGTGTTTTGACGTAATACCCATTTGTATACTGTACCTGGGTGGAGAGAGGCAAGCGTCCTGCATAACTTGGATACAAGCAATGAGACGAGCGGTGGATTCAAACTCACGATCAGTTCCCAACGTCCAGCACTCTGTTCCACACGCCTTGTGTTAGTTGAGTCATATGTATACACATTTAAATTTGGACATAATATAATACTTAATAGGCCTACCTCTAACGACACTCAACTTAGGGAAGAGACTTTAAACAACAGAAGGCTCTAGTAACATGACAAGACATAATATATTTATTAAAACTTATTTACAATACACATGAAATTCAGTCTAAATGTTTCAATGTATTTTAAAACGTTATCGATAGTACTGCCATGAATCGCAATGAAAATAGTAACAATTAAGTTTTTGTTTATAACTATGTACAATTATGAATTGGTAAAACACCAGGTTATACCCGGCACCCTAATACACATTGAATGCAACTTAAAGTCCAAAATCTTTCATTGATTTTGTATTAATGGTCTAAACAGACAGGGTGAAAGTTTTTAGATTCTATATTAAATTAGCCTAAAATAAATTCGTATTTACATATTATTTGTTAACAGACCCGAAAAAAGTGCCTTCTTATAACACATTGAGAAAATAGCAACTCAAATTCATATTATTTTACAAAATGCGTGGTCTGTGTTGGTTAAAAGACGGTTTTTCTTTTTCTTTATTAAGGCCATGAAAGAATGTGTATAATCAGTCAATTTCAATGAATTACTGTATTGTTCAAGCATCAACATTTTCCAGAAATAATAGTCTAAATCTACTTCTTTCGTCTTCTTCTTTCGCGTGATTTTACGTCTTGCCTGCACCGTCGTCTGTCATCTATAGTTTCCATTTGTTTACAGGATTCCATCTGATCTATAATACTTTGATGCCACAGACAACATTTTTGATAGAGGTTCCGAGAGGCGTTTGGTGGGTAACATTTCTGTACCTGATTTACTATGGCTTCTTGGGCGCTATCATAGTTTCTGCGTTGCATTCTCTTTCTTAGCCATACCATTGACGACACCTCTTCAATGTCACAAGAGACAAATTCACGCGCGACCTTTTTACCGAGTTTACAACACTTCTTTGCATCGTATTTGGAAATTGCGGCATCAACGACCACTGGTTTCAGATCAGCTGTGTCTTCTTCAATCTCCTTTATCACCACTGTAAACAGTAAATAAGTACACAGTTAAGGTATTTTTTCTATATCATTTTCTAATTCATTTTTGAGCGACAACAAACTAGGCCTAATCAATTTCTGCTGGTTATTTTTTCTTTCTTTTCTAAAATGTATAAATATAGGAGTGAAAAGTATTAGAAATAATTGTGTTCTATTGGATTCCAGCCGATTCGTCCCGGGCCGATTCGTATCAGTGCCGCTTCCGTACGTATCAGTACTATACTGTTAATTGCATCGGAAAGCATTAATCTATTTTCAACTTTGACTAGGAGGCCTACCTTTTTAATTAAAATTTAGATCCCCAGATGGATATCAAAACATGGTACCAGCACATTATTACATAATAAAATAATAGAACAACGCATTATTTTGTGAGATTATGCAAAATGCTGTTCATCAATTCGCTAGAAAGTTATAAGTGTTATTCTCATCAATAATAGAGATATATTACTCTTATAATTTAAATATCAGAACTGATTAGCTTTTTATGCATTCGACAAATAGTGATACATATTACATTCTAACTGTGCTCTCTTCCAATATGAACAATTTTAAAAAATTCACTGTGGCACTAAGATGATAGATTTATATGAACAATTAACATTTCGATCTAGACTATTGAAAAGTCAATATCTGTTTGGGCCGATATCATAAAAATAATGCTCACAGATAGGCCTAGATCGAAATATGGAAAATAGTAAACTAGCGCGTTATCACATCATGGAGTAATACATTAATTACATTTCTTAGTTACACAGTAAAAGAAGCGGAATCCGAAGAAGCTACAGAAGAAGGGTGCCCAGAGCGGAAGAAGAAGCTACTAATATATTAATTATGTAAAATAAGTATGTAACTTACCACTTAAAATAGATGAGACGCAACATGTTAGAAAAAACACCGTCAAAATAATAATATCACTCTTCATCTTCGATCACTGAAATTGAAAAATAGGTTTTTTGAGTAATGACGTTAACTATTCTTTCCCTGTGGTGTACCTTCTGTATGATCAACTGGTCGTACAAGTCTTTTATAATGTGGCAAGCGACGCGTTCTGTCACGCGCTAAATATTGAAATGTCAAAGTGAAACTGACCAATCGCAATGATTCAGCTAAAAGGAAGTGGGTTGGACTTGCAACAAGCCATTGAAGTGATTTATGGTTGTGATTATTTCAGTTTCAAAACACACACACATCATGAGATTAGTAGATTACAAACACCTCAATCATTCCATGCCTCAATTAAAAGCACACTACAAGAAGATCTCTATAGAAAGGTGTGTTTGGAAAATGGCACTTTAATTAACACATCTTGCAATATTAGAAATGTGTCGTTATTGAAGAACTTTGTGGTGGTTGTTTGTACATTAGTGTTTTTGTTTCAAGGAGTATTCACAGGTGTTCATTTTGTGGTAGTCATCTCAAATTGTTCACAGAAGCAATTAGATTTAAAAACGCCATCATTTTAATTAAGAACATAAAATATTGTCATGGTATTTTAAGAAGTTTTTGGATCGTCAGGCAACACAGATGTTAATAATGTTATAGTGGATGGTGTCTATTTAAAAATAACACATTATTATTTTGTATAAGTACGGTATTAATTGACATCTTCAAATCAAGAAAATTAAGTACAAAAATAACGAATCTGTTCTCCGTTCTCTTTATAGGAAATCCATATCGTTTATGAGTTCTTATCAAGCATCTCTCATTCACGTATTAATTGTACCAAATGGGCCTAATCAATTATGAAAATAACAATCATCATTAAGAAGCTAGCCAGTAAAAAAAACCCTGAAAGGCATCGAAAGAATTAACAACCATAACCAATCAACACAACAGTCATAGCATAAAAACAAGTCACATAAAAGGAGAATCCTAATAATTCCATAAAGGAAAGTTTTATGGTTGTTCTGTACCGTAGGCTATACACTAAAATGTCAAAACAAGCACATTTATTTTAATTTTTGTAAGGACAATGAAACTTCCAATCAATATTTGAAATTTAAAAATAAAACATAAATGTATTTACTGACATTAGTCATAACATAATTTGTTTCCTCAATTTCATAGATTCCTAAAATGTTCTTATATCTCACAGTACCCGTACTTCCATGATTTTTAGTAGGCGTGGTCTATAGTCGGGCGTATACCAAATATGCCGCCCACTGTTACCGTATTTTACTGGGTTCAAAGTTTCAATATCTTATCTAAAAATGGAATTTGAAAAACAACCGACGTTAATAATACATGGCATCGAAATTAGTGTCGAACTGATTGAATATAGACCACTCAAACAACATTTTTTAGTTTATGTAAAAATTGTCCGAACTTGTCTTTTTATTTGTCCGAACTTACTTATTTTTTTTTTTAATTCTTTTTGTTCGAACTTGTCCTATTAATTTTTATTTGTCCAAACTTGTGTTTTCATTATTTTTGTCCGAACTTGTCTTCTCATTTTATTTGTCCGAACTTGTCTTTTCATTTCATTTGTCTGAACTTGTCTTTTCATTATTTTTGTCCGAACTTGTCTTTTCATTTGTTTGAACTTGTCTTTTCATTATTTTTGTCCGAACTTGTCTTTTCATTTTATTTGTCCGAACTTGTCTTTTCATTATTTGTGTCCGAACTTGTCTTTTCATTTTATTTGTCCGAACTTGTCTTTTCATTTTTATTTGTTCGAAGTTGTCTGTTCATTCTTTTTGTCCAAACTTGTCTTTTCATTTCATTTGTCCGAACTTGTCTAAGAAGTTTTAGCAAGATTAATAGGATATTTATGACGTAATGATGAATTACGTAATACACGTATAAGACTATTATCAGCTGTTCAGTCATGTTTCAGTTTGTGGTGCAACGGGTAATGCTCAGTTTTGAGTGCTATCAGCTTGGGTTCGAACCTCGACGGATATTTTTTTTATGAATATTGTTTTTTTTTTTTTATTATTTTGTATGGCATTCACTTTTCCATTAAATAGACACCATAAAACCCTAAAAAGAGCCCATGTGTTCCTCATTTTTTAGTACTCTTGGTTACGGTGGGCTTCTTTTCAACGGGTAAGCTTCTTTTCCGCATGGGGTTCTTTTCAAGAATAACAATACTATCTTCCCCATTACACCTGCACAAACTCATTTGCATAACAACGCACGGCATACCAAACTGTTTAAAATAACTACAAGGTCCCCAGAAATAACGCCTATAGTATTTTGAAACATGATATATAAGAGTCTTTACTACCCCATCGTGATTGGGGCTGAGCAAAGACAATTTTGAAAAAATATTTATTGAAATATGAAATTAAATATTAAGTCTCCAGTTAAGCTCACCATGGTTGGGGCAGAGCTAAGAATGAAAGCTTATTCCCCGGAAATTATGAAACGAAATAGTCTTCAGGACCAGCCATACAATGGTGATTGTTTCCCAAGTGTGAGACATGCAATGCACGCGGCCGTGACGGTAATTTAACAAAACAAAATTATGAAATACAAACAGAGCTAGCACACAAAAGCCTACTTACTAATTTTAATATTTCTATAATTTAGAAAACAATTACAATTATCACCTTTGATAATTATAATGTTCAATTTCAACTATCCAGATTCGAATTTTAGGTTGGGTTTTAAAAAACTTCATATGCTTCAATTTCGAAGATCTGCTTAAAACATATTTATTTATTTATTTTACCATAAACTTTTATTCACAACATAATATTAGTAGGCCTACAATACAATATCTTGCATAAAACGGATATTTAAAAATACACTATAATGTGTAACGGTAGAATTATAATGTAAAAGATTAACAAAACAAAAATTGTGTTGTGTGTTGATCGCGAATGACTAACAATACCATCTTTCCCACAGCACATGTGCACACTCATTTGCATAACAAACGCACGGCATACCAAACTACGATGAGATAAAATTAATTCTCTTCTAAACACGTAACGAAGAGAATTAATCCCCTTTTTTTTACATTAAAATAAATTGAGGGCGCTAAACATAAAATTTAAACCATCAAAGCAGTTGGCGAGACCCAAAAAAAAAAAAGATGGTAAATGTGCTCTCCCTGCCTCAGCACTAAGACTTATTTCTATTTTATATCACTGTGCTCCACTGGTGTTAAATTTTGTGCACTGAACCAGTTACCGTAGTACTATTTCTATTTCGGAAGTAAATAAAGGCATAAATGGCGCTCCGTAGAAGTAGAGAATGCCGACGAAATGACGCTCTGAATATACCTCAAGATAGTGTACAGAGTGTTGTGTGTGTCCCTCTCGCTCAAAACATGATTGAGCCCTCAATCGTTCATTAGTCTAAAAAATAATGAATGTTTGTATGTGTTGAATAGTGAGACTATTTCATTCGTTGACAGATTTACTGCTCTATTTAACTTGGCTCTGCCTCGAACTCAAGAAATATTCAACTCAAATATTTGTTTAGTGTGAACATAAAAAGATAGGAGTACTTATGTTGTGAATCGTATACGCCCATCTTATGTTGCCTTTGTCACTTTCACAATGGTGTCAAAGAAACTGTGCATACGTCCGCCTACTGTAAAATTCTCCGGGAAAAAAATATATATCTTTTATTTTTGTCTCTTAATGCTTTGTGTGATTAGGCTAATATCACTACAACCATGTGTATGCGAATTTGGTGTAATAGTTTGTAACCAAATCAACTAGTTTCAGTTGACTAACAATAGAACAGCAAACACCCAAAAACAAGCGGGTGAAAAGAAATAACTGTTTTAACTACTCATATAAAAAAACTTGTACATTAAATCAAATTATGTTTTTATATACAAATAACTCTTGCCTCTTATGCAAAAATGAATTTTTTTGGACAAGTAGTTGTTACTTTAAGACTGCTCGCCGGCTTTTGTCTTCTAAGGCATAAATGGCGCTCCGTAGAGATGTAGAGAATGCTCCAGTCGTCAGAATGATGCTCTGAATATACCTCTAATATCATTGGAAATCACTTTTCAGTCTGGAGTACGCCCTCTAGACTTGGCTTATTACACCCATGTTACACCTCTCTGGAGAGCTGCAAGCTCCCCGGAAATGACATCTATTATTTTTTCAAACAACATGTATAAGAATCTTCAGTACCCCACCATGCTTAGGGCTGAGCAAAGATAATTTTGAAAAATAGAGCTGCATAGGTTCCATTAACCCCATACAAAAACCATCGGAGACAAACTAGGCCTATCTGTTTAAAACATGTTTATTCTGGAACGGTGCGGCCATACACACCACCAACTACCATAAACGTTTATTCATAATATATTAAATACAAATATTGCATGAATCGGACATTTCGCTACCAACGTAGCAACAAAATTAAGGGTTATATTGATATAAGTTAAATACGTTTATCAGGTAAAAATTAATTAACGTCAATTTTCGGCGAGTTCCTATATATGCAGCCTTGAATTTTAAATAGGGGATGGAGGCGTAGACACCAAATATTTGAGCGTCAGGCCCCCATCGGGAGGGCCTTTGGCGAAGCGATTTTAGGCAATTAATTGGTCGGAATTGGTACTCTTCTTGCACATAAAATTCATGATAAAACCGGCACCACTAGTCTAGTTGGCCCGAAAATGACACCCTACACGAAAATAAAAATCGCGAGCGGGCAGTAGCCTATGCTCGCATTTATTCTTGGAACCTTCCCGGCGACCGGCACATACAATTAATTACATACTGAACATATATTATAATTTAGCAATTCTATTTCTATTTTCTATCAATGTGCTCCACTTTTGCCCAATGTGGTCCACACAGTGTATTAACATACGAAACTATAATTAAATTAGTGACTTATTTCTATTCTATATCACTGTGCTCCAAATTTGATTAACTGGACCAGTTACCGGAGTACTATTTCTATTACAGTATTCGGAAGTAAATAAAGGCATAAATAGCGCTCCGTAGCTAGAGAAATTGAGTATGTTCCAGTCGTCACTGTTCTGCATTCGATAGGCAGTTTGCTGCAGCACGTCGCTGAGGATATGCCCTACATATATTGCATTTTCCTTGAGGTATTGCCTGTACCATTTGTTCGTGGGTATTTGTTTTCCACTGTAATTTCGCGTCAAGTGGCGTTACTTTTGTGTTTCTAACTCACCGCAAACCGTCATATAAGTCTGATTACAGTATTGTGTGTGTGACGAAGAGGAACGCGACAGCAGCAAAGATTGTTTAATGCTGCCGTGTGTTTCGAGGAACGGGTGCTGTATGATGTAGGCCTAGCCCTCGGCCTACTAGAGGAAGGCTTGGGTGGGCAGGGCTTAACGTCTAAGAAACCTAGTCTAGGCGGATCGTCTAGGCTAGGCTGTCTTTTCAATTCATTAATGGTATTTTTTAACTTATGTAGCCTAGCCTAGGCCTGGTTAATTGTTGTTGAGCTAGGGGCCTAGCTACGCCCTCTAGCTAGCTAGCTAGGCCTATACTATAGTGTAGCCCCACTAGCTAGAATAGAAGAGTGTAGCAGTAGTAGTAAGTAGGCCTAGTAGTAGCAGGTAGGCGCGCCCAGCCCGACCTACTATACTACTACTACTAGGCGGGATGAAGCAAGCACCTAGTAATAATAATACTCTTCTAGGCCTACCCTACAGACAGACTTTTTTTAGAATAGAAGTCATACTAATTTACACACAGTATCAACCGTTAATAGTGTTTTACGATATATTATACAATGTCAAGAAGTAAATGCTAGCATTATATTTATTAATCAATGTTATACATTTTAATTTATACATTTTTACAATTTAATGTAAAAATACTCTGATTAGGTTTATTCCAAAACTGATGACCAGCGTCCTCTGTTATATTAATTATTAATTATGGTATAATATTCATATTATCATACTCGTCAGAACAAGTGCATAGGTGTGTTATTTGTATACATGTTGCAGACTTCTAATCTATATAGAATATTTTATTTTATGATTTTTTTTCTTTTTACCGTAGGATAATAAAAATCAGCTGTACCAAAACACTTTCATGACCTTGATTGAACTTGCAGTTGATAATGCCGTAAGGACTTGTGATTTTAGCCAAGAAATTCAAATACATTTTCAGGTAAATGGATTTATATAATCAAAATGTCCTACAATAAAACCTGGTGAATAAGAATGTTTAGTTTTATTTATATGATATTAAGAGAAACTGTGGCTGATATAATACTTTGGTTTTTTGGTGCTCAATCTAGTTCCTGGTTGACATTTAATATTTGTTTGTTTCTTTTTAGAGTGTATGGTAACTGAATTATTTTGTCTTGCATAGCTTGTTGGCTCCTCAACAAACTGCAGCATCTGTTGAAAACAAATTTGCAATGATACAAAATATTAAGGTGCAAGATGTTATATATTCGTCTATTACTCTACAGTATTATTTAATCGGGTCAATTTATGTACAGTATCTTTTATTCACATATTATAAATATTAATATAACGCACTATCAAGGAAAAGTTAAGCAGTTTATTTTAGTTCCATGTGATGAACACTAATAAAATCAAGCTTATTTGAGCAATTGAATGCTATTTAATTAAACAGCAATCATAGCATAATTGCATTCAATTACGTAATTTCTGTGATTTTCCCTGAGAGCGTGTTTTTAATTAAACAGCATTCAATTGCTTAAATAGACTTGGTTTTAACTTGTTTGACTTTACTTTAGTTCTATGTGATGAACACTAATAATTTCATTCAATAAAAATAAATTTAAAGGTACAGTTACGTAATTTCTGTGATTTTCCTTGAGAGCGTGTTTTTTAATTAAACAGCATTCAATTGCTTAAATAGACTTGATTTTTTCTTGTTTGAGTTTACTATAGTTCCATGTGATGAACACTAATAATTTCATTCAATAAAAATAAATTTAAAGGTACAGTTACGTAATTTCTGTGATTTTCCTTGAGAGCGTGTTTTTTAATTAAACAGCATTCAATTGCTTAAATAGACTTGATTTTTTCTTGTTTGAGTTTACTTTAGTTCCATGTGATGAACACTAATAATTTCATTCAATAAAAATAAATTTAAAGGTACAGTTACGTAATTTCTGTGATTTTCCTTGAGAGCGAGTTTTTTAATTAAACAGCATTCAATTGCTTAAATAGACCTGATTTTATCTTGTTTAACTTTACTTTAGTTCCATGTGATGAACACTAATAATTTCATTCAATAAAAATAAATTTAAAGGTACAGTTACGTAATTTCTGTGATTTTCCTTGAGAGCGAGTTTTTTAATTAAACAGCATTCAATTGCTTAAATAGACCTGATTTTATCTTGTTTAACTTTACTTTAGTTCCATGTGATGAACACTAATAATTTCATTCAATAAAAATAAATTTAAAGGTACAGTTACGTAATTTCTGTGATTTTCCTTGAGAGCGAGTTTTTTAATTAAACAGCATTCAATTGCTTAAATAGACCTGATTTTATCTTGTTTAACTTTACTTTAGTTCCATGTGATGAACACTAATAATTTCATTCAATAAAAATAAATTTAAAGGTACAGTTACGTAATTTCTGTGATTTTCCTTGAGAGCGAGTTTTTTAATTAAACAGCATTCAATTGCTTAAATAGACCTGATTTTTTCTTTTTTAACTTTACTTTAGTTCCATGTGATGAACACTAATAATTTCATTCAATAAAAATAAATTTAAAGGTACAGTTACGTAATTTCTGTGATTTTCCTTGAGAGCGAGTTTTTTAATTAAACAGCATTCAATTGCTTAAATAGACCTGATTTTATCTTGTTTAACTTTACTTTAGTTCCATGTGATGAACACTAATAATTTCATTCAATAAAAATAAATTTAAAGGTACAGTTACGTAATTTCTGTGATTTTCCTTGAGAGCGAGTTTTTTAATTAAACAGCATTCAATTGCTTAAATAGACCTGATTTTTTTCTTGTTTAACTTTACTTTAGTTCCATGTGATGAACACTAATAATTTCATTCAATAAAAATAAATTTAAAGGTACAGTTACGTAATTTCTGTGATTTTCCTTGAGAGCGAGTTTTTTAATTAAACAGCATTCAATTGCTTAAATAGACCTGATTTTTTCTTTTTTAACTTTACTTTAGTTCCATGTGATGAACACTAATAATTTCATTCAATAAAAATAAATTTAAAGGTACAGTTACGTAATTTCTGTGATTTTCCTTGAGAGCGAGTTTTTTAATTAAACAGCATTCAATTGCTTAAATAGACCTGATTTTATCTTGTTTAACTTTACTTTAGTTCCATGTGATGAACACTAATAATTTCATTCAATAAAAATAAATTTAAAGGTACAGTTACGTAATTTCTGTGATTTTCCCTGAGAGCGAGTTTTTTAATTAAACAGCATTCAATTGCTTAAATAGACCTGATTTTTTCTTTTTTAACTTTACTTTAGTTCCATGTGATGAACACTAATAATTTCATTCAATAAAAATAAATTTAAAGGTACAGTTACGTAATTTCTGTGATTTTCCTTGAGAGCGAGTTTTTTAATTAAACAGCATTCAATTGCTTCAATAGACCTGATTTTATCTTGTTTTACTTTACTTTAGTTCCATGTGATGAACACTAATAATTTCATTCAATAAAAATAAATTTAAAGGTACAGTTACGTAATTTCTGTGATTTTCCTTGAGAGCGAGTTTTTTAATTAAACAGCATTCAATTGCTTAAATAGACCTGATTTTTTTCTTGTTTAACTTTACTTTAGTTCCATGTGATGAACACTAATAATTTCATTCAATAAAAATAAATTTAAAGGTACAGTTACGTAATTTCTGTGATTTTCCTTGAGAGCGAGTTTTTTAATTAAACAGCATTCAATTGCTTAAATAGACCTGATTTTTTTCTTGTTTAACTTTACTTTAGTTCCATGTGATGAACACTAATAATTTCATTCAATAAAAATAAATTTAAAGGTACAGTTACGTAATTTCTGTGATTTTCCTTGAGAGCGAGTTTTTTAATTAAACAGCATTCAATTGCTTAAATAGACCTGATTTTTTCTTTTTTAACTTTACTTTAGTTCCATGTGATGAACACTAATAATTTCATTCAATAAAAATAAATTTAAAGGTACAGTTACGTAATTTCTGTGATTTTCCTTGAGAGCGAGTTTTTTTAATTAAACAGCATTCAATTGCTTAAATAGACCTGATTTTATCTTGTTTGACTTTACTTTATAAATAAATTTAAAGGTACAGTTATGCAATTTCTGTGATTTTTCCCTGAGAGCGTGTTTTTTAGTTAAATAACATTCAATTCAAATCCCCATTTTGTAACCTTGAGTGCGGGTCCATTTAAACAAGCTGGGCAAGCTGTAAATTTTATTAATCTACTATGTATGTATGCATATTGTTTACTAATTGAATTTTAACCCTAAATAACACTGTATAAGTAAGTCTTTTATAAAATTTCAGTGGTTAGAGGTTCATATTTATTATTAGGATTTTTACACAGGCACATTTAAAAATAGATTAGAAAAATATGGCATAAGCAGAATTATATCATCAATAAGAATATACAAAAGGAGCGGCGTGACGGGAAGAGACCAACCGGTGAAAAAGTACCTTTAGAGCGGTCAGAACACAATTACAAGTTTATAAGTTTATTTTTTATTAATTATTGTTATATATATATATAGGCCTATTACAAAGTGTTATTAAATTTGACGACATTTAGAGCATCGGCAACCAAAGAAACGCTCGACTGAAAATTAACTTTATCCGATTTTTATTTTACATCGGCCGGGTTTAACGCTAAACCGCCTGTCCTATTCTATTCTGAATTGTACCACCAATAACACATGCTATCAAAGTGTAAGATAAGACAAAAAAATTTCTCAGCACCAAATTTTTGGTTTGGCCGTATAAGGTACGACATTACATAATATTCAATAGTTTTGTAATTAATCGATACCATTAATTCCAACAAACAAATGGTAGGGCTACTTAAAATTATTTATGTGGTCCATAGTTACCAACCGTCTCACATCGTTCGGGACAGCCGCATTTCAAGTGTTTTTTAATGAAACACGCGTTTAAACCTAAGTAGGCCTATAATACGATGCGTTAATATTTTTTATCACAATTTGAGAGGAAAATGCATTCAAATTAATTGGTATATTTCAAAAGTATAGAACATTATACGAGTAGGCCTATTTATATTATTACACCACACATCAATAAAATACGTAATATTAGGGGAACGTTACAATTAATGTGTCCGTGGTCGCTCGCCGTGACGAGGATGGGCTTATAACCATGCGTTTGTCATGATCGCAATATTACACATGACATGTGTGCGTTTATGAAAGGTAAACCCAATTTTCTTGCTATTGGTTGGTGGATCAGTTCAATTTTTACACTCCAAAAAATGTTTTTTAATAAAATAATTTCAAGAATCAGCATGCTGAAAAACGTTGAATTATAGATTAACAAAAAAAGAGTAACATACAATCTAATAATATTTGCATCGCTTACCGTACCAATACAAGAGGTGCCATTAGTAGAGAGGTATACGGTATAGTCAGTCGTGATTATAACAATGGTTAACAATGGGGACAATAGAGTATATCATTTGATGAATTAGTTGCTTGTGAACAATTGGTTTACAATGGTTGAAGTCAATAGGTGTTATGTTTCGAATATAATAATACAATGGTTAACATTGGGTAAGGATGTAAAGGATTGTTGGCGGTAATTTTAAAAAGGGTACAATAAAGATGCACCTGGTTAATTAAAACTAGTTAATTGAGGTATTTGCTTGTTGTATGCCGACATAATCCAAAGACATAAGTTATTTGATCCGGATATTATAACAATGACTAAAACAAAAAGATAAGAATGAAATGAAGTTAAATAATAAGTATGTCTTGATTGAACTTTACCGACAGGTAATTAACCATCTTCCGGATTTGTTAACAAAGGGGAGAAATTTAATGCAGTGACACGGGGTGTTTGACATAGTAAAGTTTTCTGTAACACCAGAATGAATGCCTATAATCCAACAGTTGGTTTCACTCATTCCAAAAGAAAATCCACAGAATGCAACGTACCTTCTGAAAAGGTAAAGGATGACTACACAAAAGAACCAACAGAGGCACGTAAAAGTAATGAAATAGATTTCACTCGGAAGCTAATCAAATCAGATAAGCAGCAGATGATTTCCCCATATTTTAAGTTTCCAGTGCACAAAATATCGAGAGAAAATTTAGATTGTGATTACATTCAACTTCTTGATAAAAGCTCAGCTGATACTTTGTATAAACAATGTGAGGAAGAGATTGAATATTTTACAGGTGATCTTGCAAAGGTGAAAGTGTTTGGTAGATGGTTTAATATACCTAGAAAACAGGTTAGTTTCTCTTTATTTTTTCTTCATGGGTTCATGACGTTAATGTAGGCTACATACTATTACGTTTAAAAAGATGCATTTTTACATTTTAATTACCGGCCTACCGCACTGTTTTCGTTTTATGCAACAGAATAACAGTTAACCAAGCCTACAGCACTGTTTTCGTTTTATGCAACAGAATATTAACAGTTAACCAGAATCCAACTGATTATAATTGTATATACATAAGAGAAACATTTTAATAGTATGTTTCAACTCTGACAGGTTTCTTATGGTGATACGGGTTTAACATACACATATTCAGGCAATATAGTGCCAGCCTTGCCATGGCCACCGTTCCTGAAAGATCTTCGAGATTATTTGAAAGAAGTCACAGGGTTCTACTTCAATTTTGTTTTGGTTAACAGGTACATATTTATTATATATCTATATATGTTTATATTTGTTATAATTAAATAATGCAAAGCTTCCTTATGGTTACATTGTTTATACATTTTGTACATTTGATTTATTCTCAATTTTACTCTCAAGATTGTATAATTGAACAATATCAGTAATCAGTCTTTTCGTCAACTATTAGAATCTCTCACTTTTTTTATCTGCACAAAACTGTGTTTAATTATGTTGTATGGTTTATTGTTTTTATACTAAAAAGTTAAGTGCAAAAAGGATATTTATTTTCTAGCTTAAATTACAGTACAATTTTTTTATTTTATTTTATGTTTCTTTACTAGATATGCAGACGGTAATGATTCTATTGGTGAACATAAAGACGATGAGAAAGATATCAACAAATTTAGTTCAATTGCGTCCATTTCATTAGGTCAAACACGATTGTTTAGATTTCGCCATGGTGCTACACGTGGAATGAGACACAAAAGAAGTATTGAACCAGTAAATGTTGATCTTAAACACGGTAGCTTACTATTGATGAATTATCCAACTAACGAGTATTGGTACCATTCGCTGCCTAAAAAACCATCCATCAAACTACCAAGAATAAATCTGACATTTAGAGATATTAAAAGATGAGAAAAGGTCAGGATTACTTTAGAACGCAAATCTTATTAGCAACAATTCATGAACAATTGTTCTAAATATAATAGTTACATGTATTTGTGTTTTATCAAAATGTAATGGTTACCTAGCATACATTATTATTGGCGGCTGTCAAAAACTATTTGTAACAATTCATTTCTTGTATCTTCCTTTTTTATTTATTGTAAAAAATTTTGAAATAATTAGTAGCATGGTACAAGGAATCGGCCCGGGAAAAAATAACAACAACTAATTTAATTCTTCTTTTTCTGTTGAATTATTATTATTATGTTTGTGATGTGTATTGCAATAGATTTGTTTAATGAAATAAGTTAATTATGTTTTGACTTAATTTATGTCAGTGTAAATTTGTAAAAGTAGTTTTCCTATTTTAATTCATGGTAAATTTATTTCTTGACTTAATTTAATTTGTTTTCTGTTCTGTTGAAGTATTATTATTATGTTTCCAAAAATCAAAGGAAGTCAATTTTGAAATAGTTGGTAGCATGGTACAAGGAATCGGACTGGAAAAAATAACAACAACTAATCCTAACAAAATAACCCGTAAACCAAAATCTCACTCTCTACCATTCAAAAACAACATTTTTGATGTAGCGATTTTTTCAAGCCGTATTGTCATGAACGTATTGAAAAGAAAATAGTTTTATTGTCAATGATTTGTCAAGTGTTTTATTTTAATTTCAATTACTGTTGTATTGTATTTAGTTTTACCCGTTCATGTTGGCATGATCAATATTTGCTCAAACTCCATTTTATCGTTATGTTTGTAGTTTTTTAGAGCTTCCCGATCATCGTAATAATGATATAACTAGAATTCGTAACCGTGTGTTAGATTCCACGCGTATTATATACATATTGTCTTACTTTAATTCCTTCTCTCGTTATTCACCCGATGTAGTTTGATCAAACAATTGTACCTGAGCCTGAAAGGTTAGTTGTTATGGTACAAGGAATCGGCCCGGAAAATAATTTGTTTTCTTTTCTGTTAAATTATTATTATGTTTGTGAATTGTGTATTGCAATAGATTTGTTTAATGAAATTAAATTAATTAAGCCTATGTTTTGACTTAATTTACTGTCAGTGTAAATTTGTAAAAGTAGTTTTCCTACTTTAATTCACGGTAAATTTATTTATCGACTTAATTTAATTTGTTTTCTTTTCTGTTGTTGTTAAATGTAATTGCAAACACACATAATAAATGATTGTGATTATAAATATTCTGTTTACTTCTTTTAATTTTAAACAGTACAATAGATCTGTAATGTAAAGTTATATTTTATATATAATAAGTAATATTACAAAAATAAACATACAAAATGTATAAAGCATAGATTAATTAAATTTAAATACAATTTCTTTATTTCAAAATGAATTTCATTTTCTACGTGTTTTCAATTTTAAATCTTTTAAGAAAGACACAATAGGTACTGCTAAAAAAATAAAACGCACACAAAAGAAAACAAATTTGAGACGCACGATATGTAACGACGGTTTCAATAAAAAGGCATATTATAAATGTATTTTTACCAAATTTATAAAGTAAAGTGTTATTATTGAGAAATATACATTTTAGATAAATGATAACACATCTAAAATTAATTAGAGAGATCAATACAATATGGTGTTCATAATAATTTGTTTTGATGACTAGAGGAAACATCTGAAGACATTCAACAAAAAACAAGCGTTAACACCATACCAGTCACTAAGAATGCTACTACTCTGAAAAAAACATCTCCCTTCAAGCACAGAAACAAATTCTGAACGAAAATAAAAAATAAAAATAATTAGTAAACGAAACACGCGCATTATAAATAAAATGAATAATTTAAGAATATTTGTTAAAATACCCACGAACAAAACAAAAAAAAAGAAACATACTAACCGATTTATCGTCATTACGAAGTTCAAATAACGAAAACTTTTCCTTGAAAAATCCACAAGAGACACGTTTTACATTTTCTAACTGCATTTCAGTGTCACATTGTTTCGCAACACATGTACATAAAACGAGTCCTGTCACAAATCTGCCGACATTTATTTTTTTATCGCTCATCATTTGTTCTAATACATAATACAGCGCTTCCGAAGAAATATCTTTACACAATTCTAACACATTAAAATTGTTTTCCAACTCTTTACAAGCACGAATAGTACTCTGGAGGATGGGTGAATCCAAAACAATTAACCCCGTCAATTTATATTCAATGTATACTAAAACTACTTCCTCTAAATCAACCATAACGCTCGACAAAACAAATGATAATGGATGTAATTACCAAGAAAGTTACAACTTAAAACATTTATTTTTGTTTTTAAAAAGAAGTTGTAACATAGAAACTAATTTTGTCAGGAAATGTGTTTTTATTATTTATGTGATTTATTTGTGTTTAGAAAGTTACAACATTAACATTTAATTTTGTCAAAAAAAAAAATGTGAATATACGGAGCCGAATGTAATTTTTAATCCTTAGTATAGTGAGAGATTTTATATAAGAAAAAAAAAAAGAGCGAACGGAAACTAATGATTGCAGATTAGCCATATAGAAATGGATTGAAATTGGAAATCCACATGATCAAAGAAAAGAAACCATCGTTCCGACAGAAGCTAATGACAATTACAAAGGATGACACAGTTTGAATATAGTAATTACCGTAAAACATAATTAAATGTTGTCAAGATAGTTGTCAAAAATAAATAAAATATATTATACTGAATTTACTTTGTACATTTATTTAATTTAGGCCGTAATTAGGGTTGTTGTTCATTTATGATTGTGAAAAATATACATACGAATAAAACAGCTATATATATATATATATATATAAAAAAATAATGATTCAGTGTTATAATTTTATTTACCTGTCATTATGTTAAATAAAACATATTCTAAATTAAATTTATATCATGTTAGATATATTTTCAAGAACATTTGTTACATAAAAATAAATTTGTAAAGAAATTTGTTACATAAGATAAATTTGTTAAGAAGTTTGTTTCATAAAAATATTTGTGTAGATAAATTTGTTACATGAAAATAAATTTTTTCAAAATATTTGTTACATAAAAATAAATTTGTAAAGAAATTCGTTACATAAATTTATTTTTTACAAGAAGTTTGTAACAGAAAATTATTTTGCTAAGAATTAGTTGCATCAATTGATTTTATCAACCGTATGTAACATAAAGAATTATTTTGTTGAAAAAAATATTTTGTCATTCAGTCCATTTGTTCAATAGGCCTAGTTCGTTTAAGTTTTTAAGAATTATTTGTGTAATATTCTTGTATATAAGAGAATTTATTTTTAACCTTTGTAATTATTTTGTAAATATCATTTATGCAATATTTTTGTGTGTAAATATTTGAATTTATTTATACTTTTTGTATGGAAATAATTATACTAATATTAAATATCATTATTTGTTTATAAATTTAATTGTGATTATTGTGCTGACCTCACGGGCTTGACCGTCAAACTCGCTATTCAGTAGATAAACCCACGACAAAAAATACTGCAACACAATCACTTGTTGACTGACTCTTTAATGCAGCAAATTCAGCCATAAACAGGGTGAACTGAAATTAAGCATAACTTAAATCCAGCTTCAAATAGTAATAAACATAACATAAATGTAAAACTATCTGCAAAACAGATCAAACGTAGCGCCCTCTTACGGAGGTGTACATGCCTAAAGAACATAGTAAATAAAGATATCAAATAATCAACAGCGCCCTCATATGGACGTGACTACTTCTAAAGATACGGCATACAAAATAGAACACCGCCCTCTACACAGAGACTTGTGTTATCGCCATGCTGTTCGAGCGATCGTATACGATTCATAAATCAATCTACGCAGGCTTAGGCCTACGACCACAATGTAGTATAGCATTAATAATCTAGGCCACTACTGTTGTACATATAATCCTAATTATTGTAATATAATACTCTAACAACTTACAAGCAATGTGCGGCCTACTAGTCTAGAACATTACATACGATCTCGGCACAAATAAGACATTAGAAGCCGAACTCTAAAACACATGTCGTCCAAGCGCAACTTATAACAATATGGATGCTATTTACATACGCCCTCTCTCGGAAAGGAACGATGCAGCTAAAATAGGAGCAACACACTCCCCGTCTGGTATCTACAGGATACCATATATATCAAAGGTTAAAACATAAAAAAAAATAACAAAGGAATATGACATAATATTCATTATAATAATGTTCAAATGTAACTCTTAAGGAGTCGGCATTATCAGTACCAATTCACTGATCGGTCTTGCAAAGGTTTTCAGTTCTCCACCTCTATAAACAGTCACTTCCACTCTCCTAACTCGTCCGTCTGATCCTTCAATTGCTTTAACGATTCGTCCCATAGGCCAATCATTTCTGACGGTGTCTTTCTCCTTTAGAAGAACAATATCTCCTTCCTTTATATTCCTCTTTTCCTGTTGCCACTTGCTTCTGTTCTGAAGTGTAGGGATATAGTCTCTTTTCCATTTTGACCAAAATTTGTTAGCCAAGTGCTGTACCGTTCGCCACTGCTTACCATACAAATCAGCATTACAAAACGCTCCAGGAGGTGCTGCGAATGGTTGAGACTTTTGAGTAAGTAGAGTGTTTGGTGATATTATTTGTGGTGATTCAGGATCAGTAGAGACTTCTACTAAGGGTCGTGCATTAATAATTCCTGATACTTCTGCCATTAGTGTTACCAGGACTTCGTGGGTTAACTTGGTTTCTCCAAGATCTCTAAACATACCATCTATAATCTTCCTTGCTACTCCAATCATACGTTCCCAACTTCCTCCCATATGGGATGCATGAGGCGGATTGAACACCCACTCACATTCACGGGTCAATAGATAGCGTTTAATTTTATCTTGTCCTTCTTTCTGAATACTTTCACCCAAGATATTGCACGCACCAACAAAATTCGTCCCACAATCTGACCGTAGTTGTTTCGCAGGACCTCTTATCGCAAAGAATCTTCTAAGGGCGTTCAAGCAGCTTGAGGTATCCATACACTCTATCACCTCTATATGGACAGCCCGACTACACATGCAAGTAAACAAAATGGCCCATCGTTTTCCGTTTGCTTGTCCACCCCTTGTGCGGCGTGTTCGTACCATCCAAGGACCGAATACGTCAAGCCCTACATATGTGAATGGGGGAGCTGATGTTAAGCGTTCCTTGGGGAGATCAGCCATTTTCTGCGTCTCTTGCTTTCCTCTTTGCTTCTTGCAAACTACACATTTTCCAAGCTCCTTTGAGATTGACCTCTTGCCACCAATTATCCAGAAGCCTTCACTACGTATTCTGCCATGTGTTAGGTGTCTGCCTTGGTGTTGAACTTGTTGGTGGTAGTGGCGGATGATTAATGTTGTGACATGGTGATGTTTGGGAAGAATCATAGGATGCGCTCCTTCTTTGGCTAGTCCCATTTCTAAACGTCCTCCAACTCGCATGACTCCCTCGTTATCCAAATAAGGTGTAAGCTTTACTAGCGTACTTGTCTTGGGAAGATGTTTTCCATTCTTCATGTGATTGATTTCAGCTGTGAATTCATCAAGTTGAGCACATTTCACTACAATCTGTTTTGCCTTAATCAGTACAGGTGGTGGAATCATGCATACATGCCACCCACTACAGTCTTTTTTCTTGGTTTCTGTGAATGTACAAGCAATATGCACAAGACTTCCAATTGCTCGCACAAGATTTCCCCAATTCGAAAATCTGCTAAATCGCTCGGATCCCAGTGATTTGGCTGACTGAACTTCTGTAGCACTGGTAGCTACGACAGGTCTTACTTCGGGATCCTCTTCAATTTCACTGATGTCACAGACCGTTGTGTTTCTCTCACACGAGTTCTTATTAAGTAGGAATCTTGGTCCTTGAATCCATGCTGAGTTCTGTAAGTCTTTAGCCTTGATGGATCTTGTAGCTTGATCGGCTGGGTTTATGTCTGTTCTAACATATTTCCATTGTTCTGGTTTGGTCGACTGAAGAATCTGATCCACTCTGTTTGCCACGTACATGTAGAACCTACGGGTTTTATTAGTGATATAACCGAGAACGACCTTGCTATCGGTGTAAAAATGTGTGGCATCCAACTTAAAATCCAATTCAGTCCTAACACATTTTGCGACTTCTGCGGCAAGTACTGCTCCGCACAACTCTAACCGTGGTATTGATGTCGCAGCTTTAGGTGCTAGCTTTGCCTTTCCAACAACAAAACTTAAGTGAACTTCTCCCACATTATCAGTAATTCTGAGGTAAGACACAGCGCCAATGGCTGTGTTAGAAGCATCGGAGAATGTGTGGAGTTCTCTCTGGATGGACTGGTTTGATGGAAATGATGTATAAGGACGGGGGATCAGAACATCTGACAGTTGAACTATAGAGCTTCGCCACTTCTGCCATGAATCATGTAGCTGTTTCGGTAATGGCTCATCCCAATCTATGCACTGATCCTTTGTCATTTCCCTTAACAGCCTTCTTCCCTCTATAATGACGGGTGACGCAAAGCCGATTGGGTCATATATGCTGTTGATTTCTGACAGCACTCCCCGCTTAGTGAATGCCTTGCTGCTAACCTCCGTAATAGAGAAAGTGAAGGCATCTGACTTGACATCCCACAATACCCCTAATGACCTTTGCGTAAGAGGAGCGTCAGATCCGAGATCGAGATTGCACATGCTACTTGCTAAATCTTGAGGTGAGAAAGCCGCTATCACTTTTGCATCGTTTGAGACAATTTTATGTAATCGCAAATTAGCTGTGGCTAACATGGCTTGTGTGCGCTTGAGCAGGTCGATCGCCTCATCTGAAGTAGCTAAAGACTTCAGCCCATCATCGACATAAAAATTCTTCTCCACGAACTCTCTAGCATCTGCGCCAAACTCGCTCTCCCTTTCTTGTGCAGTCTTTCTCAGTCCTAGCGTAGCAACAGCTGGAGAAGGTTTATTTCCGAAGATGTGAACTTTCATCCGGTAGGTTCTCAATACTTTGCTGGGGTCGTAGTCTTCGAACCACAGGAACCGAAGATAATCTCTGTGTTCTTCCACAACTTGGAACGAGTAGAACATTTGCTCAATGTCTGCTACAAACGCCACAGGATCCTGCCTGAACCGTATCAATACACCAAGCAACCCATTTACCAGATCTGGTCCACTCATTAATACGTTGTTAAGTGATGTATCTTGGAATTGCGCACTGGAATCAAAAACCACCCGGATCTTCCCTGGCTTTTGTGGATGGTACACACCAAAGTGAGGTAAATACCAGCACTCTCCATCATGACTGTCATCTTCGACGAGCTCAGCATGCTGCTTTGAGAATACTTTCTCCATGAACGCTAAGTAGTGGGCTTTCATTTCTGGCTTCTTATCCAGTGTGCGAATAAGAGACTGCAAACGATTCATTGCTTGCTGCTTGTTGTTTGGTAACCTTTTTCTTTCTTCTCGAAAAGGAAGTGGAGCTATCCAATTTCCTTGTTCACCTCGTTTCATCTCTTTTCCCATGAGTTGCACGAACTTCGCATCTTCTCTGGACATTCCATGCTTCTCGTCATCTTCTTTCTGTTGGAATACATTACCACCGAGTCCATCACAGCTGCGTTGCAGGGTTATTTCCTTCGCACTGATCATGCCTTTGCAAGTTGTAAACATGGCAGATGGCCTACCATTTCTCAAAACCTTTATATGGTTTCTGTTGGCGGTGACAACATTCCTTTGGTGGGCTCCCTCTAAGCAGACGTCGCCAATAACCATCCAGCCTAGATCAAGTCGTTGGCCCCATGGAGAGTGATTAGGTCCATTGCGTACTTCTCGAACTTTATGGGCTTGAGCAGCATCTCGGCCCAGTAGTATGGTAATATTCGCATTCTCATCTAAGGGTGGTATCTTGTCCGCAATATCCTTCAAGTGAGGAAAATTGCTGGCTGTCTCCGGAGTG
The DNA here is from genome assembly GCF_963402885.1 of Antedon bifida. Taxonomy (NCBI): domain Eukaryota; kingdom Metazoa; phylum Echinodermata; class Crinoidea; order Comatulida; family Antedonidae; genus Antedon; species Antedon bifida. The sequence continues at coordinate 22,590,460 of NC_136228.1, read as the reverse complement.
GGAATTTCTGCCTTGTTCCCAGGTATGTCATTACATTCAAGTAGCGATGGGGCTGCTATTCTTGTTTTGCCATCCATGGACTCAATTATCAGCTTCTCCAGTTTTCGGCCTTGAACTTCAGCTGCTCCCGAACAGGTCTTCAGAGTATACGACGTAAGTCTTGCATTGATGTTAAAAAGGTCGAATACCTCACTCTTGGCCAACGAGCGATTGCTTTGGTCGTCTAGTATAATGTAGGTTTTTATGAAAGTGTTCGGATGGTCTTCTAAATATATTTTTGCTAAACAAATTTTAGCACACGATCGGCTAAGCCCAATTCCACCGCAGACATCCGTACATGTAGTACTTACTACTTTGTTTCTATCCTTTGCCTTCTGCGACTCTTTCCCCTGCTCCCCGACATTTGCCTTCTGCTGTACTTCCATTTGCTCCCCGCCTTTCGCCTTCTTTTGCTCCACATTTGCTTGCTCCCCGCCATTCGCTTTTTGCTCCGCTTTTACTTGTTCCCCGCCATTCGCCTTCTGCGGACGGTCACCATGAAATGCAGTCGGGTGACGATCACTACCGCATTCTCCACACCTGACATTTCTATCACAATTCCTAGCCATGTGTGATGTAGATGAGAGACATCGGAAACATACTTGGTTTTCCTTAAGGAATGACTTCTTGGCAGCATAAGTCTTGGCCAGAAAGTTTCTACAGTCTACCAACGGATGCTGACCATTGTGTAGCGGACACATCCCTTCAGATTTATTAACCTCAGTCATTCTCACATTTACAGTTGAACGTTGCGTGGTCTTAGGACGGTAACCTGTCTGTGTACGGTAATTTCCCGGTGTATCAGTTTTTACCTCATCGACAGTTCCTCTTGGGACATCAGGATCACGTTGAATGTGAGCCATCTCACTTAGAAACTCTGTGAAAATGCTGAAATTTGGGAACGTTTTCATTTTCCTTTTGTGTTTTGCGACCTTTTCTCTCCATTTATTAATTATGAAGTGTGGTAACTTCTCTACAATTGGTTTAATACCATGAGGAGTGTTTAACGTAATCAGATGTGGTAGCTCCTGCATTTGAGCAACTGCGTCTCCACACAAATCAGCCAGTTCTTGGAGTGCGGTCAAATCACCTGCTTTGAATCTTCTGTATTTGGTAAGTCTCAGGATGATTTCAGCTGATATTAAGGTTTGGTTCCCGAACCTGTCTTCTAGCTCAGTCCAGGCCTCATGATAGGCCTTGTCAACATCTTCAACATGCCTTAGTCTGAATCGATCAACCAAAACTTTTGCTTCGCCAGTAGTATATTTACACAGGAATGACAGCTTTTCAACAGTGTCCACACAGGCTGTTTTCACCATAGCTTCAAAGGATCTTTTCCACGGTAGAAACATTATAGGATCTCCAGAGTAAATATCCGGTTCTTGCAAGGGTAATCGCTGACGTGCCAGTATTCGAATGTACTCCTGCATATGATTTGGTTCGTAAGGTCTAGCTCCAGGATTAAGAGTAGAAGTTGGTACCTCTACAGCATTGTTTAGATAATTCTCTACCCGCTGACTGGGTTCCATCTTAGGAAGTTCGTTTAGCACCTCTGCCATTCTTTGACTGGGTACTGTATCTTGGGGTGCGCCTTGCACATCTTCCATCTGATTATTGCTTTCTAACTGTGAAAGCTCTTCCTCAATATCTTCAAAAGACATATGTTGCAATTCTGCTTGAAGGACATTGGCTCTAGCCTGTGCTGCAGCCATTTCTTCTTCTTTCTCTACTTCATCTATGTCTAACATGGCTTTAGCTGCTTCCATTTCAGCCTTCAACGCCTCTAACTTGGCGGCACTCTTCTTCTTCGCAAATGTAACACGAGCCTTCGCTACAGCAGCATCAGCACGAGCTTGTGCAGCAGATACCTCTAATGATGACACTGACTGCGATGAAGCCTTTGATCTATGGCTCCTTGACCCTATTGATCTTGCTTCATCTCTCGCACCATCACGTCTTCTACTAGAAGTCGACATTGCTTTTCACTGTGCTGACCTCACGGGCTTGACCGTCAAACTCGCTATTCAGTAGATAAACCCACGACAAAAAAATACTGCAACACAATCACTTGTTGACTGACTCTTTAATGCAGCAAATTCAGCCATAAACAGGGTGAACTGAAATTAAGCATAACTTAAATCCAGCTTCAAATAGTAATAAACATAACATAAATGTAAAACTATCTGCAAAACAGATCAAACGTAGCGCCCTCTTACGGAGGTGTACATGCCTAAAGAACATAGTAAATAAAGATATCAAATAATCAACAGCGCCCTCATATGGACGTGACTACTTCTAAAGATACGGCATACAAAATAGAACACCGCCCTCTACACAGAGACTTGTGTTATCGCCATGCTGTTCGAGCGATCGTATACGATTCATAAATCAATCTACGCAGGCTTAGGCCTACGACCACAATGTAGTATAGCATTAATAATCTAGGCCACTACTGTTGTACATATAATCCTAATTATTGTAATATAATACTCTAACAACTTACAAGCAATGTGCGGCCTACTAGTCTAGAACATTACATACGATCTCGGCACAAATAAGACATTAGAAGCCGAACTCTAAAACACATGTCGTCCAAGCGCAACTTATAACAATATGGATGCTATTTACATACGCCCTCTCTCGGAAAGGAACGATGCAGCTAAAATAGGAGCAACACAATTATAGATTTATTCTTTATAAGTATGTCGATTAATTTCAGAATCAAAAACTTGTTACATAAGAAAAAAAAAAAAAAAAGGTCATGAAATTCGTTAAATAAAAAATAATTTATCAAGAATCTTTTTACATAAATTTTATTTTATCATTAAATTTGTTACATAAAAATAATTTGTCAAGAATCTTTTTGCATAAAATTTATTTTGTCATTAAGTTTGTTACATAAAAAAAAAAAAAAAAAAATGTTTCATGAATCTTGTTACATTTTTTAAATTTTTGTTTTCAACTACTTATATGAAAATTCAAGTTAAGAACGCAGTATAATGACAATGACTGGGCGTTTAGTAACACCTTTCACCGCGGTGATTAGCGGACAGACTTCCTCCGGTAACTCGGTATTTGTTAACAATCTTTTAGAAAATAATTACTTTAAAAAAATAAAACAAGTCGTTTGATGATATGACAAAGTGTTATGGCGAATATCAAACTTACTTTGAGAAGTAAATACTGTTTGTGTTTACATGCGTGTCATAGTAGAGTCCGCAGAGACCTACAGATTTAAATTTAGAAATTCAAACAGAGTTAAAGATATGTCCATCAGGGAATGGCTGAATGAGCTCTCCCATTATTTAAAATGTTGGATGAAATGTGCTAATGTAAAAGAAGATGATGCTGCAGGCATTTTATCAAGTTATAAATAATGAATTTTAACATTGTTTTTTTGCTCATCACTGCATATTCAAATTAGTGTGTATGCAACCATAGTAAATTTAATAAGTTCTTGCGCTGTGCGCTTACGTCCTAGTGAAGCTTAAATACAGCCCAATTTCAAGGGCCTATATATGCCTATCAAACGTATTTTAAAACTAGGCCTGTGAATTGGGCTGTATTTAAGCTTCACTAGGACGTAAGCCGTAAGCGCACAGCGCAAGAACTTATTAAATTTACTATGGTTGCATACACACTAATTTGAATATGCAGTGATGAGCAAAAAACCAATGTTAAAATTCATTATTTATAACTTGATAAAATGCCTGCAGCATCATCTTCTTTTACATTAGCACATTTCATCCAACATTTTAAATAATGGGAGAGCTCATTCAGCCATTCCCTGATGGACATATCTTTAACTCTGTTTGAATTTCTAAATTTAAATCTGTAGGTCTCTGCGGACTCTACTATGACACGCATGTAAACACAAACAGTATTTACTTCTCAAAGTAAGTTTGATATTCGCCATAACACTTTGTCATATCATCAAACGACTTGTTTTATTTTTTTAAAGTAATTATTTTCTAAAAGATTGTTAACAAATACCGAGTTACCGGAGGAAGTCTGTCCGCTAATCACCGCGGTGAAAGGTGTTACTAAACGCCCAGTCATTGTCATTATACTGCGTTCTTAACTTGAATTTTCATATAAGTAGTTGAAAACAAAAATTTAAAAAATGTAACAAGATTCATGAAACATTTTTTTTTTTTTTTTTTTATGTAACAAACTTAATGACAAAATAAATTTTATGCAAAAAGATTCTTGACAAATTATTTTTATGTAACAAATTTAATGATAAAATAAAATTTATGTAAAAAGATTCTTGATAAATTATTTTTTATTTAACGAATTTCATGACCTTTTTTTTTTTTTTTTCTTATGTAACAAGTTTTTGATTCTGAAATTAATCGACATACTTATAAAGAATAAATCTATAATCACAATTAAATTTATAAACAAATAATGATATTTAATATTAGTATAATTATTTCCATACAAAAAGTATAAATAAATTCAAATATTTACACACAAAAATATTGCATAAATGATATTTACAAAATAATTACAAAGGTTAAAAATAAATTCTCTTATATACAAGAATATTACACAAATAATTCTTAAAAACTTAAACGAACTAGGCCTATTGAACAAATGGACTGAATGACAAAATATTTTTTTCAACAAAATAATTCTTTATGTTACATACGGTTGATAAAATCAATTGATGCAACTAATTCTTAGCAAAATAATTTTCTGTTACAAACTTCTTGTAAAAAATAAATTTATGTAACGAATTTCTTTACAAATTTATTTTTATGTAACAAATATTTTGAAAAAATTTATTTTCATGTAACAAATTTATCTACACAAATATTTTTATGAAACAAACTTCTTAACAAATTTATCTTATGTAACAAATTTCTTTACAAATTTATTTTTATGTAACAAATGTTCTTGAAAATATATCTAACATGATATAAATTTAATTTAGAATATGTTTTATTTAACATAATGACAGGTAAATAAAATTATAACACTGAATCATTATTTTTTATATATATATATATATATATATAGCTGTTTTATTCGTATGTATATTTTTCACAATCATAAATGAACAACAACCCTAATTACGGCCTAAATTAAATAAATGTACAAAGTAAATTCAGTATAATATATTTTATTTATTTTTGACAACTATCTTGACAACATTTAATTATGTTTTACGGTAATTACTATATTCAAACTGTGTCATCCTTTGTAATTGTCATTAGCTTCTGTCGGAACGATGGTTTCTTTTCTTTGATCATGTGGATTTCCAATTTCAATCCATTTCTATATGGCTAATCTGCAATCATTAGTTTCCGTTCGCTCTTTTTTTTTTTTCTTATATAAAATCTCTCACTATACTAAGGATTAAAAATTACATTCGGCTCCGTATATTCACATTTTTTTTTTTGACAAAATTAAATGTTAATGTTGTAACTTTCTAAACACAAATAAATCACATAAATAATAAAAACACATTTCCTGACAAAATTAGTTTCTATGTTACAACTTCTTTTTAAAAACAAAAATAAATGTTTTAAGTTGTAACTTTCTTGGTAATTACATCCATTATCATTTGTTTTGTCGAGCGTTATGGTTGATTTAGAGGAAGTAGTTTTAGTATACATTGAATATAAATTGACGGGGTTAATTGTTTTGGATTCACCCATCCTCCAGAGTACTATTCGTGCTTGTAAAGAGTTGGAAAACAATTTTAATGTGTTAGAATTGTGTAAAGATATTTCTTCGGAAGCGCTGTATTATGTATTAGAACAAATGATGAGCGATAAAAAAATAAATGTCGGCAGATTTGTGACAGGACTCGTTTTATGTACATGTGTTGCGAAACAATGTGACACTGAAATGCAGTTAGAAAATGTAAAACGTGTCTCTTGTGGATTTTTCAAGGAAAAGTTTTCGTTATTTGAACTTCGTAATGACGATAAATCGGTTAGTATGTTTCTTTTTTTTTGTTTTGTTCGTGGGTATTTTAACAAATATTCTTAAATTATTCATTTTATTTATAATGCGCGTGTTTCGTTTACTAATTATTTTAATTTTTTATTTTCGTTCAGAATTTGTTTCTGTGCTTGAAGGGAGATGTTTTTTTCAGAGTAGTAGCATTCTTAGTGACTGGTATGGTGTTAACGCTTGTTTTTTGTTGAATGTCTTCAGATGTTTCCTCTAGTCATCAAAACAAATTATTATGAACACCATATTGTATTGATCTCTCTAATTAATTTTAGATGTGTTATCATTTATCTAAAATGTATATTTCTCAATAATAACACTTTACTTTATAAATTTGGTAAAAATACATTTATAATATGCCTTTTTATTGAAACCGTCGTTACATATCGTGCGTCTCAAATTTGTTTTCTTTTGTGTGCGTTTTATTTTTTTAGCAGTACCTATTGTGTCTTTCTTAAAAGATTTAAAATTGAAAACACGTAGAAAATGAAATTCATTTTGAAATAAAGAAATTGTATTTAAATTTAATTAATCTATGCTTTATACATTTTGTATGTTTATTTTTGTAATATTACTTATTATATATAAAATATAACTTTACATTACAGATCTATTGTACTGTTTAAAATTAAAAGAAGTAAACAGAATATTTATAATCACAATCATTTATTATGTGTGTTTTAAATTAAGTCGATAAATAAATTTACCGTGAATTAAAGTAGGAAAACTACTTTTACAAATTTACACTGACAGTAAATTAAGTCAAAACATAGGCCTAATTAATTTAATTTCATTAAACAAATCTATTGCAATACACAATTCACAAACATAATAATAATTTAACAGAAAAGAAAACAAATTATTTTCCGGGCCGATTCCTTGTACCATAACAACTAACCTTTCAGGCTCAGGTACAATTGTTTGATCAAACTACATCGGGTGAATAACGAGAGAAGGAATTAAAGTAAGACAATATGTATATAATACGCGTGGAATCTAACACACGTTTACGAATTCTAGTAATATCATTATTACGATGATCGGGAAGCTCTAAAAAACTACAAACATAACGATAAAATGGAGTTTGAGCAAATATTGATCATGCCAACATGAACGGGTAAAACTAAATACAATACAACAGTAATTGAAATTAAAATAAAACACTTGACAAATCATTGACAATAAAACTATTTTCTTTTCAATACGTTCATGACAATACCGCTTGAAAAAATTGCTACATCAAAAATGTTGTTTTTGAATGGTAGAGAGTGAGATTTTGGTTTACGGGTTATTTTGTTAGGATTAGTTGTTGTTATTTTTTCCAGTCCGATTCCTTGTACCATGCTACCAACTATTTCAAAATTGACTTCCTTTGATTTTTGGAAATTTAAAGTCAAACAGTTTGTCTGAATCAAATTTTATACACGTTATTTTTCCCACTACACTTTACAAAACATAATAATAATACTTCAACAGAACAGAAAACAAATTAAATTAAGTCAAGAAATAAATTTACCATGAATTAAAATAGGAAAACTACTTTTACAAATTTACACTGACATAAATTAAGTCAAAACATAATTAACTTATTTCATTAAACAAATCTATTGCAATACACATCACAAACATAATAATAATAATTCAACAGAAAAAGAAGAATTAAATTAGTTGTTGTTATTTTTTCCCGGGCCGATTCCTTGTACCATGCTACTAATTATTTCAAAATTTTTTACAATAAATAAAAAAGGAAGATACAAGAAATGAATTGTTACAAATAGTTTTTGACAGCCGCCAATAATAATGTATGCTAGGTAACCATTACATTTTGATAAAACACAAATACATGTAACTATTATATTTAGAACAATTGTTCATGAATTGTTGCTAATAAGATTTGCGTTCTAAAGTAATCCTGACCTTTTCTCATCTTTTAATATCTCTAAATGTCAGATTTATTCTTGGTAGTTTGATGGATGGTTTTTTAGGCAGCGAATGGTACCAATACTCGTTAGTTGGATAATTCATCAATAGTAAGCTACCGTGTTTAAGATCAACATTTACTGGTTCAATACTTCTTTTGTGTCTCATTCCACGTGTAGCACCATGGCGAAATCTAAACAATCGTGTTTGACCTAATGAAATGGACGCAATTGAACTAAATTTGTTGATATCTTTCTCATCGTCTTTATGTTCACCAATAGAATCATTACCGTCTGCATATCTAGTAAAGAAACATAAAATAAAATAAAAAAATTGTACTGTAATTTAAGCTAGAAAATAAATATCCTTTTTGCACTTAACTTTTTAGTATAAAAACAATAAACCATACAACATAATTAAACACAGTTTTGTGCAGATAAAAAAAGTGAGAGATTCTAATAGTTGACGAAAAGACTGATTACTGATATTGTTCAATTATACAATCTTGAGAGTAAAATTGAGAATAAATCAAATGTACAAAATGTATAAACAATGTAACCATATAGTCTAGTAGGAAGGAGGGGTTACCGTGCACCCCCATGATGTATTTTTTTAATGTACATTTTTGTAATCCTGAATATATATAATTACCATTTTTTGATGTTCCCAAGACGAAATATTGTCCCATGGGGTTTTTTGGGGGCCATTTTGGTGGCCATCTTGGATTTATCAAAATCCTAAATATAGACGGTACTTGACAAAGAGTGATCATAGAGGTCTGATTTTGGTCTTAAATTGTTCAGAATATGCACATTTCTATGTACTATAATGAAAAGTTTTCGTTCAAAATGGCCGGAAATGCCACTTTTGACCTTTGCCCTTGTTTTTACATAAGGGTCATATCTCGGTAACCCCTGGTCATAAAGATTTTATTTTTGTCATAAATTGTTCAGAATATCCATATTTATATTAGCTTTAATGAAACATATTTTTGAAATTTGGCGGGAAATATCACTTTTGACCTTTGACATTATTGCACGACGATTTTCACAATATTTTTGACTATTTTTGTATTCGTTCTATATCTTGACAACCAGTGGTCATATAGGTTTGATTTTGGTCTTAATTTGTTCAGAATATGCACATTTCTATGTACTATAATGAAAAGTTTTCGTTCAAAATGGCCGGAAATGCCCCCTTTTGACCTTTGACCTTGTTTTTACATAAGGGTCATATCTCGGTAACCACTGGTCATAAAGATTTTATTTTTGTCATAAATTGTTCAAAATATCCATATTTATATAAGCTTTAATGAAACATATTTTTGAAATTTGGCAGGAAATATCACTTTTGACCTTTGACATTATTGCATGACGATTTTCACAATAATTTAGACTGTTTTTGTATTCGCTCTATATCTTGACAACCACTGGTCATATAGGTTTGATTTTGGTCTTATATTGTTCAGAATATGCACTTTCCTATTGTAATATAATGTTGTTATGAGGTACTTTGTAAGGAAGACTCTTTACTCGCTTTGCTGTCGTAACATATATTATTTATTCAGAATATACTTGATACAATAACTGAATAACTAACTGACTAAGGAACAGAGGATTAGTGATGCTGGCTGTAAGGTGTGCGCTCCGTGAAGTGGCTGTAAGGTGTGTGCTCTGTAAAGTGGCTGTGAGGTGTGTCTGGGCTCTTCTGAAACTTGGGGGTATATCGGCTTCGGTTCATTTACATATGTCACTACGTAATCTGTGAGGGTAACGATTGGTTCTAAGTTGGTCCAGGGGTGTTTAGGTGGGAGTGATTAACGGTATAATAAGGTATTTCAATGATGGATGACACTGTCAAATCTGTACTTAAATAGTGTCAATCTCTCCTGGTTTAACGATGGGAAAGGTCAAATGTTAAACTAAGTGTTTTCTTTAGGGATTCTTTTATAAACTAATGGTCTTTTCAAACATCTGGACAAACTCTCCTCTGGACTTCCTGGGTCAAGTTTGTGAACTCAAATGCAAAGGTTGATTTCTTAATTATAAAAGTAGGCCTATATCATTACATTACATCCCTCTGTTTCCCTTTTTTTTAAAAATCTATTTAAAATATAAAAATGGTTATAATAGTGGCATGCAAAATTAAAGTTATATAAAAGGAAAAAAAACATGATTATACATATAAGCAAAAATTGAGTTAGCCAAAACCATTGACTCTGAAGTGTAACCGTATCACTTTCACTCTCTCTCTCTTCTCTCTCTTAAAAAAAATGAAATTAAAACTGAATTTTGTATAAAATTTCCGGAATTTATATAAAAATTTGGAAAAAAAAATGTATAAAGAACAAAAGTTTTCTTCAAGATCGACATAATTGTGGGTCCGTTGCTTTGGAGGCATGCTACACTCGGATTACCGAAATAAAGACATCACAACGGTTGGGTTTCCCTAAAGAACATCGGTCAAGAAGGCAACTCTTGTTAATTATGCACTCTAATCTATAATAACGGTATTCGCGTAAATCAAACAAAATCGGTCAAAATAAAAATACAAAACTTAAAAATGGTATGTTACATTGAACATACAACAAATCGTGCGACAACTCATCGCATTCTAATGGCCTTCAAACATAAATCAATCAAACTAAAACATAAAACTCAGGAAAACTGTGGCTGATTAGCCTAAAATCAATAATTGACTCAAAATATCAAACTTAATCACTTAAAACTTTAAAAGAAACAAACGTGTGTGTCCCGTTGACACAAACTTATCCACAATATATCGTTATTATCACAACTTTATCACAAATTTATCGATTTAAGCATTTATATTCACAGGTAATTACGATTTCAATCGGTCGACAAATTCGACTTTTGTACTCAATGTCAAAAAACAATTAAAAGTACTAAGAAAATCTCCTGTTCTTGTATCAATTAATTAATGCTTGAGATTAACGACTCAAAGGTTAAACAAAATATTTGTTACAAAATGATTGTCGTTCTTTTCAATATCTCAATATATCGATCATCAAAATTCAAAATTAATCATTATCAAACTCGTTACAAAATCAATACTTAATCATAATTTCAATTCTCTTTTAACTGAAATCACATCGTTACTAAACAAATCAAATCAAATACGTAGACTATGCTATCATTAATTTAGCAAATGTCGTAATAAAAAAATTCTTGCAAAAAATTAAATCAGTAACTTGTTGCATTATACAAACGTTTTATGAATCGTTTTGGCGATCCACTTATCGGTATCTGTTTATCATTAATAATCTCTTTAATCAATTTATCTGTATCGTTATATCTGTCGATATTCCACCAAAATTTTCGAACATTGGATTCATGTTTTGTTTTATCGGTGTTACATTTGGCTGAAGTCGGTTTAGAATACGAAACTAAAACTTGGAAATGTCCTGCTTTAAATCTACCTCGGTTTAATGTCATATTTGAATCATTAGGTGCTGTCATAATTAGATTAGTTTGTTCCTTAATTTGTTCTTCTTTCATTTGGAATGGGGCTGCTAATCCCATGTTATTCTCTACACAGTCAATGTAAGGTTGCAAGTCAAGGGGTTCTACTTTAGTTGGATGTGTAACGATATGTGATTGCAATTGGGTGGGTGTCCTATCATGTTCGTCGACAAATTCAAAATTGGTTTCGTCATTTACTACATTAATGGTATTCTGAATTTTCTCGTTATTATCAGTGGGTTCATTCAACAATTGCTTAAGTTTTTGGAGATGTGTAAAATTTTTGCGTTCTTTAGGCGTTCTCATAAAACAAGGTTTCAGTCTGTTATAATTGAATACGTCGCGAAGTATTTCTCCTTTAATCGTTGCTAGGATGTAGTGTGTTCTGTCTAGTACTTCATGAATTACTAATGGTCCGACCCATTCTGCGGCGATTTTCTTTGAATTTGCCGTTAGTGAGGATGATGTTGGCTTGTATAGATATACGAGTTGTCCTACTGAGTAAATTGGACTTTTTTCTAAGCGTTGGGAAATTTTCGAGTTTTGGACGTTTTGTTGTGTTCGCTGTAATTGTAGCATTGCATTATTACTATAATAAAACATTTTCATACAAAATGGCCAGAAATACAACTTTTGACCTTGTTTTCACCTGAGGGTCATATCTCGGTAACCCTTGGTTATAAAGAATTTATTTTTATCTTAAATTGTTAAAATCATACATGTTTCTATCCACTCTAATGAATATTTATTTCAAGAAATGGTCATAAATTTTAGTATTGTCACATTTAATCCTTGACCTCAATTTTAATATAAAGTTTGCGGTACACCACGTATATTAGTTCTGAAAAGAACTGTTGAGTTTCTTGACGTTTCGATCAATATGCTTTGATCATCGTCAGGAGTGAGGACCTCAATTTTCACAAAATTCTTATATAGTAAGAATTTTTCTGTTTTCAAAATAAAACTATGTATATGAAGGTGTACATAAATTACTCATTTAAAACCCATTGAACACTGTCCTGTCACCATTCCCATGGTTCATACCAGTGTAAAACGGACCTAGGGTGACCACATGCTTCTTTTAAACATCAGGAAATTTTCAAATAAGAGGACGTGGGTTCATTTAACCCTCCAGGGTCAAATGTATAGAGGACATATTCCTGGCCAACTTCATGATATACAAATTTATGTTTCTGTCAGGCCTCGTCAGACTGAGATTCTGACCGCCGTAAAACGTTTAGAAGCCTGCACTGCTGAGAGTAGGACATGGATGGGCTTAAACTTCCTCAAGCTTAATGATGAAAAGACCGAGGCGATCATATTTGGAGTGGAGTTGCGTTCAATTTAAGATCCTGCTGCTGGTGTTCAGATGCCTGAATAGTTGCGCTCTCCAATACCTCTCAGAATTATTGACAATCAAGGAGAGAAAGCGAGAACTAAGATCTAGTAATCAGGTGCTACTGGATATTCCGAGACGCAAACATAGTTGGGAAGATCGGACTTTCAGTATTGCTGGACCTAGGTTCTGGAACCTCCTACCTTTGAACATTAAACAAACATCATTATTGAGCACCTTTAAGTCACTATTCAAAACTCACATTTTCTGATATAGTAAGGGGATACATCTTCATCGCTAACCAGAGATCGGTCTAATTGAACCCCGGTCAGCACCAGTTGTGTCTCGGTCATCCCGGACTCAGGCTCCTCCTGCCCTACTAAATTAGATCTAAAACAATCTAGGTGGCATGGTAAAGGAGAAAAAGGGGATTAATATGCTTTATTAAACAAATAAGTCTTAAGAAGCCTCTTAAAAAGAGCCACCGACTGTGCATCTTTAATGTAGTTTGGAAGAGAATTCCAAAGCATAGGAGCTGCATAAGATAATGCACGGTGACCGTATGAAATGGTCTTCACTTTAGCAGGAACAAGACGATTCTGAGAATTGGAACGAAGATTGCGACATAATGATTGTTGAGTGAGAACATTGTCGATGTACCTCGGTGCAAGGGCATGAAGAGATTTATATGTGAGTAGCAATATCTTGACACGCTCCTTTACCGGAAGCCAGTGCAGTTCATGCAAGATAGGTGTTATGTGGTCTCTATGCTTAGTTTGACACACTAGACGAGCAGCACTATTTTGTAACATCTGTAACTTCCTAAGCAGAGTCTTGGGCAGTGCGACATGAATACTGTTACAGTGGTCCAGACGTGATGATATAAAGGCATGCATAAGTCGTGTAGTTGTTTCCCTATCCAGAAACCTACGAATTTGACCAATCTTCCTAATTCCAACCATAGCAGAATGACATGTTAGCATCCATCCGCAAGTGGGAATCCATGTAAACCCCAAGATTTCGAACTTCTGGGGATGGTTTAAGTTCTATACAGAAGATGGTGTGTATGTCTTTCAAACATGCAGAGATTTTAGACATTGTATTATGAAGATTACAGGGTGAAAAATCCAAATACAGCTGCTGTGTATCGTCAGCATAGAGCATGCAGTTTAGACCATGTGCATTTATTAATGATTCTAGTGGAGTGGTGTATAAGATAAAAAGAAGGGGTCCAATAACGGATCCTTGAGGAACGCCGCATGACAAACTGCGTGATGATGAAATGGAACGCACTTTGATGGCATATGTGTGAGAAACTAAACGACTCAATCCAAGTGAGGACCTTGCCAGAGATAATATACATTGATTTGAGACGATGAAGTAGAAGAGAATGGTTGACAGTATCAAAAGCAGCAGAATTCCAATAGAACTAAAAGAACTTCGTGACCAGTATCAATGGCCCTAATCAAATCATTGTGCACACGGACTAGTGCTGTTTCAGTACTGTGGTTGGCCCTGTATGCAGTATTCCAGCAGTTTCCGATAAGTTTATTCTCTGCAAGGTAATTCTGAAGCTGTATGCTTGCAATTCTTTCAAGCACCTTGGAAAGAAAGGAAATGTTTAAGATCGGCCGGTAGTTAGCAAGTATATTGTGATCCAGCTTAGGTTTTTTAATTATATGAGTGATGATGGCGTGCTTTAAGTGTGATGGCAATGAGGTTTTTATAATGGATGTTATACACATTATGAGCTCATTTATGTGGGTTTTCAGCAAGGATGTAGGAAGAGGATCAAGGTCACATGATCGTGTGCACTGCAGGTTCCGGAGGTAAATCGACACTTGAACTGACAAAGATATGGTCGTTGACCTTCTGAATTTTATCTCTAAAAAAATCAGCAAACTCTTCAGTGAGGGCATCTGGTTCAGCATATGAAGGCAAAACCATCACCTGGATCTGTAAGTTCGTTGACGAGATGAAAAAGGTTACGCTGATCGCATTTCTGAAAACGAGTAGTGTGATACTGTTTCTTTGCTTCAGTAAGGTGTAATGAGTAGTCA